>NC_041391.1:473261441-473294583 GCF_002162155.2 Triticum dicoccoides | reverse complement strand
CGCCATGACCGACGCCACCATCGCCGTGCCTTCGTCGTAGCCGTGCTTTCCGCCGCCCGTGCGTCCTCTCATCGTGTCCAGGAGCTCCGCCGCTGTCCACTCCATCGAGCAAGCCGAGCCCCGAGCGCTCGCAATGCCCGAGTCCACCGCAACGACCTTGCCCGAACCGCCGTCGCCGGAGATCCCCTTCAACACCGTCGTCGCTCCGGTCCATCTCCGGCCGCACCAAGGGCTTCGTCGCACTCACTGTGAGCTTAGCCATCTTTCCCCCCTTCCTTTGCTTGCTCCCGAGCCGTGTAGCGACCTCCCGGAGCCCAACCGCACCCACCGCCGTGGAGCTCGTCGCCGACGTGCTCCCGGTCACCCTCCAACCACTCCACGGTGTCCATCATACTCACCGTGTCACGTAGCACCTAGCTAGCTACTCCCCGCACCTCACTGACCCCTCTAGCGTCAAGTTCGTCTTCGGCCGAACCCCGGTGGCCGCCAAAGTCGTCGCCGGCGCCAACTCCGGCCACCCCGACCCCAACGGACTCCACCAAGAGCTGCGGCTTGTCCTCAGCTCCACTCCGGTGGTCTCCGCAACCCATTTGGTGGCCGAAACAGCCAAAACCACTTCCGCCGCCGCGTCGGGCTCGCCGGCGGCTAAACGCCGGTGCAGCCGACCCGGGTTTGACCACGGGTGGGCCCTGGTTGACTCCCCTGAGTCAATGACAGGTGGGGCCCAGCCCTGTTAATTAAACAGGTTTAGTTTTATTTAAACTTTAATTAAATTAATCACCCTGACACGCGGGACCCACTGTCAGGTTTGACCTGGACATGTTCTGTTGACCTGCTGACGTCACACTGACGTCAGGCTGACGCAATAATTGATTTTCTGGAATTAATCTAATATAGGAAATTCCAGAATATAGTTTAAACTTTAAAAATTCATAACTTTTATTCTGTAACTCCAAATCAGACAAATTATATATGAAAAATGATCAGAAAAATCCAATCTATCCATCTGTACTATTTTCATGCATGATTAAACAAGTTAACTTGATGTTTAATGCAGAACAAGGAAAAACACTTTAAAGGGCCATGTTTGAGTTTGAAATTTGAATCTTTGATTCAAATTGGTTCAAACCATTCTGGTCTTAGCTGCATTAGCCCAACACACTCATATTGCTATGTTTCATGCATACATCATATTGTTGTGGTGATGGTTGTGTATCGGTGTTCTTTGCGGCAGGATCTGCCTCCGAGGAGTATCGTGATTACCCTAACGAAGAACCGTATCAGTGCATCGAACCATCAGGCAAGCAACCAACCATTTGATCATATCGATACAATCCCATGTTCTCGCTCCTGCTCTCTTTTACTGCATTAAGACAACGCGTTTCAAACTGCTGTGTGCTACGGTAGTTGAACCCACTTCCTCTGCATGACCTGTTATTGCCACAGTAACTAGATGAAACCCACTAGCATGTGTAGGAGTTGATTGAGCCATATGTATGTGTTGTTCCTACCTTGCTATGCCTGCTATGCTTAGAGTCGTGTCAGGTCTGGTTCATCTGGGTGATGGGCTAGAGTGAAATGATTATGTCGGTAATGAGAGTGGTGTGGTGAACACGATTTGGTAAAGGCATCGATGAGAGGCCATGTAGGAGTACATGGTGGGTTGTTTCATTGAAGCCGACCTTAAGCACTGAGATCTGTATGTGTGATTTAAGAATCAGCTACTACCATGCATTGGGCCCGAAACCAATGGACCCTCTCGGCTTCTTATTCACCCTAGTTCTCCGTCCAGGAGTTGCAAGTAGTTTCTGGTGTTTGTAGCCTACTGGAGGCCGTGGACAGCGCTGACCGTAGGGGTGGGCTGTGATGTGGTAGGTACGTGGCCGGGTGTACCGAATACCCGTTAGGTATCTCGGGAACCCTGTTCACATCGTTCGGGGTCGTATGGGAAACCTCGGCCGGACTCCCTGCGGATGGAACCTGGATAGGCGATAAACCTGGACTGGAGGCTTAGGTGATTAGGTAGGTCGTGGCCGACACCCACGTTGGGCTTCCGCTTGAAGGTTGCCGAGTACATGTCGTGTAAACGACGGTAAGTGGTGAGAGCGTGTATGAAGAAGTACACCCCTGCAGGGTTATCATGATCTATTCGAATAGCCGCGTCCGCGGTAAAGGACTACTTGGTTGCCTATACAGTTCATAGACAAGTAAATGGAAACTACTAAAAGCCTCAAGATAAGTGTGAGTGCCGAGGATGGCTCTTCCGTAGGAAGACGGAGGTGGATCCTCGGTAGTGTATTGAATTGGTGAGTAGGGGACTCGTGTACGCAAAACCATTTCAAGTTGGAGTCTCGTAGGTTAGCCTAGCCAAGAGTAAGAGCTGGCTTGCTGCAACAACTCCACCAACCCTTCTTGATAATATGCATGTATGTAGGATCTGATGTAAGTCTTGCTGAGTAGCTTTGTACTCATGTTGCTATAATTTACATTTTTACAGAAGACGCTGCAACCCCTTCTGATGGGTTCTACATAGACGTTGACATCAATGAGTAGGCTAAGGCCCATGTGGTGATCCTGAGCTTGTGAAGGACCTCGTAGTATAGCTAGGCTTTCCAAGCCTCTTCTATTTTTCTAGTTGTCTGTACTCAGACAAGTTACTTCCGCTGCTAGTTTGTATGACTGTATGACTTGAATGCTGGGTCGTGTGACCCGTACCTTTGTGTATGATATGTATGGCTCTCTGAGCCTTAAATAAAGTACTTGTGTCGTAGAGTCATGTTGTGATGCCTTGTTGTATTTGCACATATCGAGCATATTGTGTGTTTGATTGAAATGCTTGGTATGTGTGGGATCTGACTATCTAGTTGTTTATCTTTAGTAGCCTCTCTTACCGGGAAATGTCTCCTAGTGTTACCGCTGAGCCATGGTAGCTTGCTACTGCTCTGGAACACTTAGGCTGGCCGGCATGTGTCCTTCTTCGTTCCGGTGTCTGTCCCTTCGGGGAAATGTCACGCATTGAGTACCGGAGTCCTGTTAGCCCGCTACAGCCCGGTTTACCGGAGTCCTGCTAGCCCAGTGCTACAGCCCGGACCCACTTGCTGATGACTGACACGTTCGAAGCTGGGTCATGGATGCCTGTCCCTGTAAGTCTGTGCCACTTTGGGTTTACGACTAGTCATGTCAGCCCGGGCTCCTTATCATATGGATGCTAGCGACACTATCATATACGTGAGCCAAAAGGCGCAAACGGTCCCGGGCAAAGGTAAGGCGACACCCGTGGGGATACCGTGCGTGAGGCCGCAAAGTGATATGAGGTGTTACCGGCTAGATCGATGTGACATCGAGTCGGGGTCCTGACACTCTTTTTATCTTTTATTTCTCTCTTTTTTATACAGAACTCTGTCCGGCGGCGAACGTGCCGAACTCATGATGCAACAGCCAGGGAGGGACAAAGGCTGCGACGAACACTCAGGTGGTCTCCATTACGAGCATTAAATTTGTTAAATACACCATTCCACGGCCTACCCCTGGAGGGAGACGCCTTTAATTCGTCCAATCCCTTGCTTTCCGCACTATTTGTATCATTCTGCACTCATAGCAGATCTTCTCGAATAAAATGCAGCACTTTTTGCCCATAATTGCATTACCTTATATATATATGTTCATTTACGACATATCGCATCCGTACATTTTGGTACGGCCAAATACACCAGGGGCTTATGTTCCCCGCATTATGGTGTGATAAAGTCCGAACACTTTCACAAGTACGGCACCCCGAACTTATAGCATTATATGAATCGGCTCCGAATCATGTCTTGGGTCAATAGTTGGGTTTGCCCGGCTCCCATGTTTGGTACCTTACGTTCCGTTCTATCGGCTAAGGTAGCACTGGGAGAACCACTGCGATTGTGCCCCGGTTGAGCCGGGTTAACGCCTCAGTGGAGAAAGCTAAAACTGACTGTCATGATAAGGCGAGAGACTAGTCGCTGTTCGAGAGGTCTTTTCGGGTCCTTAAAGACCTACGCCACTTCGAGCGAAGTACCGGATAATGTCCGACGAAGGCGTGGATAACGCCTCGAATTCGGTCTTCCGAATACTAGGGGCTTCGCCGAAATTTAAAATTATAGAATTCTATGGCTAAGAGAGAGTGTTCAAGCACTATAAGTCCGGTTGCCTTGTTCGTTGTGTTGAGCACCTCCCTAGATGGACCCAAAAATGGGAACAAGAGTGCTCAAGTTTATCCCGAACACCCCAACACTCGTGGCATGGGGGCTAAAGCCGACGACTTGCCATCTCTCAGATTTAATAAACGGCCGCACAGAAGGTAATATTTTAAATTAACAAGCGTTGCTTAGCGCATATGAACAAAGTTTTCAGCGCACAAGATAACACATTGCGAATTTACTCAATAATTACATCCCTGGGGCACTCATCCGCAATCTTGCGGGCACCCTTCAGGACAGTCTTATAGTACATCTCGGGTGTACGATATTCCTTGCCCGCTAGTGGCGCGTCAGTGATTAGCTTCTCCGCATCCAGCTTGCCCCAATGCACCTTTGCATGGGCAAGGGCCCGACGAGCACCTTCAATACAGGCGGAGCGCTTGATAACCTCCACCCAGGGGCACGCATCCACCAACCGTCGCACGAGGCCGAAATAGCACCCATGCACGGCCTCTCCAGGCCACAGCCGGACTATGAGGCCCTTCATGGCCTGCTCGGCCACCTTGATGAGCTCGACCAGCTGCTTTAGTTGGTCGCTAGGGGGCACTGGATGGCCGGCCTCAGCATACTGAGACCAGAAGACCTTCTCCGTTGAGCTCCCCTCCTCGGCTCGGTAGAATGCGGCGGCATCAGACACGCTGCGAGGCAGATCTGCAAACGCCCCTGGAGAGCTACGAATTCGGGTAAGTAACACGTAATTTACATTCACATGCTTGCTTTGCATGAAAAATTCCTTACCCGCCGCTATCTTCCTCACCAACTCAATCTCCTGAAGGGACTTATGGGCATCGGCCTTGGCAGTTTTGGCACTTTCGAGAGCCGAGGCAAGCTCGGACTCTCGAGTCTTTGAGTCACGCTCCAAACTCTCATGCTTTTCCATGAGAGCCTGGAGCTCTTGCCGAACCACCGCCACCCGCGCCTCCTGCTTTTCTCGCTCTGCCCGTTCCGCGGCCGCATTGCGTTCAGCCGCGGACATGGCCTCCTTCAGGGTCGCCACCTCGTTCGTGGCCCCTGCAGTACCCATGTTATCCTTGTTGTTTTTTGTTGCAACCTAAATCATTTTCTGTAAGGTACAAGTTCAAAGTGGTGTTACTCACCTTCTTTGTCCTGGAGCTGCTTCTTGGCGCGGCCGAGCTCTTGCTCGGACCGCTCGAGCTCCTGCTTCAAAGCACCGACCTCCGCAGTCAGTGCGGCAGAGGTCAGCAGCGCAGCCTGCAACCCATATTGACATAATTTTTTAGCAACCCTGCGTATATCTTCTTTTTTTTCAGATCCTCAGTCCGGCTTTTCTTTCCGAACACCGAACCGAGCATCAGGGCTACTGTCTATGCGGTATTACATTGCATATTTTTAACTTCTTACCTCAAAGCATGATAGAAGGCTACTGCAGGCTTCGGTCAGCCCGCTCTTGGCAAGCTGTACCTTCTGAATCACCGCACTCATAATAGTGCGGTGTTCTTCCTCGATGGAAGCGCTCTGCAGCGCCTCCAACAAATTGTCCGGCGCCTCCGGTTGGACGGAAGCTGCCGGCGTCACGGTCTTGCCCTTCGTGCGAAGGGGCCGCCGGCCGGACTCCGGAATCACTGCGGGTTCTGATGTGGAGTCCGGCGCAAAGTCCGGGAGGCCGCCTTGTGGCGCCTCCGGAGCCTCCCCGTGATGGGTCCCTTCTTGGGATTCCACCTCGGCGTCCTCGGTGTCGCGAGGGGTGGAGGCGGTCGGGATGGAGTCTACATCCGACGGAGCCAACGACCCGCTCGATGAAGCGGGGAGATCATCATTGGCCGGACTACAGGCAGCATGCGGCATCAGAGTGACACTATGTGACGCAGAAAAAGAAATTATAAATCATTCAGGAATCTGGATACTTACGATCTCGCCGGAGGCCTGGCCCTTGAAGGCCATTCTTCCTCGCCAACGTTGATGTTGGCGGAGCTGTCCGGGGGAATAGTCCTTCCCCTCTTGGACCCTTCGGCCTCCCCTGTTGGGGAAGCCTTCCTCTTCCTCTCTCCCTCCTCTGGGAGAGAGTCCTCTTTCTCCTCCTCGTTTTTGGGGGAGGAGTCCGCCCCGGAGTCGTCGGACACCTGAAAATGGGAACTCTTTCGAGCACCCGTGGCCTCCTTCTTGGCCTTCTTCTCCGGCACCACGTGCGGTGCCGGAACCAGCAGCCTCGCTAGATGGGCGTCTACTGGGTTTTCTGGCATAGGAGCCGGGCAGATAATCTGCTCCGCCTTCCTCATCCAGTCCTGTCAAAGGAAAAAGGGAAATTAAAACCCGCATAGAGTCAAACTATGAAAAGCAAGTGTCCCGTAAAGGGGTAGAATCACTTACCTCGTCGGCTTGGCGCTGTGAGCGAAATCCGCGATATTCAGTCGCGGATGAGGGGGCTTCGGCCCCCTTGAACAGCACCCTCCAGGCGCCCTCGTACATCGTGTCAAAGAGCCCGCTCAGCGCCTGGTGCTGTTCCGGATTGAACTCCCACAGATTGAATGCCTGCTCTTGGCATGGGAGAATCCGGCGGACGAGCATGACTTGGACCATGTTAACCAGCCTAAGCTTCTTTACCAGCTTCTGGATACAGGCTTGGAGTCCCGTCAGCTCCTCCGAACTACCCCACAGCAAGCCCTTCTCTTTCCAGGAGGTGAGCTGCATGGGGATCTGAACTCGGGGGCCGCCGCCCACGTAGGGTCGCGCGGCTCGGTGATATAGAACCACCCCGATTGCCACCCCTTGACGGATTCCACGAAGGCCCCTTCGAACCAAAGGACGTTGGGCATCTTTCCCAACATGGTGCCTCCGCACTCCGCTTGAGTGCCCTTCACTACCTTCGGCTTGACATTGAAGGTCTTGAGCCACAAGCCGAAGTGGGGCCGGATGCAGAGGAAGGCCTCGCACACGACGATAAACGCCGAGATGTTGAGGATGAAGTTCGGCGCCAGATCATGGAAATCCAGGCCGTAGTAGAACATGAGCCCCCGAACAAAGGGGTGAAGTGGAAAGCCCAGTCTGTGGAGGAAGTGGGGAAGAAAAACGACCCTCTCATGGGGCCTGGGGGTGGGGATGAGCTGCCCCTCGTCGGGCAGCCGGTGCGCGATGTCGCCGGACAGGTAGCCGGCGCTGCGCAGTCTTTTGATGTGCTCCTCCGTAATGGAGGAGGTCATCCACTTGCCTCCTGCTCCAGACATGACTGGGGAAGGTTGAGACGAGATGTGCGGGCTTGGGCGCTGGAGCTCGAGTGCGCGGAGATGGATAAGCAAAGGAGGAAGAAGGCGTATGTGAAAAGGTGAATCCTTATCCCTTATATGGGCGGGCGAAGTCTACGCGTCCCCCACCGGCCTGGTAAAACTCGCTTATCCCCCAAGCGTCACCATCAATGGCGCGGTTGGGTTACCCACGTCCGTATTGATGAGAATCCCGGATTAAGGGGGAACACGATCTCTGCTTCGACAAGACGTGCCAAGGAAACCGCTTCGCTAAATGCGCTGAGGTGGTAGAGTAAAAAACGATTCAAGTAATGGCTTGGTAGTGGCGTGACGTCATGCCGCAAAAACATCAGCAGATTGAACTTGTGTATATATTATTCTCTCTACGGTGGAATGTGGAATTTATTTTGCAGAGCCGGACACTATCCTGGTGTTCACAATCTTCTATCATTCAGAGGAGGAACCCGCCTTGCAATGCCAAGCAATATACGCGCCAGACTTATCGTCATTGAAGCCTGGTTCAGGGGCTACTGAGGGAGTCCTGGATTAGGGGGTGTCCGGATAGCCGGACTACCATCATCAGCCGAACTATCATCGGCCGGACTATCATCATCGACCGGACTCCAAGACTATGAAGATACAAGATTGAAGACTTCGTCCCGTGTCCGGATGGGACTTTCCTTGGCGTGGAAGGCAAGCTTGGCGATACGGATACGTAGATCTCCTACCATTGTAACCGACTCTATGTAACCCTAGCCCTCTCCGGTGTCTATATAAACCAGATGGCTCTAGTCCGTAGGACAACAACAACAACCATTACAATCATACCATAGGCTAGCTTCTAGGGTTTAGCCTCCTTGATCTCGTGGTAGATCCACTCTTGTAAACATCCACAATATCAATATCAATCAAGTAGGACGTAGGGTTTTACCTCCATCAAGAGGGCCCGAACCTGGGTAAAACATCATGTCCCTTGTCTCCTGTTACCATCTGCCTAGACGCACAGTTCGGGACCCCCTACCCGAGATCCGCCGGTTTTGACACCGACATTCATCACTATAAGCCTTGTAAGCAATGTGACTAATGAGTTAGTTGCGGGATGAAATATTACGGAACGAGTAAAGAGACTTGCCGGTAACGAGATTGAACAAGGTATGATGATACCAACGATCGAATCTCGGGCAAGTAACATACTAATGACAAAGGGAACAACGTATGTTGTTATGCGATTTGACCGATAAATATCTTCGTAGAATATGTAGGAACCAATATGAGCATCCAGGTTCCGCTATTGGTTATTGATCGAATATGTGTCTCGATCATGTCTACATAGTTGTCGAACCTGTAAGGTCCGCACACTTAACGTTTGATGATGATTTGTATTATGAGTTATGTGTTTTTGATGACCGAAGTTTTTTTGAAGTCACGGATAAGATCACAGACATGACGAGCAGTCACGAAATGGTCGAGACATAAAGATTGATATATTGGTAGACTACGTTTGGACACTGGAAATGTTTCGGAAGAGTTCGGGCATTTTTCGGGGAACCGAGGGGTTATCGGAACCCCCCCGGGAAGTTATGGGCCTTGATGGGCCATAAGGGAGTAGGAGAGGGAAGGCCACAAGGTGGCACGCGCCCCTCCCCTTAGCACTCCAAATTGGACTAGGGAGAGGGGGTGTTACCCCGTTTTTCGTTCCCCTCTCCCTCTCCTTCCCTCCTTCCCCCTCTTGGATTTGGAATAGCGGGGGGGGGGGGGCAAATCCTACAAGGTTTGGAGTCCTAGTAGGACTCCCCCCTTTGGTGTGCCTCCTCCTCCTCCTCCCTCCATTATATACGGGGGCAGGGGCACCCCTAAGCATAACAGAAGTTCTCTTAACCATGTGCGGTGCCCCCCTCCACAGTTACACACCTCGGTCATATCGTCGTAGTGCTTAGGTGAAGCCCTGCACCGGTAACATCATCAACACCGTCGCCACGCCGTCGTGCTGATGGAACTCTCCCTCATCCTCAACTAGGTCAAGAGCTCGAGGGACGTCATTGGGCTGGACGTGTGCTGAACGCGGAGGTGCCGTACGTTTGGTGCTTGGATCGGTTGGATCGTGAAGACGTTTGACTGCATCAACCATGTTAACTAAACGCTTCCGCTTTCGGTCTACGAGGGTACGTGGACACACTCTCCCCTCTCGTCGCGTGTTCGAAGGATTTTTTTTGAAATTACCACGTTCCCCAACACATTAAGCATGGCAAAGTCATAGCAACATCAATCTTAGAACATAATGGATACTAGGGATCAAACCCTAACAAAACTAACTCGATTACATGGCAAATCTCATACAACCCATCACCGTCCAGCAAGCCTACGATGGGATTACTCACGCACGGTAGTGAGCATCGTGAAATTGGTGACGGAGGATGGTTGATGATGACAATGGCGATATATTCCCCTCTTTGGAGCCCCGAATGGACCAGATCAGCCCTCCCGAGGAAGAACAGGGCTTGGCGGCGGCTCTGTATCATAAAACATGATGAATCCTTCTCTCTGATTTTTTTCTCCCCGAACGTGAATATATAGAGTTGGAGTTGAGGTCGGTGGAGGTCCAGGGGGCCCACGAGGGAGGGGGCGCACCCTAGCGGGGTGCACCCCACCCTTGTGGCCAGGGTGTGGGCCCCCTTCTATTGATTCTTTCGCCATTATTTTTTACTAATTCCAAAACGTGACTCTGTGAAGTTTCAGGTCATTCTGAGAACTTTTATTTCAGCACAAAAATAACACCATGGCAATTCTGCTGAAAATAGTGTTAGTCCGGGTTAGTTCCATTCAAATCATGCAAATTAGAGTCCAAAACAATGGCAAAAGTGTTTGGAAAAGTAGATACGTTGGAGATGTATCAGGCTTCACCTAAGCACTACGAGAATATGACTAGGGGTGTAAACTGTGGAGGGGGGGCACACACGGCTAACAATTGATGTTGTGTGTTCTAGGCGCCCCCTCCCCATGTATATATAGGTGGGAGGGGGAGGGGAGCAGGAAGGGTGCGGTCCAAGTAGGAGGAATCCTACTTGGGGTCCCCCCCAATTCGCCCCCCCCTTCCATATTTGCCGGAGGAGGAAAAGGGAATAGGAAGGAGAGAAGGAAGGGGGGGCAGAC
Source organism: Triticum dicoccoides (assembly GCF_002162155.2). NCBI lineage: Eukaryota > Viridiplantae > Streptophyta > Magnoliopsida > Poales > Poaceae > Triticum > Triticum dicoccoides. The sequence goes on along the minus strand of NC_041391.1, from coordinate 473,284,010 downwards.
TTCCTCTTTCCCTTCCCCCACTCAGCCTCCTTCCATGGGGGGGGGGGTGGCGCCACCCCTTATGGGTGGGTGTGCTCCCCTCTTATGGGCCATATGGTCCATATCTTTCCCCCGAGAGTTCCGGTAACCCCCTCGGTACTCCGATAAGTACCCCATACACTCCGGAACACTTCCGGTGTTTGAATACTATCATCCTATATATCAATCTTTAACTCTCGACCATTTCGAGTCTCCTCATCATGTCCGTGATCTCATACGGGACTCCGAACAACATTCGGTCGCCAAATCACATAACTCATATAATACAATATCATCATCGAACGTTAAGCGTGCAGACCCTACGGGTTCGAGAACTATGTAGACATGACCGAGACACCTCTCTGGTCAATAACCAATAGCGGAACCTGGATGCTCATATTGGCTCCTACATATTCTACGAATATGTTTATCGATTGAACCATTATGACAACATACATTATTCCCTTTGTCCATCGGTATGTTACTTTCCCGAGATTTGATCGTCGGTATCTTCATACCTAGTTCAATCTCGTTACCGGCAAGTCTCTTTACTCATTCCGTAATGCACCATCTTGCAACTAACTCATTAGTCACGTAGCTTGCAAGGCTTCTTATGATGTGCATTACCGAGAGGGCCCAGAGATACCTCTTTGGTACTCGGAGTGACAAATCCTAATCTCGATCTATGCCAACCCAACAAACACCTTCGGAGATACCTGTAGAGCATCTTTATAGTCACCAAGTTATGTTATGACGTTTGATCGCACACAAGGCATTCCTCCGGTATTCGGGAGTTGCATAATTTCATAGTCAAAGGAATATGTATTTGGCATGAAGAAAGCAATAACAATAAAATTGAACGATCATAATGCTAAGCTAATGAATGGGTCTTGTCCATCACATAATTATCCTAATGATGTGATCTCGTTATCAAATAATAACTCATGCCCATGGTTAGGAAACCTTAACCATCTTTGATCAACGAGCTAGTCAAGTAGAGGCTCACTAGGGACACAGTATCTGTCTATGTATTCACACATGTATTTAGGTTACCGATCAATACAATTCTAGCATGAATAATAAACATTTATCATGAATAAGGAAATATAAAATAACAACTTTATTTTTGCCTTTAGGGCATATTTCCTTCGGTCTCCCACTTTCACTAGAGTCAATAATCTAGATTAGATTGTAATGATTCTAACACCCATGGAGTCTTGGTGCTGATCATGTTTTGCTCGTGGAAGAGTCTTAGTCAATGGATCTGCTATATTCAGATCCTTATGTATTTTGCAGATCTCTATGTCTTTCTCCTTGACTTGATAAAGGATGGAGTTGAAGCTTCTCTTTATGTGTTTGGTTCTTTTGTGAAATCTGGATTCCTTTGCCAAGGCAATTGCTCCAGTATTGTCACAAAAGATTTTCATTGGACCCAATGCACTAGGTATTACACCTAGATCAGATCAGAACTCCTTCATCTAGACTCCTTCATTTGCTGCTTCCGAAGCAGCTATGTACTCTGCTTCACACGTAGATCCCACCACGACACTCAGCTTGGAACTGCAACAACTGACAGCTCCATGATACGTCTTTGTTGTATCTACTTTTCCTAACGCTTTTCCTCTTGTTTTGGACTCTAATTTGCATGATTTGAATGAAACCAACCCGGACTGACGCTGTTTTCAACAGAATTACCATGGTGTTGTTTTTGTGCAGAGATAAAAGTTCTCAGAATGGAACGGAACTTTGCGAGGATTTTTTATACAATACAAGAGAATTTCTGGAGCCAAGAACCACCGGAGGGGGCGGGGGCAGCTGGGTGGGCACAACCCACCAGGGCATGCCACCCCCTCCAGGCGCGCCCAGGTGGGTTGTCCCCACCTGGTGGCCCCGCAGACCCTGAAACCGACACCATAAAATCCTATTTTCCAGAAAAAAAATCAGGGAGAAATAATTATCGTGTTTCATGAGATGGAGCCGCCAACGTCTCGTGTTCTTTATCGGGAGGCCAGATCTATTGTCTGTTTGGGGCTCCGGAGAGGGGGATCTTCGATCTTCGTCATCTACAACCCTTCTCCATCGACAATTCAATGATGCTCCCCACCGGGAGTGAGTAATTCCTTCGTAGGCTCAATGGTCTATGAGGAGTTGCATGAGATTCATCATGTAATCGCATTAGTTTTGTTAGGGCTTGATCTCTAGTATCAATTATGTTCTGAGACTGATATTGCTATGACTTTGCCATGCTTAATGCTTGTCACTTTGGGCCTGGGTTCCATGATTTCAGATCTGAACCATTTACGTTATCACCATTATATCCATGTTCTATATCTGATCTTGCAAGTTATAGTCACCTACTACGTGTTATGATCCGGCAACCCTGGAGTGACAGTAGTCGGGACCACTCCCAGTGATGGCCGTCATTTGAGGAGTTGATGTATTCACCGTGTGCTAATGCTTTGTTCTAGTACTCTATTAAAAAGAGGCCTTAATATCCCTTAGTTTCCAATAGGACCCCGCTGCCACGGGAGGGTAGGACAAAAGATGTCATGCAAGTTCTTTCCATAAGCACGTATGACTATTTACGAAATACATGCCTACATTATATTTATGAACTGGACCTAGTGCCGTATCGCCCTAGGTTATGACTATCTCATGATGAATATAATCCAATGAATCTCCGATCCAATGCATACGGTTTTCCTACATATTGTTCTTACTAAGTTATTATTGCTACTTCCACTATTGCATTGCTACAAAACTACTGCTATCACTATTACTGTTACTATTGCTGTTGCTACTACTACCAAAACTATCATACTACTTTGCTACTAATCACTTTGCTGCAGATAATTAATCTCAAGGTGTGGTTGAATTGACAACTCAGCTGCTAATACTTGCAAATATTCTTTGGCTCCCCTTGTGTCGAATCTATAAATTTGGGTTGAATACTCTACCCTCGAAAACTGTTGTGATCCCATATACTTATGGGTTATCAAGACCTTTTTCTGGCGCTGTTGTCGGGGAGCATGGCTATATTTGTTGAGTCACTTGGGATTATTATCAAATTATCACTATGAAGAATCTAAAGGATACTAAGACTAAGATTATCCCTCTAAGACGAGGGGAGGTAAGGAACTGCCATCCGGCTCCGCTTTAGATTCACCTTCTATTATAAGTAAACTTGCAACACCACCACATGCTATTAATTCTGATATGTTGCAAGTTATTGATGATGCTACTTCTGCTATGAATGCTACTCACGATGATGCTAGTACTTTGCTTGATGATAATATGCCACTAGGTGAATTTTTTGATGAACAAATGGCTAGAGTAAGACACCATGATATTGTTGAAACTGATGATGAGCTTGAAACTGAAAATCTTGAAACACCTATTAGAACTAGACCTCCTAGATATGAATTGCCAAAGGTACCGGAAGGTTATGCTATTGGTGAGGAGGCAACTAGAGATATTCTTGCTTGTAAGGATAGAGATGATCTAGATTATTCTGCAAGTATAAAGTAAGATCTTTGAATGCTAGAATGAAATGTGATCCTAAGTTTCATACTTCACCTATCTTTATTGATGATAAGGATTATGAATTCTGTGTCGACCCAGAGTTAATTACTTTGGTTGAATCTGATCCTTTCCATGGTTATGAAACTGAAACTGTTGCGGCACATCTTACTAAGTTGAATGACATAGCCACTCCTTTTGCCCATGATGAGAAGATTCGCTATTACTATATCCTTTTCCATTCTCATTAAATAGTGATGCTAAAGCTTGGTACAATAGTCTTGCTCCTGGTTGTGTGCGTAGTCCCCAGGATATGATTTATTACTTCTAAAATATTTTCTTGCTCGTAAGAAACAAGCTGCCTTGCAGGAAATATTTAACTTTGTGCAAATTGAAGAAGAGAGTCTCCCACAAGCTTGGGGGAGGCTTCTCCAATTACTTAATGCTTTGCATGATCATCCTCTTGAGCAAGCTGAAGAAATACTTGATATCTTCTATAATGGACTGACCAATGCTTCTAGGGATTTCCTAGATAGTTGTGCTAGTTGTATATTCAAGGAATGAACTATTGAGCAAGCTGAAGAATTACTGAATAACATATTCAAAAATTATGATGATTGGACTCCTCCTGAAACACCACCTAAACCCACTCTGAAGAAGAGAGGTATCTTTATATCTCAGTCCTGAAGATATGCAAGAGGCAAAGAAATCTATGAAGGAAAAAGGTATTAAAACCGAGGATGTCAAAAATTTACCTCCTATTGAAGAAATACATGGGCTTGATACACCACCACCACTGATGTCTACTACACAACCTTCTTCTTGTAGACGTTGTTGGGCCTCCAAGTGCAGAGGTTTGTAGGACAGTAGCAAATTTTCCTCAAGTGGATGACCTAAGGTTTATCAATCCGTGGGAAGCGTATGGTCTCTCTCAAACAACCCTGCAACCAAACAACAAAGAGTCTCTTGTGTCCCCAACACACCCAATACAATGGTAAATTGTATAGGTGCACTAGTTCGGCGAAGAGATGGTGATACAAGTGCAATATGGATAGTAGATAAAGGTATTTGTAATCTGAAATTATAAAAACAGCAAGGTAGCAAGCGATAAAAGTGAGCATAAACGGTATTGCAACGGTAGGAAACAAGGCCTAAGGTTCATACTTTCACTAGTGCAAGTTCTCTCAACAATAATAACATAACTAGATCATATAACTATCCCTCAACATGCAACAAAGAGTCACTCCAAAGCCACTAATAGCGGAGAACAAACGAAGATTATTGTAGGGTATGAAACCACCTCAAAGTTATTCTTTCTGATTGATCTATTCAAGAGTCCGTAGTAAAATAACATGAAGCAATTCTTTCCGTTCAATCTATCATAGAGTTCGTACTAGAATAACACCTTAAGACACAAATCAACCAAAACCCTAATGTCACCTAGATACTCCAATGTCACCTCAAGTATCCCTGGGCATGGTTATATGATATGCATCACACAATCTCAGATTCATCTATTCAACCAACGCAAAGTACTTCAAAGAGTGCCCCAAAGTTTCTAGCAGAGAGTCAAGACAAAAATGTGTGCCAACCCCTATGCATAAGTTCAGAAGGTCACTGAACCCGCAAGTCGATCACCAAAACATACATCAAGTGAATCACGTGAATATCCCATTGTCACCATAGATAAGCACGACAAGACATACATCAAGTGTTCTCAAATCCTTAAAGACTCAATCCGATAAGATAACTTCAAAGGGAAAATTCAATCCACTATAAGAGAATAGAGGGGGAGAAACATCATAAGATCCAACTATAATAGCAAAGCTCGCAATACATCAAGATCGTGCCAAATCAAGAACACGAGAGAGAGAGAGAGAGAGAGAGAGAGAGAGAGAGAGAGAGAGATCAAGCACATAGCTACCGGTACATACCCTTAGCCCCGAGGGTGAACTACTCCCTCCTCGCCATGGAGAGCACCGGGATGATTACGATGGCCACCGGTGAGGGATCCCCCCTCTGGCAGGGTGCCGAAATAGGGCCCTGATTGGTTTTTGGTGGCTACAGAGGTTTGCGGCGGCGGAACTCCCGATCTATTGTGCTCCTCGGTGTTTTTAGGGTATATGGACATATATAGGCGAAAGAAGTCGATGAGGGGAGCCATGAGGGGCCCACGAGGGTGGGGGCGCGCTAGAGGGGGGGCGCCTCCCTGCCTCGTGGCCACCTCGAGCCTTCCCTGACTTCACCTCCGAGCCTCCTGGATTTCTTCCCTTCCAAAAATAACTCTCCCGAAGGTTTCATTCCGTTTGGATTCCGTTTGATATTCCTTTTCTACGAAATACTGAAATAGGAAAAAAAAACAGCAATATGGGATGGGCCTCCATTTAATAGGTTAGTCCTGAAATAATATAAAAGTGTATAATAAAGCCCATTAATCATTCAAAACAGATAATATAATAGCATGAATACTTCATAAATTATAGATACGTTGGAGACGTATCAACCACCTAAGGTGGTAGATGTAAATTATTTAATGGAACTCAGTGATAGTGATAATGCTCATAATAAACATCCTAGTCAATGCCTTTATGAGTTTGTTAATTACATTAGAAAGCAAGATCACTTCAATGCAAATGTTATGAAACAATTGAAATACAACTCTGATATGATTGCTCGCTTAAGTGGCTTGTTATTTAGAATCTCAAATGATGTTAGAGGTGTAGGAAATCATGCCTCTCTAGTTCAAACTTAATTAGAACAAATTGCTAAATCTCAAAGAGAGTTGCTTGATGAATGAACAATAGCATACATGATTTTGCTGTTAGAGTAGCAACTATAAGAGGTAAAATGACTCACGAACCACTTTATCCTGAGGGACACCCAAATAGAATTGAACAAGACTCTCAAAGAAGTAACACTGATGCACCTAGTCCTTCTAGAAATAAAAAGAAGAAGAAAAATGAGAGGACTTTGCATGCCTCTAGTGAACCTGAAGTAGAAAAATCTCCTGGCAATGATAATGAAGCTTCTATCTCTGATGCTGAAACTCAATCTGGTAGTGAACACTCACCTTATGATAATGAAAAAGATAATGATGAGGTTCATGAAGACACTCAACCTAATAATAAAGAACTAGACAATGATGTTGAGATAGAACCATTTATTGACCTTGATAACCCACAACCAAAAAATAAAAGATATGATAAAAGAGACTTTGTTGCTAGAAAACACGGTAAGGAAAGAGAGCCATGGGTTCAAAAACCTATGCACTTTCCATCTAAGTCAACTAAAAAGAAAGATGATGAAGAATTTGAACGCTTTGTTGAAATGTTGGGCCAGTCTTTTTGCGTAATCGCTTGACTGATATCTTAAAAATGCCTCCTTATGCAAAGTACATGAAAGATATCATCACCAATAAGAGAAAAATAGCGGAAGCTAAAATCTCCACTATGCTTGCTAACTATACTTTTAAAGATGGAGTACCTAAAAAACATAGAGATCCGGGAATACCAACTATACCTTGCTCCACTAAAAGAAATTATGTGAAAACTGCTTTATGTGATTTGGGAGCTGGTGTTCGTGTTATGCCTTTGCCTTTATATAAAAGACTTGATTTGAATAAACTCACACTTAGTGAAATATCTTTGCAAATGGCTGACAAATCAATTGCCATACCAATCGGTATTTGTGAGGATGTGCCCGTTGTTGTTGCTAATGTTACTATTTTGACTGACTTTGTTATACTTGAGATGCCCGAGGACAACAACATGTCGATTATCCTTGGTAGACCATTCTTGAATACTGTAGGGGCTGTTATTGATTGCAATAAAAGCAAGGTCACTTTTCATATCAATGGTAATGAGCACACGGTGCACTTTCCAAAGAAACCATTCCAAGTGAATGGTATTAATGTTATTGAAAAATCTCCGACAATCACTATTGGAAGTTTTCAACTACCTCTACCTACTATTAAAAAGAAATATGAAATGATTATTGTTGGGGACATTCATATCCCCATTGAGGTAACTTAGTGGTTCATGAAAGTTCTTCGGTTTCATGCTAATCGAAAGTGGTTGTTAATAAGGCTTGATCAACCTTATTAATGGATCATTTTTGAGAGGTATGAAGTTGATGAATTTAGTGAGCACTACTTTCTGTCCCTAGCTTTTGTTTTCCGTTTTTATTAGTAAAATAAAATAAAATACCATGCCTTGTCTATTTTCTTAGTTTTTCATGCAATAAAAAAATGACCTAAAAATAAAAGTTCTCAGAATGCTCTGAAATTTTAATACAAATTTTCTGATTATTTAAGAATTTTTGGTGCAAATAATATCAGAGGGAGGTGCACCAGGTGAGCACAACCCACCTGGGCACGCCAGGACCCCCAGGCACGCCCTAGTGGGTTGTGGTCCCCACGTGGGCCCCCTCACTTATCTCCTCATCCCACATCATCACCTACCTCCAGAAAAAAATCATCATTGCTCTCTCTTTCGTGTTCTTGCTCTCAACCCCGCGGGTTTCTATCTCTTTGCTCAAAGTTCCGTTTCTGAAACTGTTTCGGATGATTGTTGCTTATGTGACTCTTCTGTGTGCCCAATTAGTTTTTTGCTTTAGTGGTTTATATTTTGAATAATTATTTACTCTTGGTGCTGCTATAGATGAGCTTGCATGTTGAATTCTTAGAGTTCTAAGTAGTTTGAATGCTTGTTATGGCCTCTATACATCCCTATGAGTAGTTTCTACCAATCTTCTGAAGTTTTGTTAGCAAATTCTTGGTGACCCAAAAAAATTCAGAAAATTGTACGGGAATATTATGAACTTCTTTGGAAGGAATTATTCGAGGAGGAGATCCTCGGAGGCATATTCTAGTAACAGCTCGCTCATCGGTCTTATGTTGAACCGAGTTAAAGTTCCATACGAGATGCCGCCACCAAAATATGCTTATGGCCATGCAACGATTATATGGTGAGTGTGGGCATTAAACAGTAATTTGAGTAATATGTTCACGATGCCGATCTCGGTCCCTACATTTCAGATAAGTGCAACCAACACCTCACTCTCACTGAATCATTTGTTAAAGGATTTGAATTCCATCCCCGTGAGTCTAGGGTGTCATTTAAATTGTATGAAAATTCATTTACCATATCTTTAGAGAGATTCGCTCACCACTCCAAAAACCCATTTTGGGGTTTGCTAGATGAACCGCCAAGGTCTGAGTTTGAGATATTCTTGACTAGTCTTTGCTATGGTGAGACTAGGGGAGTGACGCAAGGTAGAATAAAGAGCATTCATTTTCTCGCAATCCAGCACTTCACATTATTTAATGGAAAATGTATTGTAGGCAAGCAATATCGTAGTACACTTTGTGCTCAAGACTTGAGCCTCATACGCACCGCTCTCACCGGTGACGAAAGTTATAATCTTGGAGCGATTATTGTACGCAGGTTGCAACACAACACTGGTAGTGGTTATTTTTATGGTGGAATTTATGCCACACGCTTAGCAAGAGAGCTGGGTGTTTCACCTTTGCCCTATGATCCTATTTTACCCACGCAGTACCTAGATTTTGATGCTATGAAACGTCATAAGATCCTTAGAGGTGAACCCCATAATTTCACTTATAAATTGTTGTTTAATGACTCCGTGGTGGACACATATTTGCCTGCACCTTCTCTCTTTAATGTTCACAACAGGGGAAGATATTTTGTTCTTGAGAGCGAGGCCCGATCCCATAACGCAGCGGTCGTGGCGGCACGGCGGGCTGAAGCATCCGCACCGAGAGCCTCCGTGAGCTACCACTCCGACCATTATGCAGGCTACTGACCGATTACCAAGTTAGGCCAAAAGCCTAAGCTTGGGCGTGTACGTATTTCCACTGACATTACATTCATGTTCGCGCATTTCGTTCCAGTTGTCGGTTTTCACACTTTTTCATTGTATTATCCATGTTAAATTTATTTTCTCGCTTTCTTCTTGTGTGTTTGAAGAACTTTGAAAAAATCCAAAAACATATTTCTTGCTTCTTTTTGATTTTTCTTCCTAGTTTAAATTGTTGTAGCACTAAAAAGAAAACCCAAAAGGATTTCCTTGTTCTTCTTTTACTTGTTGGGAGCTTTCCCATTTAAATAATTTTTCTCGTTTTTGCTTTTCCCTTTTTATTTTCTTGTTTATGAAAAACCAAAAACTCCAAACATATTTCAATGTGTTTCTCCGAATTTCTTTTCTTTTTATTGAGTCTTACCAAGGAGAAGACCACGATGAAAATGTTGAGTGGCTCTCATATGCATTATTGTTGATGTGACAAAGAGTCCATATTACCTTGTCTTCTCCTTTTGAATAAAATGTTTGCAGATTCCAGCTTATTCCACGACACTCTTGCACTATTATTATTTTCAAATCGTTCGGTCGTGCAAGTGAAAGGCAATAATGACGATATTCGATGAACTGGCCATGCCAGAGAGAAATGGGTATGAACTCGACTTGTTTTGTTTTTGTAAATATGTTTAACCTAGTATCCATGGTTCAGCCTATTATTATCAAACATGTTTGCAATGACATTTAGAGATTATAGTTTCTCATGCCATGCATAGATAGCTAAGAGTGGATAATGATTTATCTTGGATGTCAACATTGCCTTAAAATGATTGTGATGTAGTATGATGATATGGTATCCTCCTCTGAATGTTCGAGTGGCTTGACTTGGCACATGTTCATGCATGTAGTTGAATCAAAACCAACATAGCCTCTCTGATATTTATGTTCATGGTGTTCATATGCTACTCATGCTAGTATCCAATGTTACTTATGCATAATGCATGTTCATGACTGTTGTTGCTCTCTAGCTGGCCGCTTCTCAACCTATTTGCTAGCCTTCGCCTGTACTAAGTGGGAATTATGCTTGTACATCAAAAACCTGAAACCCAAGTTATTCCAGATGAGTCCACCATACCTACCTATATGCGGTATTACCCTGCCGTCCTAAGTAAGTTTGCATGTGCCACCTCTAAAAACTTCAAATAAATATCCTTTTGTGTGCCTGTATTGTTCATAGAGCGACAAGAGGTAGTTGGTATCTTCCATGCTAAGCGGGCTATTCTCAGGATGGGTGTTTATTCACTCACCATTGCACAAGAAAGGGGCGGTAATAGGGATTCCTAGTCCCAAATTGCAAAAAGGACTTATAAATAATCAAACAAAAACTCCTATGGAGCAATAACCTTTACTTTATCCCTTGGGAACCGCTACTAATATGTTTAGCATGGAAGATATAGATAACTGATGGTCGCAAAGTAAACAAGAAGAGTGCATGTCTCAAAATTTCATTTACCTCTATTTTAAAAACTTAAGTTCTTGCACCTCTGCAAATCACTGCTTCCCTCTGCGAAGGGACTATCTATTTACTTTTATGTTGTGTCATCACCTTCTCAAATAAGTGCCAGAACCTGAGAGCACTGCTGTCATGCTGATGCATTGTGTGTAGCTAATGTTGGGTGCATCATGACTGGATCTTGTCTACCATGAGTTACAATGTTTAGTCGCTGCTTGAACTTTGGAGGTGCTCTACATTTATGCTTTCAGTCTCATAAAGGGCTAGCGAGATACCACTATTGTCATATTGTATCATGGTTGTTTTAATATCATGTTGCTGTTTGTGATGTCTTATTATTGCTCGCTAGTTGATTATGTCATTGATATGAGTTAATATAATTTTTAAGAGTAATTGTCGACATGGTTAGTTATAATCTTTGCTGAAAACCTGGGAGCTATTTAAGCTTATTTATGGAAACAAGAGCAAAAGAGTTCGTAAAAGTTTTTCTTTTTTACTTTCAGTTTATCAACTGAATTGCTTGAGGACATGCAAAGGTTTAAGCTTGGGGGAGTTGATACGTCTCCATCGTATATACTTTTCCTAACGCTTTTCCTCTTGTTTTGGACTCTAATTTGCATGATTTGAATGAAACTAACCCGGACTGACGTTGTTTTTAGCAGAACTACCATGGTGTTGTTTTTGTGCAGAAATAAAAGTTCTCGGAATGGAACGAAACTTTGGGAGGATTTTTTATACAATAAAAGAGAATTTCTGGAGCCAAGAACCACCGGAGGAGGGAACCTGGGTGGGCACAACCCACTAGGGTGCGCCACCCCCTCCAGGCGCACCCAGGTGGGTTGTCCCCACCTGGTGGCCCCGCAGACCCTGAAACCAACGCTATAAAATCCTATTTTTTCAGAAAAAAAGTCCGGGAGAAAGAATTATCATGTTTCACGAGATGGAGCCGCCGCCGTCTCCTGTTCTTCATCTTGAGGCCAGATCTGGCGTCCGTTTGGGGCTCCGGGGAGGGGGATCTTCGACCTTCGTCATCACCAACCCTTCTCCATCGCCAATTCCATGATGGTCCCCATTGTGAGTGAGTAGTTCCTTCATAGGCACATTGGTCGGTGAGGAGTTGGATGAGATTCATCATGTAATCGAGTTATTTTGGTTAGGGCTTGATCCCTAGTATCCAGTATGTTCTGAGATTGATGTTGCTATGACTTTGCCATGCTTAATGCTTGTCACTTTGTGTCCGGGTGCCAAGATTTCAGATTTGAACCATTTATGTTATCACCCTTATATCCATGTTCTAGATCCGATCTTGCAAGTTATAGTCACCTACTATGTGTTATGATCCGGCAACCCCGGAGTGACAATAGTCGGGACCACTGCCGGTGATGGTCGTAGTTTGAGTAATTCATGTATTCACCATGTGCTAATGCTTTGTTCCGGTACTCTATTAAAAGGAGGCCTTAATATCCCTTAGTTTTCAATAGGACCCTGCTGCCACGGGAGGGTAAGACAAAAGATGTCATGCAAGTTCTTTCCATAAGCACGTATGACTATTTACGGAATACATGCCTACATTATATTTATGAACTGGAGCTAGTGCCATATCGCCCTAGGTTATGACTGTCTCATGATGAATACCATCCAACGAATTGCCGATCCAATGCCTACGATTTTCCTTCATATTGTTCTTGCTAATTTATTAATGCTACTGTCACTATTGACTTGCTACAAAACTACTGTTATCATTGTTACCATTACTATTGTTGTTGCTACTATATCAAAACTATCATACTACTTTGCTACTGATCACTTTGCTACAGATTATTAATCTCCATGTGTGGTTGAATTGACAACTCAACTGCTAATACTTGCAAATATTCTTTGGCTCCCCTTGTGTTGAATCTATAAATTTTGGTTGAATATTCTACCCTTGAAAACTGTTGTGATCCCATATACTTGTGGGTTATCACTCCACCATTCAAAATAAATATGTATCCGGTTTGTGACTTGTGGTCATCCGGATCAGTGTCAAAACTAGCATCGACATAACCATTTACGACGAGCTCTTTGTCACCTCCATCAACGAGAAACATATCCTTGGTCCTTTTCAGGTACTTCGGGATGTTCTTGACCGTTGTCCAGTGATCCACTCCTGGATTACTTTGGTGCCTCCCTTCCAGATTTATGGCAAGGCACACATCAGGTCTGGTACACAACATAGCATACATGATAGAACCTATGGCTGAGGCATAAGGAATGACTTTCGTTTTCTCTCTATCATCTCAGTGGTCGGGCATTGAGTCTGACTCAATTTCACACCTTGTAACACAGGCAAGAATACTTTCTTTGACTGATCCATTTTGAACTTCTCAAAAACTTTGTCAAGGTATGTGCTTTGTGAAAAGTCCTATTAAGCGTCTTGATCTATCTCTATAGATCTTGATGCCCAATATATAAGCAGATTCACCGAGGTCTTTCATTGAAAAACTCTTATTCAAGTATCCTTTTATGCTATCCATAAGTTCTACATCATTTCCAATCAACAATATGTCATCCACATATAATATTAGAAATACTATAGAGCTCCCACTCACTTTCTTATAAATACAGGCTTCTCCGAAAGTCTGTATAAAACCATATGCTTTGATCACCTCATCAAAGCGTATATTCCAACTCTGAGATGCTTGCACCAATCCATAGATGGATCGCTGGAGCTTGCACACATTGTTAGCACTTTAGGATCAACAAAACCTTTTGGTTGCATCATATACAACTCTTCTTGAAGAAATCCATTAAGGAATGCAGTTTGACGTCCATCTGCCGAATTTCATAATCATAAAATGCGGCAATTGCTAACATGATTCTGACAGACTTAAGCATCGCTACAGGTGAGAAAGTCTCATCGTAGTTAACTCCTTGGACTTATCGAAAATCGTTTGCAAGAAGTCGAGCTTTACACTACAAAAAAAGACATATCCGTGACATTTTTGGCTAAACGGAATTTTTTCTGTCATACTTATGACACTTCTATGACGATAATTGTGTCAAAACCCTGTATTATCATAGATGTGGTGAGCTCCTACTTCTATGACAAAAAAATCATGATAGAAAATGGGCTTTTCATCCTGGGCGGGCCGGAGACGCAGCTGCATGCCATTCTTTGGGCCGTCCATACGGAAAAAACCGTGGTAGAAGCGAGCGCGAGGAAAACTTCGAGGAGTTCCCGGTTACGGTGGGTGGTCGGGGGACGAGCGATGCACGTTTCTCTCGTACACATACGTGCGTGGGTGCGAGGTGTTGGGCTCTAACTGAACCCGAGTGAGGCGTCGCCTAACTGAACCTGAGCGATTGCACTGGAGGCTACGCGTTATTGAACCTGAGCAATCGAGCGATTCCTTCGCTACTACTGCTAACTGAAGCCGATTGATGCTGCCTCTGGATGAACAATGAGCGTTGTTAGGGGGGTGGATGAACAGTTCCCGGTGGGGGTTGGATGAATAGGACCCCATGGTGTTGCCGCTGGATGAACAGGACCTCGATCGATCGAGCCGGTTGGGCGTCGATGAATAGGACCCCGTGGAGGGCTCGATGAACAGGAGCCCATGGAGGGATGGATGAACAGGACGACCCCAAGGAGGGCTGGTTGAACAGTAGCCGATGGAGGGCTGGATGAATAGTAGCCCGTGGAGGGGTGGTTGAACAGGACCCCGTGGAGAGGGTTGGTTGAACAGTAGCCGGTGGAGGAGCACATAGTGGAGGCTGGATGAACAGGAGCCTGTGGATGAACAGTCGTAGGTGGAGGCTGGAGGAGGTCGACGATGGATGAATAGTAGCCCGTGGAGGCTGGAGGAGTTTGACGGTGGAGATGAACAGTATCCCGTGGAGTCCCGTTTTGCGGTACGCCACACCCCTCCTGATGAACAGGACCCCCATTTCGACCGTAGCGCTCCAACACAAGTCTGTTTCCTCTGTTTTGCGGTACGCCACACCCCTCCCAATCAACAGGACCCCGTTTCGACCGTAGGAGGTCCAACAGAAGTCTGTTTCCTCTGTTCTGCGGTACGCCAGACCCCTCCCGATGAACAGGATCCCGTTTTGATCATAGCCAGTCGAACACAAGGCCGTTTCCTCCGTTATATGGTACGCCAGGCCTCGTTTCCATCGGCTGTTCCATCCAAGCCCTCCCGATGAACACGACGACGCATTCCGTTCCGACCAAGTCGGTTGGCTCCCCATGAACACGACGACGACGCAGTTTCTCCGTTCTGACTCAGCCATGTACACGAGCCCTGGCCGTACGTATGCGCGAGTAGCCGTTTGAGACCCCACCCATATGTACGTACGTGGCCATATTTTCTTTCTTGCACCCTGGCCGCTGTACGTACGTGTACATGCTACGTGCGCGCCTCTACTATGACACGTGCATGCCTCTACATCAACCAGTATGTACGTACACGTTCGCGACCAGAATGACAATGTTACGTACGCTTCGACCAGGTGAGTCCCGACTGTCAGGCACTTCCTTGCGTGCCAAGATGTAGCTGGTGGGTCCTGGCAGTCAGGGGGGCGAATCATATTTTTTGCCCGTGATATGGACGCACTTCCTTGCGTGCGAAGATGTAGCTGGTGGGTCCCAGCAGTCAGGGAGGAAACATTTTTTTCACGAAATATGGTGGCCCGTCCGATGGGTCCCTACTGTCAGGTGGAGGAATCATTATTTTCCGCGTAATAAGGAGGCACTTCCTTGCTGTGGCGGACCCAGCTGTCAGCCTCTCCATGTACAGTACTCTTCCGATGGAAGTCATTCCTTGACCATGTTGACCATGCCGCCTACTGTTGCATGCATGTGTCCATGGGCGTGGTGCATCCCCACTGTCAACCTCTCACATACAGTCATCTTCCAATGAATCTCGGTTGTTGACCATGTTGACCACACCGTGCCGAGCACACCAAGGCCGGTAGACGATGGCAAGGCCCTAGACTGAAACGACCCGGAGATGGGGAAGACATGGCAGTGAAGTCGAAGATGGAGGGGAGTGGGAAACTTGACTAGTTTGGGTGCGCGGCAGCACTGCCGCGGTGCCGCCCACGGGAGACAGGAGCAAGAACAGAGGTTGAAGAAGGAGCACGACTGTTTGATTAACATCCAACGGTCCAGCTGCTAGAATCATTTGTTGATTAAGTTGACAAAGCCCTGCGTACACGTCCGCTTAGTAGGCCCACAAGTCAGCCACCAAATCTGATGGGTCCCAACTGTCAACGGGAGGAATATTTTTTTTGCATAACGAGGCACTTCCTTCCGTGCAAAGATACAGCCGGTGGGTCCCAGCTGTCCGGGGGAGGAAACATTTTTTTAGCTTAATAAGGAGGAACTTTCCTTGCGTGCGACCATGGACCTCGTGGGTCCCAGATGTCAGGCTCTCCACGTATAGTCCTCTTTTGATGACTCTCGTTTGTTGACCACGCCGCACCGAGGCGCAGCGAGGCGATGGACGATGGCGAGGCCCCAGACGGGAACAACTCGGAGATGGAAAGACATGGCAGTGGAGTCGCAGATTGAGAGGAGGAGAAGGGTTATAACTGGTTCTGGTGCGGCGTGGGGCTGTAGTCGGTGGAGAATAACAGGAGGTATGGAGGGGTGGAGGGATAGACTGGCCGGTGGTGGAGTAGCGTTTCGCAGTGATGCGTGCTAAGCAGAGCCGCTAGCCGTCAGAGGCCGGACCAGGCGGTCCCGGCGATGCTGGAGGAAGAACACGAGATATTGAAGGTGCATACTGGCCGTTGGATATAAATCCAATGGTTGAGGATATCATAATCATTTGTTGACCAAGTTCGCAATGCCTTGTGTAGGCTTCGACCTATTGGCCCACATGTCAGCCTCCAAAAATGTGGCATATATATAACCCATGTTTTCTAGAATGTACAGTCCATTTGTTGGGCTGGGTGAACAAATAATTTTGCGTCAATGCAGCCCATTTATATTTTCTAAGAAATCCTAGCCCATTTGCACTTCCTTGAAATACACGAATTAGCTGGGCTCGTTCTATATATAATGTTATGTTATAAGGAGCAATTAATATCAACAAAATAAACCGAAGCGGCACATTTTTTATATATAAAATTAACAAATTAGCGAGTTATTACTCAAAATAAAAATGAGTGCGTTATTATTACATTGGTCCTTAAAATCTTCGCAACCTTTCGTACGCAATCACCAGGATTTTCCTTGCCTATGAGTCAAAAACAACCAGGATTTTCCTTGCCAACTTCTGTTAAACATTTACTTTTATAAGTTAATAACACGTGGGATGTTTTTATAATGTATATATAAGTCTCTATAAAATATACGATAATAGTAATAATATAAATATATATAATGTGGTTAGAAGGGAAAACATAAATTGGACACAACATTATTATTCTTATATATAGATAAATAGAACAGAGACCTGTGTTTTATTAAAAAATACATTAGGCTGCCGATCTTTAAGAAAAAGCCAATAGGCCGGTATGGACCTCAAAAAATAAGTTGAAACCACTATCTCCTTACGTCGTGGGCTACGCATGTCAAAAAACAAAACCTAGGCCTAGCTGAAACTTGTTCGCCCTCTGGAAAAAAATGATACCAGCTAGATCCCCGAGGGAACTGGATTAAAGAGGGGGCCGACGGCACGACTGAAGAAGCACATCAGGAGCGATTTTTTTCTTTAATGGATGGCTCTCGATTACATTTTTTTACTTGCCTCTGCACCATACAACTTGTATTTTTAGCCTCCCAGTCCATGGTGGACCAGCAGCCCATTTGTTGGGCGGGCCAACCTACAGAAATCAACACTCGATTTTTCATCAAGCACCAAAAATAACGCAATACTATGTTTGTTTTGAGTCCGAAAACATTACGGCAGGGGTTGAGTGGGGGAGGGGGAAGACAGAGCAAAAAGATTAAAAAGAGTTGATGCGTCGTTGCTACCCTAACAAAGCAGGTGCAATTCTTCTTGGGAAGAAGCTGTGCCGTTTACACCCACACGTCATATATCCCATAGTAGGCATACTAACAAGTTCACACACAAGTACAACAGAAAAGGTAAAGATTCATATCAAACTCAGGTTCACATGACACGTTCGTATTCATAGCCAACATTCACAATCAACAACTGAAAATATTCATATATACACAAGTTCAGCATGTCTATGTATCCAAATGATTGATAGATCACACGACAATATTCATAGATAATTCTCAAAAAGATTCAGATATACACTTGTTCAGTATGTTTATGCATCCAAATGATTGAGATCACAGCCAATATGATCCATGGACGAACTTTAATTACCTAGGGTACAGACTGGTAAATGGTGTTCAGTCGGAGGTACTTCTTGCTAAGATTAATGCTTGTACGAGTAAACTTTCAAGTACATAAGAGGCAGCACAGATAATCTGAACTTTGCTTGTAGGTTTATCCTCAAATAGTGGCCTCGTGCCGAGGGAGGTTTGAGCAACTTGGACACTACTTTCATCCAACTAGTTTACTGGCTCATATTGGTCCTATAGCTCGCCAAAATTCTACATTGCAGACAAGAAAGGAGGCGGTTGAGAAAATGAACCACCCAAATTTTGTGTGCAGTTCAACTGAAATGGAGCATCCCTGGCGTGCAGACTGATTAAGCGCTAGATGAATATACGCGTCAACCAACTTGTCTGGGATCTTTAGACTCCATGCCATACAGTTCGCTACCATATCTGCCGATAACCAAAAGGCACAAGTTGGGACCAAAGACTAGACTGTGTTTTTCTGGGCTATGCGCCAAGCAATATTTTTGGCGTTCACGCTCCTAATACTTGGAGTTTGACAACTGGTTGACACCAGTTGATACTCGAATGAATATAGGCACTTCTTATTGTCAACATCGATGCTTGTCTGAGTGAACTTTGGAGTACACAGCAGCAGCAGCATAAGTATCTGTCCATTTGATCTTTTTGTGCAGTTCTAGTGAAATCACCCAATGCAATGATTTGCCTGCAAGTTCAGGCTTCAAGTTACTCCTTTATAAAATCGGCAAACAGTAGCACAATACCAAATTACCAATACATGACAAGCACAGTAATCAGGATAAAGATAAGTACCAACATGTGTGAGGTAGCATATCAATTACTATTTCCTTTGACTGGAAGTCGAGATAAGTGAAGCGACTGACAGCAAAGGAAGGAAGCAAGCCCAGATTAGCGACTAACGGGAAAGGACGGAAGCTGTCGAGGCAATGAAGCACCCAAAGTTTTTGTGCAATTCCACCAAAATCGAGCATCCCTTTTGGCACATATATTGAGAGAGTGAGATTACTGTAATAGTAGGACTAGTTTATAAAACATACACTAACAAATAGAAGCACCCTCATTATCTTAATGGGTAAAGTTAGCAACATAGTAGTCTTGCTTAAAGAGAGGTATTAGTTTATTTAATCAGTGCCAATTAGCTCAACACTCAAAGCATTGCCATGTATCATAGGTTGCAAAACTTTAACGTTTAAAGATAAAGGAGTTTCTCATGACAATAGCATGATACAAATAGAGATGACAACAAACTAATATGGATGAAGGCCTTAGGCCCATACCAAGCTGAGGAAAAAAGCTTATTCATGTAGTCCCATAAGAGATGATAAAGCACTCACTAGAATCACTCAATAGTATATATTTTTATGCACTTCAAATGTATGTTTGAAATCACTATTGTTTACCAGTGCTGAGATTATATCGAAAGATTATCAAGAACTTCTAGCAGAGTTAAAGCACTGGCTGGGATACAGTTCATTGTATTGTCTTGTGTAGTTCCACTAAAATGTATGATTGGCACAACATGATCCCTGTTTGCACAAGTAGGAACGAGGTGAAACATTCATTAGCTTAGTAAGAAAGGATAGAAAGACATTAGCATATTACTCTAATAGTAGCATCAAATTCATGATGGACAATACGCAAAACATTGCCTCATTGAACCAATGGCAATAAATTGACATGCAAAACAATAGCACTATTATGTCATGACACTAATAATATTCCCTCCCGGCTCCACCACATGATTCACCTGCATAGACAAACATACACACGTACATAATACAACATAGGGTGCTACTAATGATTTGTTTAACTTTGACAGGAAAATTAGGCAGCAATAAATTAGTGGTACTTAAGTACTCCTAATTAATTAAGTGAGACAGCAGAAGTGGAAGGGCTCCCTGGAGGATCGTCTCACATGTAAGGTAGTCGTTGTTGGAGCCCTTGAATGGCCTCAACTGAGGCCTCTGGCTTCAGCAAGATCACCTTGGCACTGTTTATTCTTATTATTCTTCCTCTTCATGCTCTGTTTCTCTTTCTCCTCACCAGTTGGTGAAACCAAGTACATGACTGGCCTTCTATTTCAGAATTGGTTTTATCAATGAGGGAGTACAAGTGTACTAGTAAAAAATAGTATTATTTTCTCATGGTGGTCGAAAAATAGAGATGAACACATGCATTAAATATCATTCTTACCTAAAGGAAGGCTATGGTGCCAATATGGATGATGAGGATTGGAACACAGATCTCCCTTTGTGCAGTTCCGCCGAAATGAACCAATTGTTCCATTCTGACATTCCAGTTAAACAGCATAAAAGTCACTTCTTTTAAGAAGTGTTTTGTGCAGTGCACCAAAAGGTCACAACAGCAACCGGGTGAAATGGTTATCCATGTTTGCACAAAAAGTGTAGCTACCAGACCTCAAATAGTTTGATCTCTGTGCATCAGTGTCATCCCTGGATCGGTAATGCTGACATGCACAGTACCTGAGGATTTATAATAGAGTAGCAATCACACACTTATTACATTGAATGTCTCAAAAGAGAACTTCTTACAATAAATATGGGTTAAGGCCATCTAATATCGATAACAGCAGAAGGCTTGGAAGATAACGTGAGTCCATCAACTCCAACGGCATAGCTAGTGAAAGATCACGACCTAAGGCACCTTACTCATCGTCTAAAAAGTCTGCAACATGAACGTTGCAGCCTGAAACGGGTTAGCACATGGAATATGCTAGCAATGTAACACATAGAGTAATCAATAGAAATAATTGCTATACTATATGCAACATGGCTGGTGGAAAGCTCTATGGTTATAGTTTTGCATAAAGCCAATTTTCCCCTACAACAAAGGAATAAATTTTATTTAACTATCATGGTGGTGGTTAAACATTGAGAAGGTTCACCCAACTCAATCCCAATTAAGCATCATCATTAAACCCAATAAAATTATATTAAGTAACGTGATGAGATCAACATGATAATCCAAGAACCAGATACGCGATATGTCCATAACCGGGGACACGGCTAACCATGATTAGTTTGTACACTCTACAGAGGTTTGTGCACTTTTCCCCACAATACTCGATCTCCTCCGTTGGATTTCTTGCACTACATGGTGTTTTAGAAACGGATGACCGAGGCACAGTCTTTCAGAAACAATTACTCTTTACTCCAGATGGACAATTACACCTACTTTCCCCTACATCTGCTAGCCCAGCACTGAAAGAGGTCATGTGACTTAATCAACTATGCTAGAGCCCATAATAGCTTGTGGCTGCACACGGAAGTTTCTAGCATGAATAATCTTATGGTCCCTTTGAGCCTGCGTGGCGGTCCTTAGGATAATCACACGGTAACCCCGGGATTCAAAAAAAACAGGCAACACTGGGTTCCCCAGGTGCCTCAATCCACCCAGATGTGTATTAAAGTAGCCACCTTAAGTTAACCATTAATTAAGAAACTCACATATGTCATGGATACACTCACCCAATCCACGTCTACGAGCAAAGCATAGCAATAAGTAGTACGTAGAAGTAACTCCGAAGGTTTGATAATAAATAGGTAAATAGGTACTACCTCATCTACTTGCCAAATCCCACATATTAATCAGATCCTAATCATGCAATGTTTGAGGATTGATCTAATGCAATAAAACTAGGTAGTAAAGAGGTATGATCAAAGTGTTACTTGCCTTGCTGATGATCCGCAAAACCTAGAGACTCGTAGTAGCACGCTTCGCACTCCGGGTACTCTATCGCAAACAAACAAGCACACAATAAGCACTCAACTATAAGCACAGGTAAAACTCAAATAAGAGATCTAACCAGAAAGTTCAACTTAAGAACTCCGGTTTGCAAAAAGAATCAAATCAAACGAAACAACGAAGCTCAAACTGCGGAAGAAATAAGATCTGATTACTAATCTGGACTTAAGTCAAATTTTACTGTACCAAAATCTTGTTCAAGTTGGTCAAACAAAAATAGGGCTTCAAAACAAAGATCTAGGCGCTTGAATCGCCTGATTCCGATAAACGAGCGAAAAGATAAACTAAAACTAAGATCAGGGCAGAAATCACGATAAAAAATAACCACGGAAAAAGAAAAACTGACGAACAGGCTAACAAACAAAAGTTCGTTGTCTGCGGCTAATGAGTGAACAACGTTCGTTAAAACCAACGAACGAGCGGACGCTCGCTAAATAACTAAACCGGAAAAAAATGAACCGATCTAATCTAAAAAAACAAACTAGGTTTTTTTAGAAAAACCAGGGTTTTACCTAAACACCAAGAAAAAACGGCAGATCGGATCGGCGGCTCTGGCGGGATTCCGGCGGGGCGGGGCGGCGTCGGCGGCGATGGTGTGCGGCGCAGGGTG
>NC_041391.1:473256682-473260807 GCF_002162155.2 Triticum dicoccoides | reverse complement strand
TGGCGTGCGACGCGGGCGGCGGCGGCGCCGCGAGCAGGCGGCTGGCGCTGCTACTGCTCCGGGCGGCGGCTTGGGTGGCGATGAGGGGCGGGGGCGGCGACTTATAAGGAGGGGAGGGGCGGCGTCGGCTTGGGGAAGGGGAAACCGAGGCGGCAGTGGCTTCCCGGACTCCGGTGGAGTCCGGCTCAGGCACGGGCACGGTGCGAGGGAGGCGGTGGCCGGCTGGGCTGGCTGGGCCTTCGGCCCGGTCGGTCCGAAGCGAACATTTTTTTAATTGATTCCGCCGAAACTTAAATAAATCCTAGAAAATAAAATAAATATCTAAAAATGCCAAAAAAAATTGCATTGTCTAAATAAAATATTTAGAACGAGGTGAACATTTTCTTGGCCTAAAAATGCAATTTTGAAAACATGCAATTTTTCTAATTCAGATAAAATTGCAATAAAACTTCCAAATAAAATACTTATTTGATTTTAATATTTTTCCTCTAGTACTTCATTTATTTTGGGAAAGTCATCTTATTCCCTCTCTTTTATTTTGTAAACGAAATATACAGAGAGAAAAATAATTAAAACAAAACGATCCTCCTTTCAAAATTTGAGAAAACTCAAATATGAAAATAACGAAATTCGCAACTCTCTCCGCGGGTCCTTGAGTTGAGTAGAATTTCGAGGATCAACCAAAATGCAAGAAAATATGATATGCAATGATGATCTAATGTATAACATGCCAAATTGAAAATTTGGGATGTTACAAAAAGCTACAAAGGAAACAGTCAGAGTCTCAAACAATTACAGGCAAAAACATTTGGCTAAACTTTTCATGGCTTATAACAGTGGCCTGGCTTCATTTTACAAGGGGCATTAGATTAAGAACAACTAAATATTTGGTATAAGGGCATGGGACAGTTGGTGCACTAGCAGTCCAGCACCATGTACCTTAACGGGGGCAGAAAGTGGTGATTCATAGTTTGTTGTCCCGAGAAACAAACGCCCAAGAAACATATCTGGCTTGGTCCCATTTTTGCTCACTCTAGCCACCTACTCCTATGTGTGGATAGCAAATCTAGTCCTGGTCATACCACTGTGTACATCGTTACCCCTATATTTCCCTTTTCGACCAAGAGACTAGTTGGATGACCAGTCTGTACTACTTTCACCCCCTTTCCTTCCTGTTTGTACCAAGTCCGATGTACATACTAAATTCCCCCACCCCCACTTTATTTCTTGTTTGAACCAAGTACAAGATTCGACTCCATGAAGTAGCTTTACCTCTAAAAATAGAAGAAAAAAATAGGTGACGTTGGACCATCCGATCAAGAGGGGCTGAGAGATAGAAAATGATGCACATGCAGTGACATAGCAAGCTAGGGAAGTAGAGCTAAGGCGGTTTCGAAGGAAGATATACCTGAAGTTCGTCGGGATGTGGATAGGTGGGCGGCGGGAGGCCGGATCCGCCCAAACTAGGGTAATGATGAAGGGATCGGAGGACCTTCCGCGCCAGCGCTCGGCCAGAGATAATGGTGTGGTCGACAGTGGGTCTCCTCCCTCGTTGTCGACGACGGCTTAAACGCTGCCCCTCCTCCCCTTCACCAGCAGAGGGGGATACGTCCGGATCTATAACCAGCGGTGAGGATAGAAATACAGTGTTTTTTGAAGGGAGAAAGACTGTGTTACCACCACTATCTTGTTTAGATCTGGAGAGCATGAGAGTGTGTGAATAGAGCAACCCTAGCAAGCAAGCGCGGAGGCTCTGGCCTATATATACCTAGTGGGGTAGTTTTCCTTTTTCACTCCATCAAAACAACCATTTAAAATTGTGTACGTGTCAGGTCGCCATTTTTTAGTTGTTGGTTGTTTTTTGAGATAGCTACCCGCTTATTCCAAGTATTGTTATGGTTTGCCAGGTCGCACTTTGTATCATTCAAGTCTGGTACAAGTCCCTCCATTAAATGAACAACCACCCCCTAGTAAAAATTGGGAACAAGCCCATGGCTAAAATTATTGGAAACGTGGGCTGCCCCAACATTCATTATTATTTATATTTTCTACTCCCTCCATTCCTAAATATAAGTCTTTTTTATTAGCCACACCTAAGACAAGAATTTTTTTTATTAGCAGTCAACCCCACATGTCATAGACACAAAAAGTGTCGCAAGATTCCCTTAGGCAAGCCAAAGTGTGTCTAACAATTTGAGCAACTCAAGTTAGGCAAGTGTGGCAAAAATAATGTGGCAGCATAAGACAAACATAGTCACAATCCAAACAGCCCCGTAATTTTTTGTGACATGCATGAACATTTGGTTAGTTAAATTTATAGTCAAAATTTGGCAAGGTGCATCAAATCAACACATGCATGTATCAAAAGGAAAGTCATGGAATGCATGCATGCATTGTACTCCCTCCGCTTCCAAATATAAGTCTTTTTAGAGATTGCAACAAGTGACTACATACGAAGCAAAATGAGTGAATCTACACTCTAAAATATGTCTACATACATCTGTATGCTGTAGTCCATTTGAAATGTCTAAAAAGACTATATTTAGGAATGGAGGGAGTAATTAATGCATCGGTAAACGCAAATTATTGAAGTATATCGAGTGTGGTGCTTTGATGTGTCGCATCAACTCATACAAGACCGAGAAGTTTGATTACTACAATGCACTCTCCCTCACGGATTGAGCTCCGGTGCCTTAACTGCACCTGCCTTTGGCTACATGACAGGTGGGCCACCCACCTGTTGGGCCCACCTATCATAGACGCAAAGGCAGGGGCAGTAAGTCAATGAAGCTGTGTCCCTCCCTCGCGCATGAGTGTGGTGGCTGGCAGGACTAGGAGAAGCTTTCGCTACACGCTATCCCTCCTGCACGCGATGGACAGACATGCAGCTGTGGATTCAATATTGTAGAAGTAGTAGTAATATCATTATTCGTCTTCTCGAAGAGGTGAAGAGCCAAGCGCAACCCAAACGTGGCAGTTGCAAACGCTCGCGTGGCAGTCTTTGTGTAGGGGTGGGGCGTGGTGCGGTGGCTTGGAGCACGCATATAGCCAGGCTCTTGCATGAGACAAAATTGCTATTTGAGCCCACTATTGTAGTACTAGTACTTGCTAGTATAGACCTATAAAACGGAAAGGAGTATTTGCCTTTCTAGAGATTTCAACAAGTGACTAGACTACACCGCGTGTGGTACTCCCTTCCTTCCAGTTTATAGGGCTCAAATCTCAAATCTCATCAACCAAGGCATTTTGTGATTGGAGGAATGTATCTCGTACTTTACAAAACTACCCTAATTAAACTCATGCATTAATTACGTAGTTCTCTTGTTTTCCTCCCCGCCTTGGTCGCAGTGCACAATATTGAGCACTCCTATATGACTAGCCACTCTATCTACATGCGGGACATCAAAGCATCTGGGCCCGCGTGCCATCCACCAAATCGCAGTGAGGTGCTACAATCGAGACTCACCGGTCACCCCGGTGTGGCCGTCATGACCCATAATATCACAAAAACCACACCTTTACCAGTAGTGGTAAAGTAGCCTCGAAGTTGGACTGGACAAAGCAACCATCATTTCACTGGAACACTCATTGAAGCCCTTTCTCCCCTTTCTTGAAGAAAACTTACATGTCGGCGCTATGACCAGGGTGGACCAAGATAATTTTCTGCATGGCAGGTGGACCAGGATGGTCGACCTCCCACATGTCGGCGAATGAAAGTATTCTTGCCGATACAGAGGACGAGCAACGAGTATTCATTATTTATTTTTGATGAAAGCTGTTGTCTCCACTATTAGGACGGAGGAGTGTGAAACACGGCAGCCCAGTGAACTTGGCATGTGCACCACTCCCTCCTTCCTCATGTAATACTACCATAGTGTTGACTATAAGGTTGGCTATAAGGTTACAACTTTTTCTCACTTCCTCTCTATCTATTTCCTCTCAAATGTTTTCTACCTTTCTTTTTTAGACATAATTGTTTTTATGCCTCTTTTTTCAGAATTAGTTTTTTTACCTAGGAGAACGTGTAGGGACGGGCTCTTGCAGAGCCCACTCCTTTACTTTGTCAATGCCTCTCTCTCCTCCACATAAGCGGACTTACAGCCCAGTATTTTACTGGTACTACTT
>NC_041391.1:473249304-473256375 GCF_002162155.2 Triticum dicoccoides | reverse complement strand
GCGGTCAGAAGCGGGTTTGGAAGCGGTCTGGACTCCTGCATGGCCCACCTCACATTATCACCATATATTTCTTGGAGTCCGTGCGCGGCGGCTGGGTAATCTCTTCTCCCTCCCCCGTCTCTCTCTTCTCAGCCGACACCCGCCGAGCGATTAGATTTCGGCTATCAACGGTTTATTCAATTGCAGTCCCACATGTAAGTGAAACTGCAAGACAACACGTGTCCCCTCTGGTGAGCGGCGTGCGAGCCGGACTGTCGGGGGTGCAACGTGTACGAGTTGTAAGTGTGTCGCCTTTTCCTTTTGAACTTGCAAAGCGTAACATTTTCGTGCGATCGATCGATAGAAATATAGAACAAAATGATGAGGGCGGTGCTTCGCCGCGCATTAGGCGAGCTAGTTTGAGTGATATGACGTGCTACAGTGCCATCCACTTGCTCCATTTTTATGTAAGCAAGACTTTACACTCTTACGTGGGAGGAGTGCGAAACACAGCGGGTCTGATATTGATTGAGGGATAACTGTTCCCTGCCAAATAATGGAGAACTATTAACGATTATAGCATGATAGTTAGGGCATCTCCAGCACTCTCCCACAAATTTACACCGGCATCTGTCTGAGGACACCGATGAATGTCCTCTGATGCTGCTCACATACCTTTCGACAACTATATGAACTAATCAGACGAAATTCATGCAAACAAAGCAAATTTCAAATTAACCGGATGAAATTCATTACATTTCGAAAACTTCTCCTACAAACTGGATGTAATTCATTACATATTTTGCACAAAGCGTACTAAAACCTACTGTAATCCTAATCTAAATGATCACTGGCGCCCGACCACCATGTCCGGCCATGAATCCGAGAAAGCCGACCATTGCCTTTTCCTCCTCATCATCCGCCTCGATAACCTCCTCCTTCGGAGCATAAGGTTCTGAAGATTTCCACCTCCACGTTGTCGTCAAGCGGCTAATCGGCCGGCGATGTTTACCCCCACCAAGCTTGGCATCGACTAAGTGGAGTAGCGGTGGCCTTCCTGGACCAGAGCGGCGGCGACCTACCATGTACTACTCTTCCTCGCTGCCGGCTGCACCCGCGCACGCGCACCGGCCTCGTGGTTGTGGTCGCGAAGGGCGGTCGGCGGGGAGCCGGCGATCTCCTTCGTCTTCCCATGCGACAGTACGTCGAAGAGAGCTTTGGAGCGCGCTCGGAGCAGAGCCGCTGATGTCCTTCGTCTGCTCCTGGGACAGTACGTCCAAAAGAGCTTTGGAGCGCCAGGAGGCCATGGTTGGAGTGGTGGCGACAGAAGGAAGGGGACGGAGGAGAATGAGTGTGGATCTTTGGCTATGGTTGGGAGTTGGGGCTCAAGTTAATATAGCAGGCGAATGGCAATGAGCCGCGGCAGACGGATGGACGGCTGGCGCCCAAGTAGGTTTGTCGGGCGTGAATGCGGACGCTGCTTCAGTGACTTAACTACAGGTGCGTTGGGTTACTGACATGTGGGCCCAACGGGCATCTGGCCCACATGTTAGGGACACACCAACTGCACCTGCAGTTAAGTCCGGTGAATGCAGCATTGACGTTCTAGAGAGACGGTGACCGTTTCAGGCAGGAAGCACGCGCTTGCGATGGAAGGGCTTTCGGTAGGCTAGGGCGGTCAAACGCTGGCGTGGTGGTAAAATGTGAACTCATGGATGACGAGCCTTTGAAGCATATGCGGCACGTATTGACAACCAGGCGTCCATGCAACCGCTCTTGTCGCCAGCTAGCCTTCAACGACCACCATTAGACACCACACAACCATGCATAACTTACGAATAATGGACGAATCTATCGGACACACACTCGTGTGCAATGGCACTATGATTGGTCGCTCACGATAGTACATACTCCGTACCATAGTACCCTCTCTAGCTAGGCTGTTTTATAGATTGTCGTTGTGATGGAAGATATACATGAGCAAGGCACTCCCGAGTATGACCGTTGGTGTTAAGCTAGGTGAATACATACTCGGCATTCGCGGAGGCCTCCATCAAACATCTAAATAGTAATGTCAGGCACCGCCAGGGCGCGCAGGTGATGGGATCGCCGTTTGCATTGCGCCAAGAGTAGGACTTTGATTGAGAGGGCGACGTGCATGCATTAGCATGGTTTGACAGCGTGAGCGTGAGTGTCTGATGCAAAGTATTTCATTTTCATTTGGCGGACGAGTGTGCGTTGCAGCGACGAGTCCGTGGTTTGATTCCCCACATAAGCATAATTTTGGTTTTTATTTCTTTCTCCACTGACAGGTAGGCCCACATAGATAGATAAAGAACATGAGCTGATGAGGTGCATGCTGACTGTTTGACTGGTCAACCAGAAAAATATGGAGCTATACTCTGAGCCAGTGACTGTATAATCACCATATCTCGTATACAATGATCAAAGTGAGCTATCAAGACAAGTTCGATGACCACCAATGCATTTTACTCGGTAATAAATGACCAGGATTGAAGGGGAATCCAAATTTTCTTCGTCTTCTGTCCTTGAGCTCTTGACAAACCAATGCACTATTTGGTTGTCTGGCCACTCCACCCCAGAGCTCTGACCAAGCGTTGTTCATGCCACCGCACCACGCACTAACCGGTAAGGAAGCGATGGCATCCCACCGGGCCGAGTTCCTCGCCGCCCACGACCACACACAAAATGGTAGGGAAGTGATGGCATCCCGCCGTGCCGAGTTCATCGCCGCTCGCGACCTCACACCTATGTGAGCGGAATTTGAAGCCGCCAAGGCTGAATGGGCGGTAGAGCAAGAGGCAGCCAAAGCCGCAAAGAGGGAGCAGAAAAGTCAGAAAGCACTCAAGAAAAGAGAGGCTCGCCACCACAAGAAAGAAGAGGACACACACGTTGCTGCAGAGAGGTCGGCGGAGATCCAAGCACGGTGGGGTGTCGCTGACAAAGACGGGAAGGAGAACGACGGCGTCTGGCCAGCATGTGAGAAGTAGTAGTACTAGTAGTTAGTGTGTGTGTCTGTGTGTGAGTACAAGCATGTACTAGTACTACTAGTTACTACTATAGTTTTAGAGCAAATTACCAGTACATTATCCTAGACTCAATGGAAAAATTCCTATCCTATGCATCAAATGGCATCTCTTTCTCTATAGGAATTGAGATGCATGTCATCTCACTTCCTATGATTTTCATATTCCTATAAAATTCCTATCCTATGAACGAAAGGAGGCCTCTGCTGGAGTAACTACTGTAGCTAGCAGTACTGATGGTACAGTAGTTTTCTTCAAGAAGTGGAATTCAACGAAGTCATGATGGTTCTTTCATACGAGCCACTTCACAGTGGGAAAGGTTGGGCCTGTGATTTGACGGCTCATTAGTCATTATTACTGCGGCGCGACGACCAGGGTGACTCTCCCTTGGAGTTCTGTGAGCATGGCAAGTGGACCAGGATGGTCGACGTCCCACATGTTGGCGAACAGAAGTATTCTTTTCGATATCGAGGAGCAAGGAAATCGCGTGGTATAGTATCACTATTGATTTATATTTATTTTTTATTTCTGATGAATGCTAGCGTTTCAACTCTTACGATCAAGGAGTGCCAAACACGGTACGTGCTGGATGTCCCACACGTCAATGAAAGGAGTGGGACATGAACAACATGGTAGAGCGTCTCCACTTCTTCCACTTCTGGGTCGAAGACCACACGTGGTAGTACTAGTGGTATGAACGATATAAATTGCGACCCGAAGAGAAAGACACGTGTAGTTGGAAGGTCTCGGGGCATACACGTAAACAAATATAAAAGCTAATATGTGCCTCCAATTAATATAGTAGTAGTAGAGTAGTTAGGCACGTACTCCATAACATCACCGTGCGTTGCACGTACAACATTTAGTGGTACGTAGTAAGAGATAAATGCCTATATGCCACGCATGTTCATACTATTTGTGCCTTTCTACTTCACTTACTGCGCTACATTACTCAGGTTCGTACATCCACTCCTGGGTACATGTCCATCTCGTAGTTCCAGTCCCACTTGTTCTTCATATAGATGGAATGATCCGTATCCATCGCAGTTAGTGTGGCTCCCCATGATGGAGACTCATCCAAACTATGGCCCTGTTCGGATCCATGGGTTAGAGTTAGTTTGAGCAAGTTGGGGCTCAAATAGCCCTAAAGTGTCCAAACATGAGGGTTAAATTGGAGCAAGTTAGACTTGTTCGGTTCAACCGCCTCCCTAGGTGTTTGGAGAGGAATTGGCCAGCGCGAGGCAGTTCTATAGGTGCGCAGGTGGCTTGTAAGCAAAAATTTCTCCTCGTGCCACGAGCCACCGCGCACGCGTTGGCGAGGGAGAAGGCGTAGTAAGCAAGCTTCTCGTCATTCTGCGAGTTGACGGGACACATCAAAGTTATTTAGTATGTACTGACCATGTCATGGCTACCATCCCGTGCTTTGTCGTTGAGTATGTGCACTATTCACGTGCCATCGAAGAGAAAAAATATTGCATAGTACTAGGTGCCATCGAAGTGCACGACTCACTTACGCACTGCTTATCTGATTATCTCCATTTTATTGCATGACACGTGCACCTTGATGCTAGATGTCTCGCGTGTTGGCAAAAGGATGAACAAAGCTCACGTCAAAAAAGAGAGTGGAAGAACATAGATTCCCGATGACCGAGAAGGAGCAAGGAACCTCGTGGTGGAGCGTCCGCACTCATAATATTTTATATTATTCAGCGACATGAAATCGACCAATCATCTCCAAAGTGGACTGGAAGAGTATGAAACACGGCAGCCCAGTGTAGTTACATCATACTAGTACATGGCTAACCCACGCTATCACCATATTTCTTGGCTTCCGTGCAACACCTAGCTCTAGTAATCCAGCAGCCCGTATCACTTCTCGCTCCCCATCTCTCTCAAAGTGCGGCAGGCTGGCGTTTTTGCCGTCTATTGAGGTCGGTTAACTCATCACATGTTAGCGACATGCCAAGAGCGTTCTAAAAAATAGTATTGTACTCTATTGTTATGCCATGAAGAGGAAGCTCTTTGACCGATCGATCAAGCGAGACAGACGTGTCGTGCCGTGACTGGGTCCAGTTTCTCGTTTTGAACTCATTTAGAACACTTGGTTGTGACTACTGATAAGATTTTATATAGGGCCTAATGTATTCTTCGAGGATGCCTTTGACTATTGATAAGATTTTATATAATTTGAAAATTATATCATTCGAAGATCCTTTCATGTTCCATTTTCAAAAAAAAACATCCTTTCACGTACCAATTTGACTGTATGCTTTGAGCAACTTGCATGTCCTACTGCTCCTCTTTGGATACTCTAACTTAGCTAGAGGTTAGACTAACTCATGACTAACCCTGAACTAACTGTAGCCAAAGAGGTGTTTGGGTGACAGGGTTATATTAACAATAAATGCACTTGATGGAGAGAGAAATGTGATTTTTTAGTGGGCCCAATGAGAACTATCTCCAATCAGCACCTCTTGGGTGGGATAGTTTTTTTTGATGGGTTCAGTGCAACTTGCTCCAATTTAACCCTCATGCTTGGATACTTTAGGGCTATTTGAGCCCCAACTAGCTCAAACTAACTCTAACCCATGGATCCAAATAGGGTCTATGGACAGCCTCGACGCGGAGCAGTCGCGTGCACCGGGAAGCGGCGCTCTCTAGGTCGTCGCTCTGCTTCAAAGCCGGCCCCAGTGAGAAGTCGCCTCCGCTCTGGCCGGGCATTAATGTGGCACTAACGCTCTAGGGCGACGCTGACCGTTTCACGTGGGAAGCGCATGCTGGCAAGGGAGTATTGGTTTTGAACCGTTTCAAGTGTAGTACTGGTAGTTTTGCAAAACTACTCAATTATTGCACTCAGTTTCCTAAGAAATTATGGAAAAAAAACTTTACTCCACAACGCGCTTCCCTTCTCCTTCCTCTTCCACCGCCCGCCCACGTTTGCGGGAAGCGACCAGTCAACCCTTATATAGGAGTGCTAGCACAAAAAGATGCATGCATGACCACTAAAATTTCCAGATTAAAGCGCCGCTCCGGCGGGAGTATGGCGTATGTCGTTACCTTCGGCCGGGCCATGGCTACTGGGCGACGGCGACCAGAGAAGAGGCGGCGAGAGGAGAATGAATGCAGCTACTGTTTGGGTTTGCCGTCCGGCTTAAATAAATACGCACCATCACGTGTACCCGCGGGTGCACAAATTGTAACATACGTGTCTGCTTAAGTGGGCGTCACGTAACTAGTGTGTGAGAGAGAGATTCTGAGAGACAGAGTGTGTGTGACTCTACTTTTCGGACATTTACTCAACCTTTTTCATTGGGATATAAGTATAATGGTATTACACTTTAGCTAGTGATTTACGTGGCCATGTTAACGTGGTTGTGTACAAAAACGTCACTTCCTGCTCGTGATTTGCGTTATATAATTACAAGAAAGATGCTCGTGCATTGTACGAAACATCAATATGCATTTTTTTACAACACACCTGTTGTGATTGACCCATGCAGGAGTAATCCCATGTGTAAAAACTAATAATATCTCGAGAATTTTATCGGAAAACTGGTATCTCGAGAATGTCATCAAAAAAAATGAAAGATGAGAGATAAGGTGAGGAGGAGTGGAGCGTGGTGGTGACTGGTGGTCGGACTGGGCGGAGGCATGGGGATGGACGGCGCCGGCAGGCGGCAGCGGCCACCAGGCTAGATTGTTCCAGAGACTTCCTTTTTTATTTGCTCAGCGATGAGGTTGTGGGAGATAAGGATGTGGAGAGAGGTGCGAGTATCTTTTGTAAAATTATCATAGTTTGCTTTCTATCTGTCAGATATAGATCAGACGGTCTATATTACAAGATGGCAGGCACACCATCATCACCAACTCGGTTTTTTTATAAGGGTAGAGATGATAAGTTTGCTAACTACTAAAGTAAAGAGGAATTTTTCCATGTTATAAAAGTAAATTAAGGTGATTGTTTATCATACGGGTAAGGTTGGATGAAGGGTGGTAGGAACAAATGCTCCGCCTAAAGCATGTGTGTGTGAGATGGAGTCTTAGT
>NC_041391.1:473229530-473249031 GCF_002162155.2 Triticum dicoccoides | reverse complement strand
TGTGTGTGTGTGTGACGCGGGGTCCTCGGTGGCGGATGTAATTTAAGTGTGTGTGGCTTCATCATAGAGAGGTGATGTGTGTGGCAGAGGCCACCAACGATGGGGTGCGAGAGAGAAAAGGCCCATAGAGAGGGAAGAGAAGGTGTGTGCGCGTGAGAGGAGTCGACATCGAGAGAATGTGTTTGTTTGAGAGACACCGAGGAAGACTACTATATATTGATGGTGCATGTAGGCGGGAATTAAACGAAGGGATGGTCTTATTGGTTTCGGGGATATAGGGGAAGGGTGAGAGGGGGGTGGCTAGAAGGAGATTGTTAAGTGGGAGTGTGTGTTTTACCCATCCAGGCGGAAGTTATGTGCACACAAGAAGAGAAAGATTCGATGTGCCGTTAGGGTTGAGGGAATTAACTACGTATGGAGACATAGAGACCTTGAACGTGCATGTGCGAGAGGTATACATGTATACGTGGGATGTGTGTGTGTGCTCGCGCACATGATCGAGATAAAAGAAAGCAGACATAAGTCATAAGATCAACGACATGGGAGAGACGGATCGGTATGACAATATGCATGCATGTGAGAGTGCAGGGAAGAAGGCCCAACAATTGAGCATGTGTTTTTGTCTTTAAGAGATAGTGGCGTGGGCTGGAGCATGCATCTATGGCGAGTAGAGGGAGTGAGACACAACAATTGTGCAAAAGAGATCAACCTAAATTCATGTATGGAGAGACATATATAGTGTGGGTGATAGGAAGCAATACTGCACGCGAGAAAGAAATGTTGACAGAGAAACTACAGATAGATACAGAGATGGAGATGCTAGCTAGAGGGACATCCGCTAGTTTGATTGGTGGAGATGACCGCCGGGTGGTTCAGAGGGTGAAGTTATGTGTGTGTGAGAGAAAGATAAAAAGAGGGCACTTGACTGCATGTAGAGAGAAACATATGTAGTGTGTGTGATATGAAGCAAGAGTGAGGGTGAGAAAGAAGGTTGATGGAGAAACAGAGAAATATAAAGATAAAGATGCTAGCTAGTGCGCGTTAGAGATAGGAGTCGAGTGGATCAGAAGGCTGAGTTATGTGTGTGGGTGTGAGAGAGATAGAGAGAGGGTGCATGTGAGTCACATACAAACAAATATCATAGAGAAATGAGATCCCGAGAAACGGAGTTTTGTGTCTGTGAGAGAGAAAGATATTTCATAACGAGGGTGATAGCTAGAGAGACATATGAGGGAACGCTAGATATCTCTAGGGAGACTGTGTGTGTGTGAGCGACATACAAGAGAACAGTGGAGAAATATAAGACCCTGGGAGACAGAGTTTGTGTTTGTGTGTGAGAAAGAGATATTTAAGAGGAAGAGTCGTAGCTTCTCATACCTAAGGAGTGAAAGACATCTCTATGTGAGAGGGGGTGTGCGAGTGGCACACAGGGGAATAGTAGAGAGAAATGAGACCCCGGGAGACAAAGTTTTGTGTTTGTGTGAGAAAAAGAGATTCCACATGCAGAATCATAGTTAGAGACACATAGCAGGGAGCGAGATATACTTAGAGAGAGATAGAGTGATGAAGGTCAAGGGAGAGAGTACAATCAGTTTGTTACAAAGATAAAAGATCATTGTCGACATACAGGTAGCACGAGAGATACCCGAGAGACGATGAACGCGTATAGGTCTAGAGAGATACTCCTATATAAGCATGAGTGATAGCTATATGAGACGAATATCTGGATTAAAGGGGATTCAAATATTTAAACTATAGATCACAACATCGATAATATCATAACGCAAATTGGTGTATCAAACATGCATATTCATTTGAATTTGGTGATATGTGTAATGTTATATAGTTTATCAATATGAGTGATACATAGATTCTTTAATTAGAAACAATGCATGGTTTATATGCAATCTATCTATTATATACTTAAGACAAAAGGCAAACAAGTCATTACATTCATCCACATATGCTAATATTATTTACACCGTTTGATCACAATAATAATGGCTGAGATTTAAAGGTTTTTACGTAACATATTATACATGCGGAGGAACGTATAGAGCTGCCACGTTGTCACGTGTATGTGCAAATAACATAAGTTACACGGACAAACAAATTTTGTTATGAAAAGAAATTGCTATGAAAAGAAGGAAGGGCCCATATTAGGAATCTGATGTATATTCCGTGAGAGAGGCAGCACGTATACCAACTCTAAAAAATAAGCTTTACTAAAAAAACTCTAAAAAATAAGCACGTATAGTACTTGGTCACCTCATAGAAGGAAACACTTTTTAACTTCTCGGACAGATTACATGCACGTTTTTTTTTTGAGTCTGACAGATTACATGCACATGCTC
Organism: Triticum dicoccoides; assembly: GCF_002162155.2. Lineage (NCBI taxonomy): Eukaryota > Viridiplantae > Streptophyta > Magnoliopsida > Poales > Poaceae > Triticum > Triticum dicoccoides. Next base: position 473,246,677 of record NC_041391.1, on the reverse strand, counting down.
ATGGACTCCTAGCACATGAACCGGTCATCTGCAAATTGAATTGAGGCTTGCCTTCAATCCCTATAGGAATAAATATCATCTGTGGAGGGATGCCAACCAAACCAGCGGCCAGGAGCAAAGAAACCTAGGCTCGGAGAGTGCTAAAGCAGCTAGCTGGCGGCCAACGTAGATGCAGCCGTGAAAGAAGCGTACGAATATTGGCACCGAAAACCAACGGTCAGGAGCAAAGAAATATAGGCTTGCCGAGGGAGAGAGAACTGACAGGCATTACAAGTGCAAGTACGACAGAGGGTGCTGAAGTAGCCAGCCCATCGACAAAACATGCATGCAGGTTTCGAAGAAGCAGCGGATTTTTGGTGCCAAAAATCAGCGACCGGGATCAAAGAACTCTAGGCTTTGACGGGGGAGCTTCAGCACCTTCGGCAGCCAGCCCGTGGACGACATGGACGCAGGCGTCAAAGAAGCAACGGCGATAGAGGCGACACTGACGATGAGGTAACCGTACACCTGTCTCACTGGACTCATATTTACATCGTTGAGCAGCTGCGTAGCTAACGTTCAAGCATGGGATGTCAAAATTTAAATGTAGTGTCGTGTATACACATGCACTTACAAATACATGAATTTGTTTCCAAAGCGTCTGGCCGGGCCTCAATAGCTACATCGAGAAGGAAGTCTGCGTGATGCAAGCCTATTTTCTTGGCATGCATATAAACCAGTTTTGTGTTGAATCTGCAAAAAAAATCCTTTCGCAATACATGTATGTATTAACAAATCACAAGGACTTCTTTAACTCACAACATTAATAAAATGGGAATAGAAAATTGATGAATTGCACTATCATATCGCCTTGAATTTTGTGATTTTATTCCAAATTCTATTTGCTTGCACCATATAAAAGAGAAAATATTATTTTCTACTTATTTGAGGAGGATGAAAAGTTATGTTTGAAATTATTAAAAACTGCTACCTTCAAAATGTAAATAACAAACATAACAAAACAATTGTCCGATATGGAAGATAAACGTTCAAGACATCTAAAAACTTTGATAGGAACATTATTTCCATATCTACTTCTCACCATAATGGACCATATGCATGACCCCTCAAATAAAAATCAATCATATGCACCTGAAATACTTGGAAAGCAGCGTGAGTCATGGGCAGAATCTATCAGTGCAGAATTACATGAGTGTCTGAGCTATAAGGTTTGTACAACTTGATTAAAACTAAAAGACTACGTCACTTCTACCTTCGAATTGCAAATAACAAACACTATGAATCAAAGAGACCCTATGCAAGAGGAACATATTAGGTGTTCGTGCTAGAGAACAAGTGTAAGCAGAACAATTGAACGATCTGGAAGATAAACATTCAAGACAAATGAAAAACTTCGATAGGAACATTATTTCCATATATACTTCTCACCATAATGGATCGTATGCATATCCCCCTTAAACAAAAATCAACCATATGCACCTGAATTATTTTCGAGAGCAGTGTGAGTCATGGGCATAATCTATTTTGCCGAATTGCGTGAGTGTCTGATCTATAAGGTTTATCCAACTTGATTAAATCTAAAAGACTACATCACTGGAATGTAATGATTTATCAACATCTATCATTATGATGGCTCGAAGTGTTATAGAAGTGGCTGATTGGAGGAAAAACAAATCTTATGTACCAAGAATATGTTACATATGCCCAAATTATTTATTTCTCAGTTCGGAATATAATATTATTGAATAAAATATATGTTTCCCTCGACATATATTGTTACGTCAGTTGGAAGCAACCAAAGTTGGTTAATTGGGAAGAATCATAGCTAACTGTTACAAATATTATTCAAAGACAATTGTTGCTGGAGAAACAAATGAGGAACATAAGTTTGCCTCACTAGAATTTTATAGGATAGCATTTTTCCCACAACTTCTCGCAGAAACAAAACAAGCCATGAGCTCTAATCTGATGGAGAAATATTATTGAATTCCAAGGACCTCCTTTCATTCTCCCTGTGAATCTTCTTAGCAATTCATCTTTTTGTGTGTGGCATCAAAACACATCTTCTCCGTAATTCATCTATATAATTACATTGCTTTAGACAACCAAAATATAGTGGTAATCTAAAAGTCATCATGCATGAAAATAGTTTTGGCATGACATTGCAGAAATGAAGAAATACAACTATGTACGACCGATACGTACATATAAGTTGGACATGAGTGTTTCCATTTAGTTTCTGGTGGAAATATAGACATCATCAAATGAGCGGAAAGTGTGTGAAAGCTAAAGAAGTGCAAAACTCTATATTTAATTGTTTACCATATGGATTAGTAACATAATAACATACAAATCTAGCTCGCAATTGCGCGGGAGACCCTGCTAGTTAATGTATAAATGGGATTACACTATATGTTGCGTGTGTGAAACACATTATACATGTTTGAGAAGTAAAAAAACCCGCATAAAACAAACATTAATTGGAGACAGTTAGCGAGGAATGCATACATTGAATTTCAACATAAAGTGGTTTCAAATATTTGAAAATCCAAATTAAGATGGATACAACCTTATGAATCTGAGATCATGCCATTTGTAAACCATATTTATGTATAAAGGGTGTTGTGCTTTTGAAAGTATATATATAAAAAATGATGTATATAGAATTTTATTTCAATTGAAAATGGATCCTGCCCGAACAAAAATAGAATACAAATGGGATTCGAATTGAGTTGGCATGGTAAACATGCACTCTGCAAAATTTGATCGAAGTGGGGAAAGTCGCAGTAACCGCCCGAAACCAATCAGACATGCATACTCATATGAATTCACGCGCATCTATGTTATTTAATATGTAGATATTACTGATCCATACATTTTAGTAGAACATAATTTGGTATAAATTTTTTGAATTCAACCTTATGATTTTGAGATCATTGTATTTGTAAATCATATTATACATATAAAGGAGCAGAATTCTTTGTTGTGCTTTTGAAAGTATATATAAAAAATGATGTGTATAGAATTTTATTCCAATCGAAAATGGATCATCCCGAACAAAAATAGAATACAAACGGAATTCGAATTGAGTTGTCACGGTAAACGTGCACTCTGCAAAATTTGAACGAAGCGGGGAAAGTCGCAGTAACCGCCCGAAACCAAAATCCGCAAGATGAAAATTACTGCCTATCCCTGCCACGCAAAGCCTATCGGCTCGATTTCTATAGGTTTTAATAGGGGTAGGTTTGTAATTTCACTCAAACGTGACATAACAGCCTCTCACCCGGATTCATACACGGTGGGCGCCAAAACACAGTGTCTCCTCGGCCGAAATCGACTCCCTCCCCGATTCATACACGGTGGGCGCCAAAAACAAACTCTCATCGACAAATATTTGGTGTATGCAAGATTACCGTCCTATCCCCAACAGACTAATATTGTTGTGATGTAGGAAATTTGAAACAATGGCTAAGTTTGTAAATTTCCTCGCATTTGAGACAAGCGCGCCCTGAAGACATGGTTCTCCCCTTCCTCCCTCCCTCCATTTCTCCATTCGTACTCCGTGGGCACCAAAACACCCTCTCCACCCCAGCCTCCTCCGTCCGCCACCCCATCCACCACCGTCCTCCTCCACCATGCCGGAGTTGATACCCCGACGCCGTCGTCCATTACAAGAGATCGACCTCTCTCATCCACGACTTCGGACCGGGATCCTTGCATCCCGTCCTCTCGCTTCATCACTGCCATCGTCCACCTTGCCGGCGCCGCTCCTACGACCGTCTTGTCCACCGCGCCCCGCCACCACCGTCTACCCTCCTAGATCTGCTTCCAAGCCGCCGACAGCCATCGCTACAGCGCACCGTCAAATTTTCAGCAGATGCATACACGGCGCCGCACCAGAGGCGGTACTCTTTCGTATCTGCTCAACTTATTTATCGTAGGAAGAAAATAGATCGCCACTGCTTTACTCTGATTTCTTGTCCATCACTTACTTGCTAGTTGAAAACAAATATTGGTTGTGAAGTTGCCTTTGTCCGGTTGGCACCTTTAGATCCGCCATGGAACGCTCAACACTATACTCGCAATGCTTATCGTTTTCCCCTTTTATATTCCACACTAGTTAAATCACAGTAGAATAAATTTCAAAATTGGGTCAGTCGATTTTTTAGAGCTCGCCGGAGTTCGCCGGTGTGAAGGAAGGGGCTCGGGTGGGGACGGTGGTTGTGGGGGGTGGTGGGGCCTCGTCGAACAAAAAAAACTCAACGCAGGTGGGGCGGGGTGGGGTGGGGGTGGCAGAGAAACACACGCGGTGGGGGCCGGTGGTCCGGCCGACGGCCCGTGTGGTGTTCTGTATGGGAAGAATCAGAGACAAGGAAGAAGAAGGGTTAGGAGACATAGGATCTTCATCCAACCGCCTGAAATGGTTGACTGACCCAAATGACAAAAGTTACGCGATTTGCATGCAGACATGCCTTTATATTCAGTACCATCATCGTACCTGCTTAGCACTGCTCCTAAATCCATCAAGTTAAACAACGTGCCACTCATAATTCCAAACTTGTTGCTCAAATACGAATCGGATATAATGCTGATATTACTAAAATAGATAATGTTTAATTGGTCAGCTAATGTTCCTACTTTACTTTTGAAAAGCACATGCACCACATATAAAGAGACAGCAGGGAGTTGCATTCTTAATGCGCTCTGGTTCATCATGTGTGGGGACTGCGCAACGAACATTTTATTATCCAAAATCTTCTTGCTCTTCTTTAGCATGTCCCTCTTCCGTTCTTCTTTAATAAGTACTCTCTCCATTCCTAAATACAAGTCTTTGTATAGATTCCACCATGGACTACATATGGAGCAAAATGAGTGAATCTACACTCTAAAATGTATCTATATACATTTGTATGTGATCTATAGTGGAAATCTTTACAAGGACTTTTATTTTGAAACGGAGGGAGTATGATAGTAGTACAGTATGTTCCTTGTAGTGAAGATGAGCAGGGACATTTGCAGTGTAGAGGTCTATATGGTCGGTTGTGATGGACACTTTGAACTCTTCGGGCCTCTTTGATTCGTAGGATTTTATAAAGATAGGAATAGGATTTGTAGTGGCCTGCCCACTTGAATCCTATAAGAATAGTAAGGAAATGCGGGGAGCTGTGTCACCTTTGAGAGTTACACTGATATTAACAGTACCGCACCTTCAGTTGAAGAGAGCTGGTATCCGAAGCCTTTCTAGCCGTACTGGCAATACTAGCACATATATTCCAACAAGTTCCACTTTGCTGATTTTACTCTGATGCTAACGGTTTTCCCGTCATATCTACACTATGATCTATGTAGCTACTTTGTGTCGCACTAGCAGTAGTTCACTCTTGGAGCTAAACACTGCAATGACTTAGAAAATTGGCACCAAGGCATGGAGTGCCATTCTGGATGCAATGAAACTCATACGCTCCCCACCTGTTGATTTTTGTTCAGAATATGATCCTAATGACTATTGTAACCTCGAGGAGTCAAAGGCAGATGGTCTGTCCTGTTCACCCATCAAGGTGCCTGTTCTAATTTGGCAAGGTTTTATTGATTGCGCGTATCTTGCATATGTTGTCTTGCATTTATTCTACTTTGTTGCACCGCCATCTGCTTAGTTTACTCAGTATATATGTCGAGATGCCATGCCCATCCATTATCAATACATATTCCATCTGTCATCATACCATGTTTTTTCACTCAAATGTTGTTCTTGTGCATTAGACATCAAAAAGGAAGAGGGTGATTGCCGAACCTGAAGGAGCACCAGCAAAGTCCTTGAAAAACACGGTGGTGCCGGAGAAATCAGACATCACCCCACTTATATTGGTTGTACAACTAGTGACACAAAACGTAGGACCAACTCCAGCAGACTGTACCCATACTTCACTGGACCCACCACTAGCCCCACCACACAGGACCTGCACTCCAGCAAAAGGTATGCCGATTTCAGTTGCCATAACACCAGCCATACCACAGAAAAATTCCACTCCAGCAAAAAATACAACAGGTCCACCGGCCGAAGACCTATCCCAACTGCAGAGACGGCCAATTCCTGCAGATTGAAACCCCATTCCAGTTATTCCCTGTTTAAAAGACAATGCTTTCAATGTTGTTAGGGACTACATGCATATATTCCCATCATGGGAAGATTATAGTGAAGACAAACACCATTTTCACATCTTCTTGTCCCACTTATGTGTAAGTGCTATTATTCATGGTGATTATTTTCATGTCTTCTGTTGATTGAACACATCAATGATTTACATTACATTGTTGTAAGTAGGCGGCGGTCAATCTGGATAGTCATGATGAGCAAAGCTTGCTTGCGCTTTTCAAGGAAGCATTGCAGTAGTATCGGTGTTACCTGAGGAAATCACACTTTGATGGCAAGTCTATAAACGAATTTCCGGTGAAGTCTCCTGTGCTAAATTTAGAAGACATTGAATGGAAAAACCTTGTTATGCACTGGTATCGTTCCCAGGATGAGGTACTGTCTATGATATCGCATGACAATTTGAACTTCAAGTTTTCCGCATGTGCCTTACGGATCTTTTTGCAGGAAATCTGCTCGAAGAAGAATTCCGATTTGAAAAGAACGACGAGGTATCGCAAATATGCTTCCCGCTGCTTTGCTTTTGTTAGTACCTGTTGTCCTGTATCACTGTACTTGCATACATACCTGGTTCATTATGTGACACCAGTATGCATGATAGCTTGCTTATCAATTGTTCACTCCAAATTATCTTATCTGTATGAATGGTTACATTAGTGTAGAATATATCCAATGCCAATGAAATTTGTTAGCTCTGCATTGTTCTTGTAAGTACCTGTTGTCCTTTGTCAGTGTACTTATATTGACATGTAGTTGTTCATGTACCATCACTCTACAGCTTATTTTCCTTTGCCCTCCATTTTCTACACATCAGATCTATATTTACTCTTACCATAAGGTTGGATAACACCGATGGTACTGAAGAAGTTTAGCTCTGCATTGCTCTTGGATGTACCTTTTGCCTGTATCATTGTACTTACATTTATAGCTACTTGGTTATGTAGCATCACTCTTCATCTTATCTTAAATATTCTCCATTTTTCTTATATTATCACATCTATATTTACTCTTAACAAAATGTAGAATAAAGGCAATGCTTGTGAAGAAGATTTTGTGGTAAACTTCTTGAATTGCCCCCCCCCCATCAGCATGGACAAGGGCTTTATAGAGCCTGTCTTCACCAATAATGTAAGTTTGTCCTTCTCAAGCCTTCAAACTCTGTTCTGTATATTTTGTTAGGCATGACTGCAACAGATGTTTATTTTTGGTGTTTGCATCAAATTGCATGTTAAAGTTTATTATGTAGTTCATAAACAAAAGTTTGTCCTTCTCAATTTAAGTTTTCAGTTGTACAACCAAGTTCCTTCTTCATACCATGTAAATTAAACTATACAGAGCAAGTGATCTTCTTTTGAACTGCATGTATGCTTCTATTCTTGATCTGTAATCCAGTGATGTGGTGAACCTACCCACTACAGCACAATATAATATTCAGCAATGTCTTAACTATGAACAATGTCATATCATTCTACTATTATTTAAACCATCTCTTTATTTGCCAATCGGAAATGGGATAAATTGACAGCACACTAACCATTGATATTGATGAGTTCTTGATCTGTAATACAGTGGTGTCGTGAAGCTGCCAACTCCTTCACAATGTCATTTCTTGCCATGTCTTGACCTGAGCAATACCATATTATGTTAATGTTATTTTAAACTGTGTCACTTTATTCGTCAGTAAGAAATGTGATGAATTGTCAGCACGGATACTTATATGTGCAAAACCTATCATCTGTCTACTTGTTATCTTTCAGAGTGAGGAGGATATAAGTGTCAAACAAGCACAGTCTCATCAGCTTGCTCAGCTGCTTGCGCTGCAGCTCCCAAGCAGGGCTAACCTTTCTTGAACTCTATTGAAGTGATGTCGGTTTTGTATATTATTTTGTCGACATGTGTTATTTGCACTGGTGGTGATCTTTGATGCCCGGTGTATGTAATCTCTTGTCTGCTTGTGCTTTATTATCATAGTGGCGAACTTTGATGCCCAGTGGATGTAATATGCCATAATTTCTTTATTGTATAGTCTAGTTTTTTTCTTATTCACAATGCTGCAGTTATTTTACTGTACATATATCATGTCTTCGCAGTAAACCGGCCAAACCGTAAAATTATGGTACATAGTCGGGTCGTCATGCAAATCACTATGTATGATCCGCATCATGGGCCCCATCATCTTGGTCCGTTAACAAGCCTAAATGTAAACTGGCCCACTAGTAGATTCGGGCCTTTAATAGGCCGAGTAAAACGCCGGCCCTATTTTCGCAAGAAAACTCAATGGGCTTTTAGGAGGCTGAAAAGTAGGTTGGGCCTGAAACATGCCAAACAACTCACGGGCTGGTAGCAGGCCGAAATAGACCCCAGCCCATGATTGTGCCAATCACATCACGGGCCGTTACCAGGCCAAAATTGTCATAGTCCTTGTTTGTCCCAATCAGATTATCGATTGTGAGCAGCCAGATGCAAATCGGGTCGTAGTTAGGCCCAACTATATGACGGGCTTTTAACAGGCCGAAATAAATATAGGGCTGAAATATTAAACGGGCCTTTAACAGGCCGAAACTAATATCAGGCCAAATTACTAAATGGGCCTTTAGCAAGTGGGCCCAAAAGCATAGCATCTAGTTGACGGGCCGAATCTGATATGGGCCATAATTTAGCCCAAACCTTCTTAATGGGTCGGATCTGATCTGGGCCGTAATTTGGCCCAGAACATGGTAGGCTTTTAACGGGCCGGATCTCATATGGGCCTTTATTAGGCCCGGAACGTGGCAGGCTGTTAATGGACCGGATCAAATATTGGCCGGCATTTGGCCCAAAACATGGCAACCTGTTAATGGGCCGGCCCACTAGTGTCCTCTAAATCTTGTGGGTCTTTAGTTGGGCCGGCCCATTATGGTCGGCGAAATCTCGTGGGCCTTTATCTGGGCCGACCCATTATGGTCCGCAAAATCTCGTGGGCCTTTAGCTGGGCAGGCCCATTATGGTCCGCAAAATCTTGTGGGCCTTTAGCTGGGCAGGCCTATTATGGTCCGCAAAATCTTGTGGGCCTTTAGTTGGGCCGGCCCATTTAATCTCTATGGCCACTTATGGGCCGGTCCACGTGTCAACATATCATAGGCGCACCTCGCCCATTGTATGAGTGACACCTGTGCCAACGCGGAGCTGACACGTAGTTCTGTCAGCCAATGAGAACTTTACACATGGAAAATCGGCATTGGTCGTGGCTGTTAGCGGGTTATCAGATCCAAAACCGGACCCGATGGCTTAACAGCGTCCCGTTACGGTGGATGCCACGTGTCGGTCACACTTGACGAAAGAACTTCTATGACGCGCGATTTATCGTCATGGAAGTGGACACTTCCATGATGATAATTTTGGTAATGTCATGGAACACTTCTACGACAGCACAGGTATGACTATCTTAGTTCTGTCATAAAATCGTCATGGATGTACATGCATGACAGAAAAAGTGACCTACTGTGACAAGCACGTATCATCACAAAAGTGTATTTTTTGTAGTGTTATAAAGAGTAACATTACCATCAACGCCAGTCTTCTTCTTGAAGATCTGTTTATTCTCTATGGGTCGCCGATCATCGGGTAAATCCACCAAAGTCCACACTTTGTTCTCATACATGGATCCTATCTCAGGTTTCATGGCCTCAAGCCATTTATCGGAATTTGGGCTCATCATAGCTTCTTCATAGTTTGTAGGTTCGCCATGGTCCAGTAACATGACTTCCAGAACAGGATTACTGTACCACTCTGGTGTCGATCATGTTTTGGTTGACATATGAGGCTTGGTAGTAACTTGATCTGAAGTTTCATGATCATCATCATTAGCTTCCTCTCTAGTTGGTGTAGGCATCACGAGAATGGATTTCTCTGATGAGCTACTTTCCAAATTGAGAGAAGGTACAATTACCTCATCAAGTTCTACTTTCCTCTCACTCACTTCTTTCGAGAGAAACTCCTTCTCTAGAAATGTTTCATTCTTGGCAACAAATATCTTGCCTTCGGATGTATGGTAGAAGCTGTACCCAATTGTTTCCTTAGGGTATCCTATGAAGACGCACTTCCCCGATTTGGGTTTGAGCTTATCAGGCTGAAGCCTTTTGACATAAGTGTCGCAACCCCAAACTTTAAAAAACGACAACTTGGGTTTATTGCCAAAACAAAGTTCATACGGTGTCGTCTCAACGGATTTAGATGGTGCTCTATTTAACGTGAATGTAGCTGTCTCTAATGCATAACCCCAAAAAGATAGTGGTAAATCGGTAAGAGACATCATAGATCGCACCACATCTAATAAAGTATGGTTACGATGTTTGGACACACCATTATGTTGTAGTGTTCCAGGTGGCATGAGTTGTGAAACTATTCCACATTGTTTTAAATGAAGGCCAAACTCGTAACTCAAATATTCGGCTCCATGATCAGATCGTAGAAACTTTATTTTCTTGTTACGATGATTCTCCACTTCTCTCTGAAATTCTTTGAACTTTTCAAATGTTTCAGACTTGTGTTTCATTAAGTAGATATACCCATATCTGCTCAAATCATCTGTGAAGGTTAGAAAATAACAATACCCGCCGCGTGCGTCAACACTCATCGGACCGCATACATCGGTATGTATTATTTCCAATAAGTCATTAGCTCGCTCCATTGTTCTTGAGAACGGAGTTTTAATCATATTACCCATGAGGCATGGTTAGCAATTATCAAACAATTCATAATCAAGCTATTCCAAAAGTCCATCTGCATGGAGTTTCTTCATGCGCTTTACACCAATATGATCTAAGCGGTAGTGCCACAAATAAGTTACACTATCATTATCAACTTTGCATATTTTGGCATCAATATTATGAATATGTGTATCACCACATCGAGATTCAACAGAAACAGAGCACTCTTCAAGGGTGCATGACCATAAAAGATATTACTCATATAAATAGAACAACCATTATTCTCTGATTTAAATGAATAACCGTCTCACACTAAACAAGATCCAGATATAATGTTCATGCTCAATGCTGGCACCAAAGAACAATTATTCAGGTTTAACCTAATCCCGAAGGTAGATGTAGAGGTAGCGTGCCGACGGCGATCACATCGACCTTGGAACCATTCCCGATGTGCATCGTCACCTCGTCCTTAGCCGCTCTTCGTTTAATACGTAGCTCCTGCTTCGAGTTACAAATATGAGCAACCAAACCGGTATCAAATACCTAGGCGCTACTACAAGCATTAGTAAGGTACACATCAGTAACATGTATATCAAATATACCTTTGTTCACTTTGCCATCCTTCTTATCCGCCAAATACTTGGGGTAGTTCCGCTTCCAGTGACCAGTCCCTTTGTAGTAGAAGCACTGAGTTTCAGGCTTAGGTCCAGCTTTGGGCTTCTTCCCGTGAGTGGCTACTTGTTTGACATTCTTCTTGAAGTTCCCCTTCTTTCCCTTGCCATTTTTCTTGAAACTAGTGGTCTTGTTAACCATCAACACTTGATGCTCCTTCTTGATTTCTACCTCCGCAGCTTTGAGCATTGCAAAGAGCTCGGGAATAGTCTTCTCATCCCTTGCATATTATAGTTCATCGCGAAGCCTTTGTAGCTTATCATCTGGAAGATTAACTCCCAGCTGAGTCAAGTGATCATGATATCCAGACATTCTGTATGTGATCACTGACAGAACTGTTCTCCTCCATCTTGCAGCCATAGAACTTGTTCGAGACTTCATATCTCTCAACTCGCGCATTTGCTTGAAATACTAACTTCAACTCCTAGAACATCTCATATGGTCCATGACGTTCAAAACGTCTTTGAAGTCCCGATTCTAAGCCGTGAAGCATGGCACACTAAACTATCAAGTAGTCATCAGATCGATCTTGCCAGACGTTCATAACATCAGCATCAGCTCCTATAACAGGCTTTTCACCTAGCGGTGCATCAAGGACATAATTCTTCTGTGCGGCAATAAGGATAATCCTCAAGCTACGGACCCAGTCCGTGTAGTTGCGACCATCAGCTTTCAACTTAGCTTTCTCTAGCACTGGTACGCGTCAGGGCTATACAAACGGTTTTTAACCCCTTTCTGCGACGACATTTGGAACCATCACCTAGTGAGTGTGGGCGATTAGGGGGTCCTTCCCACACAACCCAGAAACCGTCGGGGATAGGGACCCTATAGTACTCCTTTTCATTTGTGGTCGCATTGCCATCGCAGTTGGTATTCTGTGGTGCTACATTTACGACGCGCGGCCCATCACAAACGGTTCACTATTATAGAATGTGTATGATAAGCATACAATCACACACATTCGCTTTTCACAAACCGTATGCGATAACTAATTAAGAAGATTAGCTAATCGTCGTACGAGTGTCGGATAGGATTACGAAACGTCGGACCGTCGTAACATCGTCGTACACAACAACTATCACACACGCTATTCTGTGGTGCAACGTTTATGATGCATACTTCATCAGAAATAGTTCATGATTGCGAATCGTTTATGATAAGGCAACTATCGCACACGCTATTCTGTGGTGCAACGTTTACGATGCATATTTCATCAAAAATAGTTCATGGTTGCGAATTGTGTATGATAAGGAAACTATCGCAAACAGTTAGTTTGCCAACACCGTTTGTGATATTGTCTAACATCACACACGCTTTGCAAACGGCAACTGTGTGCACGCTTGCACACGTTTTCTCTGTGTGAACCATCTCGGATTATGGTGTATATCGCAAACGTTTGTATTTTACCAACCGTGTGTGCCGTAACAACCTGGAGAGCATAATTTCATCGTAATTTAATTGTTGTTGTATCAAATTGAAATTGAAATTGAAATTGAATGTATGCTATAGCTTTATTCACATCCATCAGGTTCAAACAACCAATGAATTATTCGATTCATAGGTACACATAAAGAATTACATAAGAACCAAATAAAGAATGATGGACCATAGTTGTATACTTGTACTATTAAAGACAGTAAAGAAAGAGGCGAAATACATTCTGGTTGCTGAACAAGGTGAAGCGGAATGCCCATATTGTGCCCTCCTCCATGCAGAAGGCACGCACGACTCTAGTCCAACCCCTTGCGATGGTCGACCGCCCACCCTTCACGGTCTTCATGGAAACATCTAGATAATCATCGTGTTCTGGTAGAAATACATTAACCTTTGCATTCCCACCAATCATGTAGTCTGAGAGGCAATCTTTAGTAAACTGCTTTGGGAACCACTGCAAAGGAAAAAAGATTCAGACTAAGACAACTCATCATGGGTAGTAAAAAGAAGGCTGCAGAGTTCTTACTTACCATCCTGCAGTTCACTATTATATTGGATAAAGTGTAAACAGATAGTTTAATTGCCATCTTTTGACCCATTTTACTAACAAAATCTTTATCAGCTTCCTCACTTGATGCTGGTTCATTGATATCTCATTTCCCCATACGCAGAGAGGGTCAAAGCGTGGATCTTTACCAATGACATATGTACCTAAAAGCACCAAGTTAATATTAGAAGATAAACACCAATTGCATAATGATGTAGTACAACACTCTTTTATAATATCTTATAACATCCAATATACTCACATATTAGATGAATTAACATCTTATATTATGGGTCGGAAGGAGTTTATTGCATTCTTACAAATTATCGGTTGATTAACTACTGCTGTATCCATGGGTTAGAGTTAGTTTTATCTAGTTCGGGCTCAAATAGCCCTAAAGTATATCTAAACATGAGGGCTAGTTTGACCTAGTTGCATCTATAACCCACCCAAAAAAAACTATCCAACCCAAGTGGTGCTAATTGGAGCTAGTTCTCCTAGTGCATTTATTATCAATCTAAGTATCTAATCCTGTCATCCAAACACCTCTTTGGATGGAGTTAGTTCAGGGTTAGTCAGGAGCTAGAAACTAACTCTAACCTCTAAGCTAAGTTGAGTATCCAAATAGGGTTGTGTTGTTGTTGTTGTTGTTGTTGTTGTTGTTGTTGTTGTTGCTACTGCTGCTCTTCTACGTGTATCTAGACATCATCAAAACATTAAGGTAACACTCTTCCTTGTTGCTATGTAGCCTAGGATTGCATATGTAGACATTAAGTACAGTGCATGTTGATATGTAGCCTCAGATATATTACATATGGTCCTAGTTAACCTAACGATAAATGGGTTGCAGATATATTCAGTTAAAAGTCCAATTCACCGATTAGTCCCTTATCAGCCCCCGGCCTATATGGTACCAGCTACCGATATCCTGAACAATGAGCATATATAATCCATGGGATGAAACTAACCTTGATGGAAAACAGCAGTCATTCCCAAAATTGTCCTGTGTAGGGATATCGAGAAGCATGTTAAGCACAATAGGCTAAACATCAACCAAAATTATCCATGGCAGACAAAATAATCTCCAAAAGATAGCTTCAGTGTGCAGGTTTAAGCATGCTATTAAAGCAAAACAAGTGAAAAGGTGTGTTAACTGCAATAGGACTAACATTTAACAACAAGCAAACATAGTCATTTAAACTGGAATTGTGCCGGTCTAAGTACACTGGTTATTGTTAAATAAAAATGGAAAGGTGTGTTTAACTACTAGATGCGGCAATCCAATGTAGTCATTTATGCCCTGTTTGTTTCAGCTTCGCTTGGATTTTAATCACCTACAGATTTGCTTCAGTGGCGAAGCTGTTTCTGCGAATCAGCTTCACCACCGAAGTACACTTTGAGGTGCTTCAGGAAATTGCACTAAAAAGACCCAAATCTAGATTCAGCTTCACTGGCAAAGTTGATTCCAAAATAGCTTTTTGATTCGGATTCCAGATTCGGCTTCACTGGCAAAGCTGAATCTGGTCCCAGAATCTGAAACAAACAGGGCCATAGTGGTATTGTTGAAACTGGTATTGATGAAATTGAACTGCACAGTTCATACTTGCACATATAAAACATCACGTTGTGAATAACTGGAATAAACAAGGCATACTACGAATAACCAAAGATAGCATTTGAAACTGGACATATGCTAACTACAAACAACAGAGCAATCAGAAAACTTTAAAAGAGGCACATGCTAGCTATAACAGGCTTAACAGCAAGCAAATATATGCATTCCTATCGGTATGTTTAAAACTGGATTGATGAAATGTACTGCACAGTAAATAATTTCACATACAGAGCAACACATTGTGAATAACTGAAATAAATAAGGCATACTGCGAACAACCCGATATAGCAATTAAAACTGGACATATTCTCACTACACTACAAAAGGGACTCGACAAAACAAATCATGGGTTCCCCCCTGTGAATAGGCATGGCAAAACAAATCATGGGTTTCCTCACTTGTCACAGATGTGCTCGTTCTCGTGGGAAGAGAACGGACCCTGGATGCGCTCCATGTTGTGGCAGATGGGCTCCTTCCCCTTGGAAGAGCACGACTGTAGGGTGTCCTCCCTGATGTCGCAGACGGGCTCTTTCCCCTTGGAAGAGCATATGGGCTCTTTCCCCTTGGAAGAGCCGGAGAGGGTGCCCTCCTCGTGGTCGTTGTCGATGAGGTCTGACTTGGAAGTTGTGGATCCCAAGCCAGTGTCGCAGAACGTGTCCTTCAGAAATGACAAAAGGGCTCGATGGCAATGTAGGATGGCAAATTGTTGACAGCGAGCTAGAGGAGATCAGCGGCGGGGCCATGCATGAGATCGACGGTGGTTGAACCCGAGCGGTTGGCGGTGGACCACTTAAGCTGTGACACAGCCCGCCTCAGGCCGTCATTGTCCATGACCTCGATGTCATAGCCGGCGAAAGAGACATGCTCGCATGCTCTAGCCTGCTGCTTGAGTTCCTGTTGCCAGTAATGGTCGTCAGCTTCCATGGCGACGTTGGGAGAAGAGACCACAATACACCTCTTTTGGGCCAGTCGCTCATCGGGCTCCACGAGAAGCGTAGCCGGGCTTAGGCTGTGATGCTCTGGAGTGGGGGATGGGGATGGGGATGGGTATCTGAGGGGAAAGGGGCGTTTGGCAGGCGTCATCTAAGAAACTCAGGGCGGCCTTGGTATGGAGATCGGTGGGTAAGCTGCACGGGTAAACCAGCAGATGTTGATAATGGAGGTCTCGCGTGGCAGCGGCAGCCGTGACCTTGCTAGGGTTTCGAGCGAGGGAGGGTATATGTGTGTGTGTGTGCGCGCGCCCGAGGAGTTTTGGTGTGTGTGTGTGTGGAGGGGGGCGGGGTGTGTTTGAGGAAATGATGCGGGTACTGAAAATTTTACAACGCAGGAGTGAAATGCCAGGGCTAATGAAATTTTTGATGATGGTGCATCGCACACGGTCCGAAGATAACAACCGTGTGTTATGAAACAGAAAAACCCTCGAGGCGGGCAGATATTTTCTAGGGGCGGGCGGGATTGGGAACAATAAACATCGCACACGGTCCGGAGATAACAACTGTGTGTTCTAAAACACAAAAACCCTCCTCGAGGCGGGCAGATATTTTCTAGGGATGCATGTGGGATTGGGAAGAAGAAACATCACACATGGTCCAGAGATCACAACAGTGTGTTATGGAACAGAAAAACCCTCGAGGCGGGCAGATATTTTTGAGAGGGGGGGCCTCGTGGAGCCCAATGTACTATGCGGATGTGTGCGTGACAGGGGCACCGGCGTGGCACATGGTTAGTTTGGGTGAACCGTGTATGTTGCATCATCTGACTTGTCTAATGTTCATAAATTTGGCGAAGAATGATGCAGGAGAGGGTCAGAACATGAACAAACTTTCATGTGGACCAAATTTATATATATGAAAAGGGTCGTTTGATTTTGAAATACCGAATGCGACTTTGATGTCGCACCTATCTCACAAAGCACACGATATTGCTTGCCCCCCCTCCTGTCTGCACAAAGGGAATCCTAAGCTATGAATGCATGCCCCCCCAACCGAGGCTCACCTAGCAAAGTGCAAAGTAGCTAGCAGCCCCCCTCCCTCGTGTCGG
>NC_041391.1:473227777-473229030 GCF_002162155.2 Triticum dicoccoides | reverse complement strand
CCCCCCCCCAACCAAGGTTCACCTAGCAAAGTGCAAAGTAGCAGCCCCCATCCCCACATACACACTTTTAAGTCGGCGGGCCAGAGAGGCATCTCACCAAGATTGATCGTAAAGCGGACCAAGAATAATCCACCTTGGTCGTACAACCTCTCTCTTGTTGCTGGTCAAAATGATGGTCATCCATGCAACCCCAGATAGGCTAGCTCGCCAATAATCACGCAAGTAGCTAGCTAGTCCCCGAAGACAACCACTGCATGTGTGTGGCCCAAACATATGTATGGATCAGGTGTGTTTTTAGTACACAATGGAACAACTTTGATGTGGCACCATGATTTTGAACTAGAAATCCCCATACTGAGTGAGGGTTAGGTTGATGATGCATATGTATGTTACACCACACTTCAAGCCGATGACGGGGATTCATGCATGCATGCGTGCATAGTATATGTGCTCAAACTTTAATTAGGTCTGAATCTCACCATGACCTATACTACGCTAACACGAACCAAATGAAGAATCCGCCATGGTAACCTATCTTGTTGTCGGTCAAGGTGATCATGGACGTCCACGCGGGCTCACGAATATATAGGCTTGTCGCCGATAAATACGCGAGGAAGTGTATCGTTCGAAGACAACCACTACATGCATATGTATGGAGGTGATGCATGCATGCATGTTTGAATACCATTTCACAACATTGATATGGTGTGCGTCGAAAATCATACACTCTCCCCACACAGAAAGAGAACGGTTTATGACGTGTCATTGTACTAGCCACTTCGACTTGATGGGAGGGATTCATGCATGCACATGCATGCGTGTGTGCTCATATATATATATATTGTGACGCCCGGATAATTAAGCTACAGTGGTCCCACGCTAATGGTGCCACGTCACCACGGTTACTGCTGCTAGTCTATTGTTAGATCAAAACCGGTCCAAAATTCAAATTCAAAGTTTGGTAAATAATAAAGATTTTCAAACATTAAAATAAAAATGTTCGGGTTGTACTAAATATTACATAGATAAATATGGTATAGTAAACACATTTTTATAAATTGTCTAAGTAATTTAAAATGAGTTAAAACAGAAAAGAAAATAACTAAAAAAAATACAAAAAAATACAAAAGAGAAACCCCCACCCGTTGGGCCAACCGGCCCAGCTGGCCACCAGGCCGGCCAGGCCGGCCCACCCCGCACCCCCATATGCCTCCCCCCCCCCACTCCCCACTCGGTCCAGCCCGTATCCCCCA
>NC_041391.1:473207060-473226789 GCF_002162155.2 Triticum dicoccoides | reverse complement strand
CCGCCCCTCTCCGTCGACGCCCCGGCTCCGGCCGCTGCGGCCGGCGTCTTCCCTGGCCGGCGCCCTGCTGCGCTGGGTCAGGGGCTCGTCCGCTAACGGGCGCCCCGTAGCCCCTTGCACCCGTGCGCCCATGCGCCCACACCCATTAAGGCCCCCTGTAGGCCAATGACAGAGGGGGCCCGCCCTGGAACGTTTTAGAAAAAAAATATTAAATAAATAAATAAATAAATAATAACTAAAATATTAATTAATTAATTAATTAATTAAGTTAATTAATCCTAATTAGATTAACCTAATCACTAATTAAATTAACTAATCTGTAATTAACCTAAACAGAGAATGACAAGTGGGTCCCACTGGACCCACACGTCAGGTTGACCAGGTCAATGGTCAATGTTGACTGCTGACATCACTCTGATGTCATGCTGACGTCATCATTTACTATTCTGGATAATGTTGGATTAAATAATTAATTGAATTCCAGAAATTAATAAAATCTTTAGAAAATCATATCTTTTAATCCGTAACCCGGATTAAAATATTTTCAACATGAAAGTTGCTCAAAACGACGAGACAAACCCGGATACGCAGCCCGTTCGTCCACCACACACCCCTAACATATCAAACCCGCAACTTTCCCCCTCCGGTTCATCTGTCAAAAAACACGGAACAGCGGGAATACTTTCCCGGATGTTTCCCCCCTTAACCGGTACCACCTCATACCACGTTAGGGCACGCCTAGCATCGTTACTTGTCTTGTCATGCATCGATATGCATCTGTTTACATGGTATTCATTGTTTCTTCCCCCTCTTCTCTCTGGTAGACTACGAGACCGACGCTGCTGCTGCCCAGTTCGACTACGGAGTTGACGACCCCTCTCTCTTGCCAGAGCAACCAGGCAAGCCCCCCCCTTGATCACCAGATATCGCCTATTCTACTCTATACTGCTTGCATTAGAGTAGTGTAGCATGTTACTGCTTTCTGTTATACCTATCCTGATGCATAGCCTGTCCTTGATACTACTGTTGTTACCTTTACCTGCAATCCTATATGCTTAGTATAGGATGCTAGTATATTCATCTGTGGCCCTACATTCTTGTCCGTCAGCCGTGCTATACTATCGGGCCGTGATCACTCGGGAGGTGATCACGGGTATATACTATATACTTATACATGATACATGTGGTGACTAAAGACGGGTCGGCTTGTGGAGCACCCGCTAGTAGATCTTTGTGGCGGAGCGACAGGGCAGGTGGAGACCGCCTAGGAGAGAGGTGGGCCTGGCCCTGTTCGGCGTTCGCGGATACTTAACACGCTTAACGAGATCTGGATATTTGATCTGAGTTGGCTACGAGCCTATACGCACTAACCAACTACGTGGGAAAGATATGGGCACTCGGCATCGTGGTATCAGCCGAAGCACTTCGTGACGCCAGCGACTGAGTGGCGCGCGCCGGATTGGAACGTAAGCCTGCTCTTGTATTAAGAGGGCTAGTTCTGCTTTCGGCCGCGTACGCAACGTGCAGGTGTGCTATGGGCGATGGGCCCAGACCCCTGTGCGCTTAGGTTTAGACCGGCGTGCTGGCCTCTCTGTTGAGCCTAGGTGGGGCTGCGACGTGTTGATCTTTCGCGGCCGGGCATGACCCGGGAAAGTGTGTCCGGCCAAATGGGATCAAGCGTGTTGGGTAAATTGGTGCACCCCTGCAGGGAAGTTAATCTATTCGAATAGCCGTGATCTTCGGTAACAGGACGACTTGGAGTTGTACCTTGACCTTATGACAACTAGAATCGGATACTTAATAAAACACACCCTTCCAAGTTCCACAGACAACCCGGTGATCGCTTTTCCACAGGGCGGCGAGGGGAGGATCGCCGGGTAGGATTATGCTATGCGATGCGACTGGAGATGCGACTGGAGATGCTACTTGGAGATGTTACTTGGAGATGCTACTTGGAGGACTTCAATCTACTCTCTTCTACATGCTGCAAGACGGAGGCTGCCAGAAGCGTAGTCTTCGACAGGATTAGCTATCCCCCTTTTATTCTGGCATTCTGCAGTTCAGTCCACCGATATGGCCCCTTTACACATATACCCATGCATATGTAGTGTAGCTCCTTGCTTGCGAGTACTTTGGATGAGTACTCACGGTTGCTTTTCTCCCTCTTTTCCCCTTTCCCTTCTACCTGGTTGTCGCAACCAGATGCTGGAGCCCTAGAGCCAGACGCCACCGTCGACGATGATTCCTACTACACTGGAGGTGCCTACTGCTACGTGCGGGCTGCTGACGACGACCATGAGTAGTTTAGGAGGATCCCAGGCAGGAGGCCTGCGCCTCTTTCGATCTGTATCCTAGTTTGTGCTAGCCTTCTTAAGGCAAACTTGTTTAACTTATGTCTGTACCCAGATATTGTTGCTTCCGCTGACTCGTCTATGATCGAGCACTTGTATTCGAGCCCTCGAGGCCCCTGGCTTGTATTATGATGCTTGTATGACTTATTTTATTTGTAGAGTTGTGTTGTGATATATTCCCGTGAGTCCCTGATCTTGATCGTACACGTTTGCGTGTATGAATAGTGTACGATTGAATCGGGTGCGTCACAAGTTGGTATCAGAGTCGACTGCCTATAGGAATCCCCCTTCCAACTCCTTGGCCGAAGTCGAGTCTAGACTTTACAAAACTTTTACTAACATGGCTGTGCGGCCCATGGTCCCACGTCGCCATTGGGTGGTAATAGGATCTTTTACTCCTCGCCTATACTCTGGGACTCTGAGCTCTCTTCTATTCGGGTTAAATGATTTTGCTAAAAACAAAACTAACTTTAGGTTATCGATAATACTTGCTCACAGAGAGCCCCTCACTTCAGATGATCGCCTGCTGCACTAGAAGATTCCGAAGTTATTCTACGATGTTCTCTCGAGTCTTTGTGCCATCGCATTTGCGATTTCCTTCCACCGTCAACCCCTATGAAAAACTGCTTACACTTGCCATTCATACAATCATTCCCTGCTGATCTTGTTATTGCAAGATGTCCCGAAATACTCTTTGTTGTTCCAAAAATCCTTTAAGCTTACTGCCTTGTAGTTCTTTACCACATGAATATCCCTATTGAAAATTCCTCGCACTTGTGGAGTATCCGCTCATCCCCAGTTGTTCATGCGATTCACAAAAGTCTTCAAAATACTATTCGATCTTCCGAAAATCTTATGGAGCCTTTGGCTCTTGAAATTCTTGCTTGCTCGCATTATGGTTAATCCCATTAGTCTCGTAATCTTAATGGCATACCTTGTCATTATCATTTTGAGTCCGTTGATTCAATACGTTGTGAATGTTCACAATCATCAGTCGAGTCCTAGGATTATCTTTCCGGCTCAGACGTCATTTTGAACATGAGCTGGTTCTCGACCAAACTATCTGTTGTCGATTGTGCCTCTGGTATATACAATTGATCCATCCTTGATCAGAACGTCTGCTTCTGATCCCTTGTTTTGGAAATCATAATTCCTTTGCATTTAAGCTTTGAATTATTCAGATGATTCCATAACTCGTTGCATTCGCATTCTTTCTTCCTCTGATTGAGTATCGATACTCACCTCAGCTCCATTGTGGATCACCTTATCCACTGTTGGATTATTATATCCGACAGTGTCCTTCATAATTAATCACCTTGTGAGTCCTTCTCCGATACATAATGCCTTTGTTAAATTGTATCCTTTCCTTTTGTCATCCATGCTCTGCTTTCGAGCTGGTGATACTTACTCTTGAAGCTTATGGTATATGTTTGCAAGAAGCCCCGATGGGATTGAACCTACGCCTTCCCTCATTGGCGTGAACCCGAAAGATTTCACGAGTCATACTTATCTGGTATTGCACCAGGTAAAACTTTCAACAGCTAATGTCATCTTCGAAATACGAGAGGTGAATGGAAGATTATGCATTGAGGAAGTGGGAGTCGACCTTGAACCTTGTGTTCATGCCCATGGACGCGATGTATATCCTATCATGGAAGCTGCTCGTAAAAATAGTTACCCCCTTGCTATAAGTTCATCTTGTATCCGTGGTCCGATCATTTATGATCGTGGTTTCCGACCATGTTCTCTTTTAAATACCATTCTCGTGCAAGTTTAAGCACTTGTCTTCTGCAGAGTATTACCCCAGTCCAACCTCTACTTTGATTTGTCGTCAAGTATTACCCCCTGGTATCTCGAGATTATCTTGGAACTGCATAACTTCTTATGAGTTCTTCATCAAGTACTACATTCTCACTGATTACGGTTTTTTTCACGGGCTTCGAGTTATTAAACACTCAAGGGCATCGATAACTGAATCGAGTCCGCGTCGCGATTAAACAACTCTTAGTAATCTCCTTTACTTGCGAGTTTGTACTCGATCATGTCATTCCTAGCCTGATCGGCTATATCATTAACGTGCTAAATCTTAACTGTGCTACCTAGTCCTTAATCCTGGAGCACAACCTTCGATGATGAGCTAAGCTTATGTCGATTTCCTCATCTTATCATTCCACTTTGAACAACAAGCTTGATTCTGAGTTGGTGTCTTATCCGTGGTTCAAATAATCTTTTGCTGCATCAGTCCTTTTACTTGATGTAGTGGAGGTTCGATTACTTCCCGCTGGAGCCTATCGACAAAATTTGTCGTGATCATCATCAACATTTTGACTCCTTCCAGGTTTCCAATTGAATTCATGATGAGAAATACCATCCTTGCCCTCGATGGTTTGTATTATCATCGGCCACTTTATTGCCTTCCCTCCAACACAAACTTGTTCGTGTTTTGTGTTCTACCTTGAGTTCCTTGCTGCCTAGCATTGTTCTTCTTTACCTTAAAATATTACCACCTTTTATGTCAAGAATGTGGTGAGAATTTCACCACCTCTTAAGAATTCTTGGTATAGTGATACTTCTCACCATCACCATTCTTTCTTGGTCCTCGTGTTGATTCCAACCGGGGTACAAACAAGTGAACGGTTGTCACAGCCCTAGAATATTGTTTGTAAATAGTTGCATCTTCATCCAGGCATCATATTTAAATTTCTGAAACTTGAACTGAGGAATTTTGGAAGCCTCAAAAACTTAAAATAAAAGAGGGGCAAAGAACCCTGGTAAATGCATTCAATGTTTTCAAAATGGCCTTAAATAATGTTGGTTATATTTTGGCAAGGATTTTGCACCAAACCAAAAATAATGAACATTTTTGAGGAATATTTTGAGCACTGAATTTAAATCATTACTTTATTTGCATTTGGAACTATATTCATAACTTGTATAGAATATATTTCCAAATACCCTGAAACATTTTATGTGCTTTTGGAAAAGTCCATTAAGCAGCATAAATATTTTCAGAGGAGTTTTTGGCATTGTTTGAATTATTTTTAAATTCAAAACAGTGGCAAAACAGATTAAATAAAAGAAAACAGAACTGAAATAGAAATAAAAGAGAGAGAGAGAAGGAAGTTACCTGGCCTCACCCGTGTAGCCCACCAGAGCCGGCCCAGCTCCTGTGCTGGTCCAGCACTGTGCGGCCCAGCCCACCGCAGTCGCCACCGTCTTCAACCTCCTGCCAGTAGGCAGGAGGGCGTGTGCCCGACGCGCGCGCGCACGCGCCCGAGCCACCTCCTACTTGCCGCCCCGCCCCGGATCGGCTAAGGATGCCACGACACCCCCCTGGAACCCCCTCGTCCGCTCCCTTGCCTCCCTGCTCTCTCCCTCTCACTCCCCTGCTCTTTTTCCCCTCATGGCCGAAGCCGCCATGGCCACTCCGCTGAGAAACACCGCGGCCAGCCACTCCCTCGCTCCCTCTCCGTGTTCCCGAGATCCGTATCGCCTCCAGCGTCATCCTCGCCAAACCAAGCATCACCGGAAGCCCTGCAATGCCGGCGCCATCATCTTCTTCTTCCTCGGGCACCGAAGGCCGTCATCGTCGATTCGTCGCCGTTGTCGCTTCCCCGAGCTCGTTGACCATCTCGACGTGACCACTGTGAGCTCATGATCCGTTTCCCCCTATTACCGCACTCGATAGCGCTCTATAGTCGCGTATGTCGCCGAGCCCGAAAGCTCACCGCCGCCGGCCATGTCGCCGTCGTGGCTACAGACGCCGTAGCTCATGCCTGGGCGCGTCATAGTACTCGGTTTGCTCCCAGGAGATGACCCCGACCACCAGCTGGACCTGCCGTGCACCAGAACTCCGAACCCGCGCTCGCCCGAACTCCGGTCGCCGCCGCGGGCCCCGTTCCGGTGAGCTCGGGCCACCTCAGCCCCTGCCGTTTGCACAGATGGATGCGGGCGACTCCCAGCTCCACGTAGACGCCCTCATCCGCCCCTTTGGTCGCCGGAGATGCAAACCCGAGCGTCTCCGCCGCTCTGCTTGGTCGTCGGCGGCTAGCCGCCGGTGTGTCCGACGTGGCCGCGTGATTAGTGTTAATTACGGCTAGCTAACCCCCCCCCCCAGAGCCACTGACAGCCGGGCCCCACGGCCTAACCAACCGGCTAACTAAAATAGACTAGGGTTAATCTAATTGCAGTGGCCCCACGCGTCAGTTTTGACCGCGCTGACGTGGCCGTTTACTGGGCCCACATGTCAGCGACACAAACCAGTCTGAGACACTGACGTGTGGACCCCACTGGCCAGGTTTGACCTGGACCAGCCACGTTGACCTGCTGACGTCACTAATATGTCATGCTGACGCAGTATTTGTTTCTGGAATTAAAATAAATCAAAAATGATTTATAAATTTCAGATAATAACCAAAACTTCTAAAATTCATAGAAAATTAACCGTAACTCCAAATTAAATAAATTATATATGAAAAATTATCAGAAAAATTCAAGGAATCCATCTGTACCATTTTCATGCATGTTAGAACAACTTATAGCTGCTGTTTAGCACAAATCAATTAAACGGCATTTGAATAATCACATATGGAGTTTGAATTTGAATCTTGTATTCAAACCAACTTCATTTAATCTGTTGCTAGTTGCATTAGCTCAAAACACATTCATATTGCCATGTCATGAGCATGCATCATATTGTGCATTGCATTGATTGTGTTCCTTTCTGTGTTGCCGGTATTTGTCCCCTCTCGATAGACGCGATACCGATGATGTGATCGTTGACACTGATGAAGACTCAATGTTATCTTCAGAAGTGCCAGGCAAGCAAAACCCCCTTGTTCATTCCGATAAAATCCCACTCTCTCGCTCCTGCTCCCTTTTACTGCATTAGGACAACATCGATTCATCTGTTACTTGCTGCGGTAGCTGAACCCCTTTATCCTTTGCATGACCTGTCATTGCCACAGTAAATAGATGAAACCCACTAGCATGAGTAGGAGTTGTTTGAGCCCTGTTGTGCCTACTCATTCTTGCTTGTTTGTCATGCCTGCTACTTCTTAGAGTTGAGTCAGGTCTGATTCATCGGGGATGAATCAGAGGTGTGTGAACATGTCCTACTGTGTGTGAGCTAAGTGTGTGAACACGATTTGGTAAAGGTAGCGGTGAGAGGCCATGTAGGAGTACATGGTGGGTTGTCTCATTGAAGCCGTCCTCAGGAACTGAGTTCTGTGTTTGTGATCCATGATTCAGCTACTACCACGCATTGGGCCCGAAACCAATGGACCCTCTCGGCTTCTTGATCACCCTTGTCCTCTGTCCAGGAGTTGCAAGTAGTTTCTAGTGTTTGTAGTATGCTGGAGGCCGTGCGCAGCGCTGACCGTAGGGGTGGGCTGTGATGCGGTAGGCACGTGGCACGGTGTACCTGGCGCCCGTTTGGTGTCTCGGGAACCCTGTTCACATCGTTTGGGGCTGTGAGCGAAACTCCAGCCGGATCTCCTCATGGATGGAACCCGAATAGGCGATAAACCTGGACTAGAGACTCGAGTGTTTAGGTAGGCCGTGGCCGACACCCACGTTGGGCTTCCGCTTGAAGGTTGCCGAGTACATGTCGTGTAAACGGCGGTAAGTGGTGAGAGCGTGTGTGAAGAAGTACACCCCTGCAGGGTTAACATCATCTATTCGAATAGCCGTGTCCGCGGAAAAGGACTTCTGGGTTGCTTATATCAGTTCATAGACAAGTGAAAGTGGATACTCTAAAATACGCAAGATAAGCGTGAGTGCTATGGATGGCGTTCTCGTAGGGAGACGGGAGCGGATCCATAGTGGTGTATTGATATGGTGAATATGTGGACTCGTGTGCGCCACCTCAAAAGAGTCGCTTGCAGTCGTAGTTTAGGATAGCCACCGAGTCAAAGATGGCTTGCTGCAGTTAAACCCCACCATCCCCTTTGTTGATAATGATGCATATGTAGTTAGTTCTGATGTAAGTCTTGCTGGGTACATTTGTACTCACGTTTGCTCATTTTATATTTTTGCAGAGAGATTTCGGTCTCACTAGTAGTTCCACGTGGACTTCGACGTTTAGCTTCTTACCTCAGCTACGATCTTGTGCCCTCGGCAGGATCTGGTAGATAGTCAGGCTTCTCAGCCTTTTTCATTTATAGATGTCTGTACCCAGACATGATAGCTTCCGCTTGTGCTTTGACTTGTATGCTCTGAGTGTTGGGTCATGAGACCCATGTTTGTAATATCTCGCTCCTCGGAGCCTATTGAATAAATACTTGAGTCGTAGAGTCATGTTGTGATGCCATGTTGTATTTGCACATATCGAGCATATTGTGTGTATGTTATTGAAATGCTTGGTATGTGGGGGATCTGACCATCTAGTTGTTTATCTTTAGTAGCCTCTCTTACCGGAAAATGTCTCCTAGTGTTTCCACCGAGCCATGGTAGCTTGCTACTGCTCCGGAACGCTTAGGCTGGCCGGCATGTGTCCTTCTTCGTTCCTGTGTCTGTCCCTTCGGGGAAATGTCACGCGATGAATACTGGAGTCCTGTTAGCCCGCTACAGCCCGGTTCACCGGAGTCCTGCTAGCCCAGTGCTACAGCCTGGATTCACTCGCTGATGACCGACACGTTCGATGCTGGGTCATGGATGCCTGTCCCTGTAAGTCTGTGCCACTTTGGGTTTACGACTAGCCATGTCAGCCCGAGCTCCTTATCATATGGATGCTAGCGACACTGTCATATACGTGTGCCAAAAGGCGCAAACGGTCCCGGGCTAAGGTAAGGCGACACCCGTGGGAATACCGTGCGTGAGGCCGCAAAGTGATATGAGGTGTTACATGCTAGATCGATGTGGCATTGAGTCGGGGTCCTGACAGCGTTGGTATCAGAGCCAGGTTGCCTGTAGGATTACCAAGCCAAACTGGTCGAAGTTGAGTCTAGAAATTCTTTAGTTATATAAGGGAATTGATTGTGGGATGGAACGTAAGGCTCTTTTTACTCCTTATACCTTATGCCTTCTGATCTGAGTCATCTTATCTTTCCTGCGGGGATTAAGAACTAGGCTATCTTTTCTTTCTATCAGGATAACGTGTTACTAATCCGTAGACTTATAGATTGTTGGAGTTAAGCCTCGTTTCAGTTCCTAGTACTTCTGTATGTTAATTATTGATCTCGAGACCTTGATATTGTGCTTCTGAGTGGTTATGCTACCATTTTTGTGAATGTCTCAAATCTTTTCTGAGCATTTACAGCCGTTATGCTGTCCGAGTCATTCCAGGTTTCTAAATAGTCTGATGCATTTGCAAAATCCTTTCCCTCTGGTTTCGATGTTCCTTTATGCCAGCTCAATCACACTAATTGTTGAGTTGAGGTATTCTATTGCCTTGACATTATGTTGGAGTTACTATTATGACCCTAGGTGTCTCAGGGAATCATCTAGTAGTCTAGCCATGATTTATGTTCCAGTGTGATGACTCTGGCCGTCATTATCGAAAGCATCCCGTGATGCCATTTAGTAGTAGGTATTCTATCCCTGGGTTTTGAACCCGAGATTCACCCTACTTGCTTCATGTTGATAGTTTTGCTCGTTCCTTTAGGATATTAGTAACCTTTGCGATAGTCCTCGAGGTTCGTGGTACATCCTTCTTCCAAATACCATGAACTACTTATGGCAGAAGTTCCTCGTTGAACTGAACGATCACAACCAGAGTGCTCTTGATGAGTTCTCCATTATATGTTATGGCTCTGCCAGTTCTACTTTTCTGCATGGGTTATCCGGAAGAAATGTTGATCTCGCTCGACATACTAATCTATGCATCCACAACTCAGAAAATTATATGTTCCTTTGAGTTGTCCCTCTTTAGTTGTCTACTGACCTTCGTCTATCAATTGATAGTCCAAGGGTATGCATGCATTCGTTTATCGATGCCTATTACCCTTGTGGTCCGTCAAGCCATTCTGTCCTGAATGACTTGGAGAAACAAACTCCAGTACCTCATCCATATCCAGGATTGGGTCAAAGAAGTTGTGATCCGCAGATCAAATTGCTAATCCAGCTTTTGTTCTGCTCTACCTTGGAGTATTACCATCTTTATATCGGGATTGTTATAGGAATTGCACACCATCCTATGAACTCTTGGTACAGTGATACTTCTTGCCATCATTAGTCATTCCTCGGTCTTCGTGTTGATGCAACCGAAATACCGACAAATGAATTGTGATGTGTGAAACCAGTACGCCTAGCAACCTCGTTGCTGGGTAGTTAAATGGACGATAACCTCATTCTTAGCGTGTTGATTATTGAATCGTCACCCTAAGATTGATTGTGCTACCTAGTCCCTATTTCTGGTGCACTCCTCGACCAATGAGTTAGGAATTATTTCAAGTCCTCACCCATTTGATCATGTCGTCTTGCCCTCAGAAGCAAGATTGTTCTCGAGCTTAGTAACATACCGGTGGTTCGTGACTTTCCAAATATCTTCTTGGAAGTGTTACCGGGTTGTCACCTGACTGTTATGTTGAGCTCGTGATCAAGTTGGGTTATCCTGTAAACCACCCTTCTCCAAGAATCCGTGTTGGATACCCCTGAGCTAGTTGGTTAAGCTAGACAACAACCTGGAGAATTGGAAGATAAAAGCTTGCCTGACTTAGCTCGTCCCAAAGGGATATTCTTGTGTACTGTGTGTTGAAGAAGATGATATCTTCATCGATTGGTCCCTGTGATCAATTGCTGGACCTATTGTCTTATCAATCCTTTGATTTGAGTATGGGCTATCGTCAAATCAAATCAGTACCAACGATGCTCGTAATGTTGTCTTATTCGTGGTTGATCCCTCGAGCATACACCATTACATCTTTGGTCTGACCAATGCTATCACCGTGTTCACTTAACTATGGAATTCCTTTTAAAAGGAAACCCGGATGAATTGTTGTTGAGCCCATTGACAACATCCTTATCTCCTCCATGATTTTGTTGAACATTAAGCTAGTGTTGGAAATTTTTGAAAGCATTTTCTTCATGCTAGCTCATGAAGCATATGTTCGGATGTAAGAAGTGACTTCCTCCAGTTCATGTGCATTTGATGCAAGTTGCCGCCGTGGATTCGAGAAAGTCAATGTTGTTTCCTTTGGAATCATCCCAAATCAGTCATGCATACGTGCGAAGTATTCTGTGGTTCGGAGACTTGCAACCTCCATTCTATATGGGTCCCCAGCACACCAAGCCACTGATTGATTTGTTCAAGGAGAAGGAGTTCCTTCATAAGAGCTAATCCGGACTTATGTAAGGACTTCGATACCCTCGTTGATGGTTCCCCCTCCTGAACTCGGTAGTGTTTTATTATAAGACTACTTTGTGGTCATGCTTGTCTTGTACAACGTGTTCACATGTTTGTAGCAGAACCAGCTCATGTTTTGGAGCTTGCTATCGTAGTTCATCTCCCGAGAATCCCGCAACGTCATCTCGTCGATTTGTGTTGCAAACTTCCGTTTTTCTTCCTAGACTCGATGAGTCTGGAATATCCTGACACCAACCAGATCTGAATCTCAGGCAGATATGATGGTTGGAATATTTCCCAAGAATTATAATATTGGTCGCGCGATAACCGGTAAAGTGGATGTCGTGGCCAACACACCCAGCCGGAAGACCTGTTATTATAATATCTTGATTGATGAAGTTGGCCACCTCCCCATAAGGATTTCGTAGGGTTTACTTCCTAGTTGCCCCTATGGATTTTTGTGTTCCCGAAGTCCGACCTTTTACTTGATGTTTTAGATATCAAACCATATCTATGAATGGGTTACGCTAGCACATCAAGGAGAACATTAGAAGCGGAGTGCTAAATGTCTTTCGGTCGATCATCCAGATTTTATTTCCTTGGCCTCGCTAAGATGAAATCTGAGAAGTGTTATCCTCCTTTGCATGTGCATCGTCCATCGCTATTCATCATGGTAGTATGTTGTGCTGTCGGCACCCTTGACAAGGATGTTGATAAAACCTTGATGATTGTGGAAATGCTCAAGTTCTTGAGAGCACGCACAAGCGTTACGTGTTATCATCGGCTCTAACTGGGATTACTCTCAGTTTCCTCGGCAATGCTATGACCTCTTCAAACAGTGAATTCACTCCCTATTGTTGGGCTCTTCCCCAGTTACCAGAATCATTCCCAGCATTTGCATTTTGTTCCCAGCTTGCACCGCCAATGTGCCATTCTACCATGGGTCTCTTCCATTTCCGGTGATAAGCAAACTCATCCATTACGTTGTCTTCAACAAGGTAATCCACATCATCCAAGTCCGAGTATGCCATTCTACCGACCCCCGCCAATCGATTGTTGTGACTTGCCTTAGACTGATATAGAGAGTTTCAATGATCTCTGAATCAAAGGTAATTCTTTTTGCCACTTAAGGGGAGATATCTACGAGTCACGGTTCCGAAGGTGTCTCGTTGTGGTTTCATGGCAACTCAACTCCTCGCTACGTTGACAATCGATTACCACCTTCTTAAGCGTGAAATTGTTGTCTACCTAGTGCACCTTCGTCATCCGTCTCTTTCCACCCCTCTTGATGTGTAACTCGTGTCTCAACCCGAGAGATGGTCCTATGTCTCATTCCGTGAGTTGTTCGATCTTCGAGAAGATCGACCCTTCTAGAGTCTCCTTCTTCCCTCCATGTCATGTTGACAGGATTTCGCAGAGCAAGACTTCAAGACAATGATGGTGAATGAATCAACATTCAACTGAAGTGCACCCTGGCTCGTGAAGATTGTGCTAGTTTGCGTTCCCCCTTCACCTTACCCTACACTTGAATCTCGGGACGAGATTTTTGTTTAGTGGGGGTGAGTTGTCACAGCCCTAGAATATTGTTTGTAAATAGTTGCATCTTCATCCAGGCATCATATTTAAATTTCTGAAACTTGAACTGAGGAATTTTGGAAGCCTCAAAAACTTAAAATAAAAGAGGGGCAAAGAACCCTGGTAAATGCATTCAATGTTTTCAAAATGGCCTTAAATAATGTTGGTTATATTTTGGCAAGGGTTTTGCACCAAACCAAAAATAATGAACATTTTTGAGGAATATTTTGAGCACTGAATTTAAATCATTACTTTATTTGCATTTGGAACTATATTCATAACTTGTATAGAATATATTTCCAAATACCCTGAAACATTTTATGTGCTTTTGGAAAAGTCCATTAAGCAGCATAAATATTTTCAGAGGAGTTTTTGGCATTGTTTGAATTATTTTTAAATTCAAAACAGTGGCAAAACAGATTAAATAAAAGAAAACAGAACTGAAATAGAAATAAAAGAGAGAGAGAGAAGGAGGTTACCTGGCCTCACCCGTGCAGCCCACCAGAGCCGGCCCAGCTCCTGTGCTGGTCCAGCACTGTGCGGCCCAGCCCACCGCAGTCGCCACCGTCTTCAACCTCCTGCCAGTAGGCAGGAGGGCGTGTGCCCGACGCGCGCGCGCACGCGCCCGAGCCACCTCCTGCTTGCCGCCCCGCCCCGAATCGGCTAAGGATGCCACGACACCCCCCTGGAACCCCCTCGTCCGCTCCCTTGCCTCCCTGCTCTCTCCCTCTCACTCCCCTGCTCTTTTTTCCCTCATGGCCGAAGCCGCCATGGCCACTCCGCTGAGAAACACCGCGGCCAGCCACTCCCTCGCTCCCTCTCCGTGTTCCCGAGATCCGTATCGCCTCCAGCGTCATCCTCGCCAAACCAAGCATCACCGGAAGCCCTGCAATGCCGGCGCCATCATCTTCTTCTTCCTCGGGCACCGAAGGCCGTCATCGTCGATTCGTCGCCGCGTCGCTTCCCTGAGCTCGTTGACCATCTCGACATGACCACTGTGAGCTCATGATCCGTTTCCCCCTATTACCGCACTCGATAGCGCTCTATAGTCGCGTATGTCGCCGAGCCCGAAAGCTCACCGCCGCCGGCCATGTCGCCGTCGTGGCTACAGACGCCGTAGCTCATGCCTGGGCGCGTCATAGTACTCGGTTTGCTCCCAGGAGATGACCCCGACCACCAGCTGGACCTGCCATGCACCAGAACTCCGAACCCGCGCTCGCCCGAACTCCGGTCGCCGCCGCGGGCCCCGTTCCGGTGAGCTCGGGCCACCTCAGCCCCTGCCGTTTGCACAGATGGATGCGGGCGACTCCCAGCTCCACGTAGACGCCCTCATCCGCCCCTTTGGTCGCCGGAGATGCAAACCCGAGCGTCTCCGCCGCTCTGCTTGGTCATCGGCGGCTAGCCGCCGGTGTGTCCGACGTGGCCGCGTGATTAGTGTTAATTACGGCCAGCTAACCCCCCCCAGAGCCACTGACAGCCGGGCCCCACGGCCTAACCAACCGGCTAACTAAAATAGACTAGGGTTAATCTAATTGCAGTGGCCCCACGCGTCAGTTTTGACCGCGCTGACGTGGCCGTTGACTGGGCCCACATGTCAGCGACACAAACCAGTCTGAGACACTGACGTGTGGACCCCACTGGCCAGGTTTGACCTGGACCAGCCACGTTGACCTGCTGACGTCACTAATACGTCATGCTGATCCAGTATTTGTTTCTGGAATTAAAATAAATCAAAAATGATTTATAAATTTCAGATAATAACCAAAACTTCTAAAATTCATAGAAAATTAACCGTAACTCCAAATTAAATAAATTATATATGAAAAATTATCAGAAAAATTCAAGGAATCCATCTGTACCATTTTCATGCATGTTAGAACAACTTATAGCTGCTGTTTAGCACAAATCAATTAAACGGCATTTGAATAATCACATATGGAGTTTGAATTTGAATCTTGTATTCAAACCAACTTCATTTAATCTGTTGCTAGTTGCATTAGCTCAAAACACATTCATATTGCCATGTCATGAGCATGCATCATATTGTGCATTGCATTGATTGTGTTCCTTTCTGTGTTGCCGGTATTTGTCCCCTCTCGATAGACGCGATACCGATGATGTGATCGTTGACACTGATGAAGACTCAATGTTATCTTCAGAAGTGCCAGGCAAGCAAAACCCCCTTGTTCATTCCGATAAAATCCCACTCTCTCGCTCCTGCTCCCTTTTACTGCATTAGGACAACATCGATTCATCTGTTACTTGCTGCGGTAGCTGAACCCCTTTATCCTTTGCATGACCTGTCATTGCCACAGTAAATAGATGAAACCCACTAGCATGAGTAGGAGTTGGTTGAGCCCTGTTGTGCCTACTCATTCTTGCTTGTTTGTCATGCCTGCTACTGCTTAGAGTTGAGTCAGGTCTGATTCATCGGGGATGAATCAGAGGTGTGTGAACATGTCCTACTGTGTGTGAGCTAAGTGTGTGAACACGATTTGGTAAAGGTAGCGGTGAGAGGCCATGTAGGAGTACATGGTGGGTTGTCTCATTGAAGCCGTCCTCAGGAACTGAGTTCTGTGTTTGTGATCCATGATTCAGCTACTACCACGCATTGGGCCCGAAACCAATGGACCCTCTCGGCTTCTTGATCACCCTTGTCCTCTGTCCAGGAGTTGCAAGTAGTTTCTGGTGTTTGTAGTATGCTGGAGGCCGTGCGCAGCGCTGACCGTAGGGGTGG
This sequence comes from Triticum dicoccoides, assembly GCF_002162155.2. Lineage (NCBI taxonomy): Eukaryota > Viridiplantae > Streptophyta > Magnoliopsida > Poales > Poaceae > Triticum > Triticum dicoccoides. The sequence goes on along the minus strand of NC_041391.1, from coordinate 473,210,843 downwards.
GCTGTGATGCGGTAGGCACGTGGCACGGTGTACCTGGCGCCCGTTTGGTGTCTCGGGAACCCTGTTCACATCGTTTGGGGCTGTGAGCGAAACTCCGGCCGGATCTCCTCATGGATGGAACCCGAATAGGCGATAAACCTGGACTAGAGACTCGAGTGTTTAGGTAGGCCGTGGCCGACACCCACGTTGGGCTTCCACTTGAAGGTTGTCGAGTACATGTCGTGTAAACGGCGGTAAGTGGTGAGAGCGTGTGTGAAGAAGTACACCCCTGCAGGGTTAACATCATCTATTCGAATAGCCGTGTCCGCGGAAAAGGACTTCTGGGTTGCTTATATCAGTTCATAGACAAGTGAAAGTGGATACTCTAAAATACGCAAGATAAGCGTGAGTGCTATGGATGGCGTTCTCGTAGGGAGACGGGAGCGGATCCATAGTGGTGTATTGATATGGTGAATATGTGGACTCGTGTGCGCCACCTCAAAAGAGTCGCTTGCAGTCGTAGTTTAGGATAGCCACCGAGTCAAAGATGGCTTGCTGCAGTTAAACCCCACCATCCCCTTTGTTGATAATGATGCATATGTAGTTAGTTCTGATGTAAGTCTTGCTGGGTACATTTGTACTCACGTTTGCTCATTTTATATTTTTGCAGAGAGATTTCGGTCTCACTAGTAGTTCCACGTGGACTTCGACGTTTAGCTTGTTACCTCAGCTACGATCTTGTGCCCTCGGCAGGATCTGGTAGATAGTCAGGCTTCTCAGCCTTTTTCATTTATAGATGTCTGTACCCAGACATGATAGCTTCCGCTTGTGCTTTGACTTGTATGCTCTGAGTGTTGGGTCATGAGACCCATGTTTGTAATATCTCGCTCCTCGGAGCCTATTGAATAAATACTTGAGTCGTAGAGTCATGTTGTGATGCCATGTTGTATTTGCACATATCGAGCATATTGTGTGTATGTTATTGAAATGCTTGGTATGTGGGGGATCTGACCATCTAGTTGTTTATCTTTAGTAGCCTCTCTTACCGGGAAATCTCTCCTAGTGTTTCCACCGAGCCATGGTAGCTTGCTACTGCTCCGGAACGCTTAGGCTGGCCGGCATGTGTCCTTCTTCGTTCCTGTGTCTGTCCCTTCGGGGAAATGTCACGCGATGAATACTGGAGTCCTGTTAGCCCGCTACAGCCCGGTTCACCGGAGTCCTGCTAGCCCAGTGCTACAGCCTGGATTCACTCGCTGATGACCGACACGTTCGATGCTGGGTCATGGATGCCTGTCCCTGTAAGTCTGTGCCACTTTGGGTTTACGACTAGCCATGTCAGCCCGGGCTCCTTATCATATGGATGCTAGCGACACTGTCATATACGTGTGCCAAAAGGCGCAAACGGTCCCGGGCTAAGGTAAGGCGACACCCGTGGGAATACCGTGCGTGAGGCCGCAAAGTGATATGAGGTGTTACATGCTAGATCGATGTGGCATTGAGTCGGGGTCCTGACAACGGTGCTGTTTGGATTCTGCACTTCTAGCAACCCTATTGCTTTGAAGTTAATGGTCGGCCGTTCATTCTTAGACTATTGATTATTGAATCACCATTCTGACATTGGTCGAGCAACCCGGCCCATATTTCGGGTGCACCTTTCAACCAATGTTTAATTAGGTTTGTTTCCTCGAGCATACCTCATTGTATCATTTGATCTGACAATGATCATCTCCTTGTTCACTTAATCGTGGGGATCCATCTTTTCGAAATCTCCATGAATTGTCGCTGAGTTCATCAACCACCCCTTCTTCCTCTCCTTGGTTAAATGGTGAACTCAAGAATCTTATGGCGACTTCTCGTCAATTCGTGCCGCACCTTTTTATCTCAGGACCATGAGTCTGAGGTATCATGACACCAATCGGATCTGAATCGCGGTCAGATATGATGGTTGGGACAACTTTCCAGGAGTTATGTTGTTGGTCCTTTGATGACCCGGTAATATGATGTCATGCCTAGCACCCCCCTGGCTGGAGGACCTATCACTATAATTTCTTTAGCAAGGATAACCATTCCTCCTAGAGGAAATTGTAGGACTTATTTTATAAGTTACTCCTGATGGATCATTTGTGTATCCAAAGTCTGGCCCTTGATTGAAACACCATATCATTGCTACCTGAAGCATGTCTGTGTTACTCCGATTTTCAATAAGAGCATTTGAAGCACAATGCTAAATTCTCTTTATCAATTATCCAAACACCGCTGTATGGGTAATGGCATGAAATTTCTCTCCCCTTTCCTAAAGGGTTTTCTATGATTATATCCCGTCATGAATATCATGCTCTGCTTATCCTTGGGAAGGATATACCCCTGAATTATGTGTTTAAATTTGCCTTCCATTGTTCTGTTTAACCTGATGATCACATTTTACTTTCCATTGGTTTGTTTGATCTTTCTTGTGATCTATATAATCTAAGCAGTAATAATTCACTGCTTATGTAAACACCTCGGTGTACAACTCTGCTAGTGAGACCCTGTTTCTATTGTTGATGACATTTCGGTATCCGCCGATGGATGAGAACTTTGCCTCTTGGCCCGCCTCGTTTCAACGAGCAGGAAAATGGTTCTCTTCGTCCCTCGCCCTTGGAACCAACGTTGTTGCCAACATAGCTGGCAAGCTATTCACTGACATGCCTCCCTGTCGCGGCTGTGCAAGATGTCACCACCCTTCCTACTTTCAACCCACATGGTGGGCCCATAACCCACAGGTCCACTGGATTGAAACCTGACTCTCCTGCATCCCCCTGTTCCCAAGATCGTTCCTCGCATGTGGCCTCGTATGTAATTCACGAGCCATCTTCCGAGGGATCATCAAATCTGTTACCGGACACAATACTTATTCCCGAACGCTTTGAGCCCCTTTCACGCCCTTTTTTAGGCATCGAACAGTTGCCTACTCGCTCGAAACTTCCCATGAAACCTCATTACCTTTCTCTCAATATTTTCTTAAGTTTCAATTCGAGAGTTACGTTCTGCCACCTTCCCCGGTGTTATCGACCAGATAGTCAACCTTGTAGCGGTTCGTTCTCCCGGAATACCCCCCCCCTTATTCTTTCGTAAGTACGATGGAGATCCCGAAGAAAGGATGACGACTTCATCATGATGACCTGAAGCAGAAAAATGAAGACATCAACGTAATGGATTGATCTCTTCGAGAAGAGCAAGCCAGGATGAGAAGACCCGCTAGATTCGTTACCAAACCTTCCCCCCTTTCACTACCTCTTAAATCTCGGGACGAGATTTCTTGTAGTGGAGGAGAATTGTGACGCCCAGATAATTAAGCTACAGTGGTCCCACGCTAATGGTGCCACGTCACCACGGTTACTGCTGCTAGTCTATTGTTAGATCAAAACCGGTCCAAAATTCAAATTCAAAGTTTGGTAAATAATAAAGATTTTCAAACATTAAAATAAAAATGTTCGGGTTGTACTAAATATTACATAGATAAATATGGTATAGTAAACACATTTTTATAAATTGTCTAAGTAATTTAAAATGAGTTAAAACAGAAAAGAAAATAATTAAAAAAAATAAAAAAATACAAAAGAGAAACCCCCACCCGTTGGGCCAACCGGCCCAGCTGGCCACCAGGCCGGCCCACCCCGCACCCCCATATGCCTCCCCCCACTCCCCACTCGGTCCAGCCCGCATCCCCCACCGACACTTTCCCCCCCTCCCGAAAATATCTCTCCCCCTCTCCCTCGATTGGATCGAGATCGAGGGAGGAGACCACCGTCGCCGCCAGGCCTC
>NC_041391.1:472982869-473206206 GCF_002162155.2 Triticum dicoccoides | reverse complement strand
CCGCGCCGTTCACCGCCTCAGCCGGTGCCCCGCTGCTGCGGTGGCCCCGTGCTCCCCCGCCCCTCTCCGTCGACGACCCTGCTCCGGCCGCTGCGGCCGGCGTCTTCCCTGGCCGGCGCCCTGCTGCGCTGGGTCAGGGGCTCGTCCGCTAACGGGCGCCCCGTAGCCCCTTGCACCCGTGCGCCCATGCGCCCACACCCATTAAGGCCCCCTGTGGGCCAATGACAGAGGGGGCCCGCCCTGGAACGTTTTAGAAAAAAAAATTAATAATAATAATAATAATATTAAATAAATAAATAAATAATAACTAAAATAATTAAAATATTGATTAATTAATTAATTAAGTAATTAATTAAGTTAATTAATCCTGATTAGATTAACCTAATCACTAATTAAATTAACTAATCTGTAATTAACCTAAACAGAGAATGACAGGTGGGTCCCACTGGACCCACACGTCAGGTTGACCAAGTCAATGGTCAACGTTGACTACTGACATCACTCTGATGTCATGCTGACGTCATCATTTACTATTCTGGATAATGTTGGATTAGATAATTAATTGAATTCTAGAAATTAATAAAATCTTTAGAAAATCATATCTTTTAATCCGTAACCCGGATTAAAATATTTTCAACATGAAAGTTGCTCAAAACAACGAGACGAACCCGGATACGCAGCCTGTTCGTCCACCACACACCCCTAACATATCAAACCCGCAACTTTCCCCCTTCGGTTCATCTGTCAAAAAACACGGAACACCGGGAATACTTTCCCGGATGTTTCCCCCCTTAACCGGTACCACCTCATACCACGTTAGGGCACGCCTAGCATCGTTACTTGTCTTGTCATGCATCGATATGCATCTGTTTACATGGTATTCATTGTTTCTTCCCCCTCTTCTCTCCGGTAGACTACGAGACCGACGCTGCTGCTGCCCAGTTCGACTACGGAGTTGACGACCCCTCTCTCTTGCCAAGCAACCAGGCAAGCCTCCCCCCTTGATCACCAGATATCGCCTATTCTACTCTATACTCCTTGCATTAGAGTAGTGTAGCATGTTACTGCTTTCTGTTATACCTATCCTGATGCATAGCCTGTCCTTGATACTACTGTTGTTACCTTTACCTGCAATCCTATATGCTTAGTATAGGATGCTAGTATATTCATCTGTGGCCCTACATTCTTGTCCGTCAGCCGTGCTATACTATCGGGCCGTGATCACTCGGGAGGTGATCACGGGTATATACTATATACTTATACATGATACATGTGGTGACTAAAGACGGGTCGGCTTGTGGAGCACCCGCGAGTGGATCTTTGTGGCGGAGCGACAGGGCAGGGTTGAGACCGCCTAGGAGAGAGGTGGGCCTAGCCCTGTTTGGCGTTCGCGGATACTTAACACGCTTAACGAGATCTGGGTATTTGATCTGAGTTGGCTACGAGCCTATACGCACTAACCAACTACGTGGGAAAGATATGGGCACTCAGCGTCGTGGTATCAGCCGAAGCACTTCGTGACGCCAGTGACTGAGTGGCGCGCGCCGGATTGGAACGTAAGCCTGCTCTTGTATTAAGGGGGCTAGTTCTGCTTTCGGCCGCGTACGCAACGTGCAGGTGTGCTATGGGCGATGGACCCAGACCCCTGTGCGCTTAGGTTTAGACCGGCGTGCTGGCCTCTCTGTTGAGCCTAGGTGGGGCTGCGACGTGTTGATCTTTCGCGGCCGGGCATGACCCGGGAAAGTGTGTCCGGCCAAATGGGATCAAGCGTGTTGGGTAAATTGGTGCACCCCTGCAGGGAAGTTAATCTATTCGAATAGCCGTGATCTTCGGTAACAGGACGACTTGGAGTTGTACCTTGACCTTATGACAACTAGAATCGGATACTTAATAAAACACACCCTTCCAAGTTCCACAGACAACCCGGTGATCGCTTTTCCACAGGGCGACGAGGGGAGGATCGCCGGGTAGGATTATGCTATGCGATGCGACTGGAGATGCGACTGAAGATGCTACTTGGAGATGCTACTTGGAGGACTTCAATCTACTCTCTTCTACATGCTGCAAGACGGAGGCTGCCAGAAGCGTAGTCTTCGACAGGATTAGCTATCCCCCTTTTATTTTGGCATTCTGCAGTTCAGTCCACCGATATGGCCCCTTTACACATATACCCATGCATATGTAGTGTAGCTCCTTGCTTGCGAGTACTTTGGATGAGTACTCACGGTTGCTTTTCTCCCTCTTTTCCCCTTTCCCTTCTACCTGGTTGTCGCAACCAGATGCTGGAGCCCTGGAGCCAGACGCCACCGTCGATGATGATTCCTACTACACTGGAGGTGCCTACTGCTACGTGCAGGCTGCTGACGACGACCATGAGTAGTTTAGGAGGATCACAGGCAGGAGGCCTGCGCCTCTTTCGATCTGTATCCCAGTTTGTGCTAGCCTTCTTAAGGCAAACTTGTTTAACTTATGTCTGTACCCAGATATTGTTGCTTCCGCTTACTCGTCTATGATCGAGCACTTGTATTCGAGCCCTCGAGGCCCCTGGCTTGTATTATGATGCTTGTATGACTTATTTTATTTGTAGAGTTGTGTTGTGATATCTTCCCGTGAGTCCCTGATCTTGATCGTACACGTTTGCGTGTATGATTAATGTACGATTGAATCGGGGGCGTCACATATATATATATATATATATATATATATATATATATATACAATAGCACAAATGCCCGTGCGTTGCAACGGGAAGCTACAAAACTTACCTGCGGGTTGGAACGGGCAAAAAATTGAGAAAATCTTAATCACGAAAGACATTTAAGGAAAGTGAACAAAATTTGATGGATATTTAAACAAACCGGAAAGTAATCGTTCATACTTGAATATTTTTTATTAAACCCGGATGCTTTTCGTATAGAACGGCACAAACTAATTATATTTGGATATATTTGAACTAAATCATACTCTAAACCTAGTCCAAATGACCGCCAACACACGTTCTCCATTCTCGGCTGGCCATGAGCATTGGAACTGAAGCTCCAGCTATGCCTTCGTAGTCTCCGCCTCTACAACTTGCAAGCGGCTAATCGGCCGACAATTTTGAGCCCACCAAGCTTGGCTTCAGAGGGAGCGAAATGGGCGGTGCTCTTCCTGGGGCCCGAGCACCGGCGAGCTTCCATGCTCTAGTCTTCTTCGCTGCCGGCAGCGCTTATGGACGCGCCGGCTTCATGGTCGTGGCAGCGAGGCGCGGGCATGGCGGAGTTGGGAATGTCGTCCTCGTCCTCGCTCTTGTCATAGACTTCGTTGGCCACCTCGTGGATCTCCTTGAAGGCCGCATCTATCTCTGCCTGACGCTGGCGGTGCCATCGGCGGTTGCGGCGGATTTCACAGGCGGTGCAATATGAGTCGACCATCACCTCCTACTCCACCTGGTCCACGTTTGGGTGGGCCATTGTTAGATAGAATCGAGCATGACAGCAGTCCGGACACTCGCAAAACTCTCCAGGTTGTTTTCATATTGTTGGGAAAAGTAAGTTCGGACCGGTTGGTGGACCAATACAGTCAAAACACGTCCGGACCTTACGGCCTGGACGGTTGCGGACGTTGTTAAAAATGCCCTTACATACTGTTTGAGACTTTAGTAATTCATTTAAAGTATTTTATAGAATACTCCATTCGTTCCCAAATTTAAGTTTTTTTAGAGATTACAACAAGTGACTACATACGAAGCAAAATGAGTGAATTTACACATTAAAGTATGTCTACATATATTTGTATGTTGTAGTCCATTTGAGATGTCTAAAAACACTTATATTTAGAAACGGTCATAAGATTTGAATTCTAATGATTTTTGTTATGTAGTTTTTTTAATTTGGAAGATATTTTGCTTTTTTGCGCTATTAATCTTGAGCCCACCAAGCTTGGCTTCAGAGGGAGCGAAATGGGCGGTGCTCTTCCTGGGGCCCGAGCACCGGCGAGCTTCCATGCTCTAGTCTTCTTCGCTGCCGGCAGCGCTTATGGACGCGCCGGCTTCATGGTCGTGGCAGCGAGGCGCGGGCGTGGCGGAGTTGGGAATATCGTCCTCGTCCTCGCTCTTGTCATAGACTTCGTTGGCCACCTCGTGGATCTCCTTGAAGGCCGCATCTATCTCCGCCTGACGCTGGCGGTGCCGTCGGCGGTTGCGGCGGATTTCATAGGCGGTGCAATATGAGTCGACCATCACCTCCTACTCCACCTGGTCCACGTTTGGGTGGGCCATTGTTAGATAGAATCGAGCATGACAGCAGTCCGGACACTCGCAAAACTCTCCAGATTGTTTTCATATTGTTGGGAAAAGTAAGTTCGGACCGGTTGGCGGACCAATACAGTCAAAACACGTCCGGACCTTACGGCCTGGACGGTTGCGGACGTTGTTAAAAATGCCCTTACATACTATTTGAGACTTTAGTAATTCATTTAAAGTATTTTATAGAATACTCCATTCGTTCCCAAATTTAAGTTTTTTTAGAGATTACAACAAGTGACTACATACGAAGCAAAATGTCAGGACCCCGACTCAATGCCACATCGATCTAGCATGTAACACCTCATATCACTTTGCGGCCTCACGCACGGTATTCCCACGGGTGTCGCCTTACCTTTGCCCGGGACCGTTTGCGCCTTTTGGCACACGTATATGATAGTGTCGCTAGCATCCATATGATAAGGAGCCCGGGCTGACATGGCTAGTCGTAAACCCAAAGTGGCACAGACTTACAGGGACAGGCATCCATGACCCAGCATCGAACGTGTCGGTCATCAGCGAGTGAATCCAGGCTGTAGCACTGGGCTAGCAGGACTCCGGTGAACCGGGCTGTAGCGGGCTAACAGGACTCCGGTATTCATCGCGTGACATTTCCCCGAAGGGACAGACACAGGAACGAAGAAGGACACATGCCGGCCAGCCTAAGTGTTCCGGAGCAGTAGCAAGCTACCATGGCTCGGTGGAATCACTAGGAGACATTTCCCCATAAGAGAGGCTACTAAAGATAAACAACTAGATGGTCAGATCCCACACATATCAAGCATTTCAATAACATACACACAATATGCTCGATATGTGCAAATACAACATGGCATCACAACATGACTCTATAACTCAAGTATTTTAATCAATAGGCTCCGAGGAGCGAGATATTACAAACACGGGTCTCATGACCCAACAATCAGAGCATACAAGTCAAAGCACATGCGGAAGCTATCATGTCTGAGTACAGACATCTATAAATGAAAAAGGCTGAGAAGCCTGACTATCTATCAGATCCTGCCGAGGGCACAAGATCGTAGCTGAGGTAACAAGCTAAACGTCGAAGACCACGCGGAAATACTAGTGAGACTGAAGTCTCTCTGCAAAAACATAAAATAGGCAAACGTGAGTACAAATGTACCCAGCAAGACTTACATCAGAACTATCTACATATGCATCATTATCAACAAAGGGGTGGTGGGGTTTAACTGCAGCAAGCCAGCTTTGACTCGGTGGCTATCCTAAACTACGACTGCAAGTAATTCTTTTGAGGTGGCGCACACGAGTCCACATATTCACCAACCAATACACCACTATGGATCCGCTCCCGTCTCCCTACGAGAACGCCATCCATAGCACTCACGCTTATCTTGCGTATTTTAGAGTATCCACTTTCACTTGTCTATGAACTAATATAAGCAACCCAGAAGTCCTTTTCCGAGGACACGGCTATTCGAATAGATGATGTTAACCCTGCAGGGGTGTACTTCTTCATACATGTTTCCACCACTTAGCGTCTGCACACGACATGTGCTCGGCAGACTTCAAGCGAAAGCCGACGTGGGTGTAGACCACGACCTACCTAAACACTCAAGTCTCTAGTCCAGGTTTATCGCCTATTCGGGTTCCATCCATGAGGAGATCCGGCCGGAGTTTCGCTCACAGCCCCAAACGATGTGAACAGGGTTCCGTGACACCAAACGGGCGCCCGGTTTACCCGGCCACGTGCCTACCGCATCACAGCCCACCCCTACGGTCAGCGCTGTCCACGGCCTCCAGCATACTACAAACACCAGAAACTACTTGCAACTCCTGGACAGAGGACTAGGGTGAATAAGAAGTCGAGCGGGGTCATATTTCAGGGCCCAATGTATGGTAGTAGCTGAATCATGGATCACAAACACAGAACTCAGTTCCTGAGGATGGCTGCAATGAGACAACCCACCATGTACTCCTACATGGCCTCTCACCGCTACCTTTACCAAATCGTGTTCACACACTTAGCTCACACACAGTAGGACATGTTCACACGCCTCTGATTCATCCCCGATGAATCAGACCTGACTCAACTCTAAGCAGTAGCAGGCATGACAAACAAGCATGAATGAGTAGGCACAACAGGGCTCAAACAATTCCTACTCATACTAGTGGGTTTCATCTATTTACTATGGAATGACAGGTCATGCAAAGGATAAAGGGGTTCAGCTACCGCAGCAAGTAACAGATGAATCGTTGTTGTCCTAATGCAGTAAAAGAGAGCAGGAGCGAGAGAGTAGGATTGTATCGGAATGAACAAGGGGGTTTTGCTTGCCTGGCACTTCTGAAGATAACATTGAGTCTTCATCAGTGTCAACGATCACATCATCGGTATCACGTCTATCGAGAGGGGACAAATACCGGCAACACAGAAGGGAACACAATCAATGCAATGCACAATATGATGCATGATCATGACATGGCAAAATGAATGTGTGTTGGGCTAATGCAACTAGCAACAGATTAAATGAAGTTGGTTTGAATATAAAATTCAAATTCAAACTCCATATGTGATTATTTAAATGCCCTTTATATGATTTGTGCTAAACAGCATCTATCAGTTGTTCTAACATGCATGAAAATGGTACAGATGGATTCCTTGAATTTTTCTGATAATTTCTCATATATAAATTATTTAATTTGGAGTTACGGTTAATTTTCTATGAATTATTGAAGTTTATACAATTTTCTGGAATTAATAAATCATTTTTGATTTATTTTAATTCCAGAAACAAATACTGCGTCATACTGACGTCAGCAGGTCAACGGGCTGGTCCAGGTCAATCCTGACCAGTGGGTCCCATCCGTCAGTGACTAACCTAACTAATCTAATTTAGTTAGTGGCCTGGGGCCCATTGTCAGTGTCTATTAAACTAACTAATATTTAATTAACACTAATCCTAGCCTAATTAGCCGGGCGGGCCCGCAGGTCAGTGAGAGAGAGGGGGGGTCAAACCTGGCAGTGGGGTCAACCCACGCCGGTCATCGGGTCAGCGGTCGCCGGCGTTTAGCCGCCGGCGAGTCCAGACGCGGCGGAGGGCTCGGAAACGAGCCACATGGCATCGTTTCGGCCGTGGTTTGTTGCATTCGAACGCGCGCAGTGGCGCGCATCTAGTGGTGGCGGTGACAGGTGCTGGGGTGGCCGGAAAAGTGGTCGGCGACGAGGTTTGGCGGCGGCAGCAGCTCGGGCAATCCTGGGGTCGGGGTTAGGGAGCACGGCAGGAGGAGCTGGGGCGTGCTACGGACTCCCGAGATCACGCTGAGCACGACCGTGGCCTCGGATACGAGCTGGGGTGGCTGTGGCCACGGCCACGCCATGGCCGGCGGCGAGAGATTCTCGGGCAAAGTGGTGGGGCTAGCTAGAGAGGGAGGTGGGGCACGGGAAGAGGGGAAATCAGCACAGGAGCTCACAGCGGGTGCAGTGGTGGCCTCGGCGAGCTCGGGGAGGCACCGGAGCCGACGAATTTGACGAAGACGGCCGGCGGGTCCGAGGTAGAAGACGACGTCGATGGCGGCGATGCGGCACGTCCGGGGCCTCGTGGCTCGTTGAGGAGGTAGAGGGAGGACCCGCGGAGCTTCCTGGGGCGTCGGTGAGGCTAGGGGTGGCCGGTGGCCATGGGTACGGCGACGATGGCGGCGAGCTCCGCTCGGTGGTGTGCGCGGGAGGGAAGCAGAGGAGGGAACGGGGTCCAGGGGAAGAGAGGGAGGGCTGGACGGCTCCGGGCGGCTGCGTGGCGTCTCCACGCATGGATAGGCTCGAAGGGGGAGGCCTCCAGCGCGAAGCAGGAGGTGGCCGGCGCTCTTCGGGCGCGCGCCACGCCTCGCCTCTGCCTTCTGGCAGAGGAAGAAGAGGACAAGGGGGGAAGGTGGGCTGGGCCGCGCTGGTGGGGGAGCTGGGCCGGCTGGTGGCTGCACGGGTGAGGTTTCTCTTCTCTCTCTGTCTTTTTCTAATTATTTTAGTTTTCTATTTGCAGGTTTGTTTTGAATTTGGTTTTGAAACCAATTCAATTTATTTTGCTTCTGACAATATTTTTAGGAGCTAAAAGAATTAAAACAATGCTCCACAAAATATTTCAGAATTATTGGACCTATATTTATTTAATAGTAGATATAAATCCAATTCAAATAATTATTGATTTAATTCAAATGCCCAAATTAAATGTTTCTGAGACACCAAAAATATTGGTTTGGATTTTACCTCTTGCCAATATTTCCAGAGGATATCAGGAACATTTTCTTGGACACATTTGAGAAGATTTAATTGTTGGTTATTTTTAGAGGTTTCTGAGGCTTTGAAAATTCCTCAATTCAAATTTCATTTGAATTTAAACATGATGCAGCAAGAAGTCTAGCCTAGTGCATTACCAGAAGCTAGGGATGTGACAACTCTCCCCCGCTAAACAAGAATCTCGTCTCGAGATTCAAGCGTAGGGTAAGGTGAAGGGTAACGCGGACTAGTATAATCTTCACGATCCAGGGTGCACTTCATAAGAACGTTGATTCGAACACCATCTTTGTCTTGTCGTCTTGCTCTGAGAACTCCAGCTAATCATGAAAAGAAGAGGAAAGGAAAACTCTAGAAGGATCGGTCTTCTCGAAGGTCGAACAACTCAGGATTAACTCACGGAATGAGACATAGAACCATCTCTCGGTTGAGACATGAGATACACATCAAGAGGGGGGGGGAGAAACGGATGACGAAGGTTCACTAGGTAGACAACAATTCCACACCTAAGAAGGTGGTAAACGATTGTCAACGTAGCGAGGAGTTGAGTTGCCATGATACCACGACGAAACATCCTGAAGGAGGGTGATTCGTAGATTATTATCTTAAGTGGCAAAAAGAATTACTTTTGATTCAGAGATCATTGGAACTCTTTATACCAGCCTAAGGTAATTACAAGCGTTCATTTGGAGGGGGTCGGTAGAATGGCATACTCGGACTTGGATGATGTGGATTACCTTGTTGAAGACAACGTAATGGATGAATTTGCTTATTACCGGAAATGGAAGAGACCCATGGTAGAATGGCACAATGGCGGTGCAAGCTGGGAGCAAAATGCAAATGCTGGGAATGATTCTAGTAACTGGGAAAGAACCCAACACTAGAGAGTTAATTCAATGTTTGAATAGGTCATAGCATTGCCGAGGGAACTGAGAGCAAACCCAGTTAGTGCCGATGATAACACGTAGCGCTTGTGCGTGCTCTCAAGAACTTGAGCAATTCCATATCCATCAAGGTTTTACCAACATCCGTGTCAAAGGTCCGGTAACACAACTTACTACCTTGATGGCTAAAGATGGATGATGCAGACGCAAAGGAAGATAACACCTTCTCAGACTTCACCCTAGCGAGGCCAAGGAAACAAAATCTGGATGATCGACCGAGAGACATTTAGCACTCCGCTTCTAATGTTCTTCTTGATGTGCTAGTGTAACCCATTCATAGATATGGTTTGATATCTAGAACATCAAGTAAAGGTCGGACTTCGGGAGCACAAGAATCCATAAGGAACAGTTACGGAGGTAATTCCTACGAGATCCTTATGGGAAGGTGGCCAACTTCTCCAATCAAGATACTACAATATTAGGTCTCCCGGCGGGGTGTGTTGGCCACGACATCCACTTTACCGGTTATCGTGAGACCAATATTATATTTCTTGGGAAATGTTCCAACCATCACATCTGCCTGAGATTCAGATCTGGTTGGTGTCAGAATATTCCAGACTCATCGAGTCTAGGAAGAAAAATGAAAGTTTGCAACACAAATCGACGAGATGACGTTGCGAGATTCTCGGGGAATGAACTACGATAGTAACCTCCAAAACATGAGCTGGTTCTGCTACACACATGTGAACACGCTGTCCCAGACAAGCATGACCACAAAGTAGTCTTATAATAAAACACTACCGAGTTCAGGAAGGGGAACCATAATCAAGGATATCGAAGTCTTTACGCAAGTCCATGGATTAGATCCCAAGCATAGACTTCTTTTCCTTGAACAAGTCAATCAGTGGCTTAGTGTGCTAGGGACACATATAGAATGAAGGTTGCAAGTCTCCAGACTACAGAATACTTCGCACGTGTGCATGACTGATTTGGGATGATTCCAAAGGAAACAAAACAATCTTCCTCAAATTCACGGCGGCAACTTTCACCAAATGCATGTGTATAAGAGGAAGTCACTCCTTACAACTGACATGCTTCATGAGCTAGCATGAAGAATGCTTTCAAAAGTTTCCAACACTAACTTATTGTCCAACAAAATCATGGAGGAGATAAGGATGTTGTCAATGGGCGCAACAACAATTCATCTGGGTTTCCTTTTAAAAGGAATTCCATAGTTAAGTGAACAAGTGATAGCATTGGTCAGACCCGAAAGATATAATGGTGTATGCTCGAGGGATCAACCACGAGTAAGACAACATTACGAATATCGTTGGTTCTGGTCTGATTGGATGATAGCCCATACTCCAATCAAAGGTTAGATAAAAATGATAGGTCCAGCAACTGATCACAGGAACCAATCGAGGAAGATATCATCTTTCGTCAACACATACTACACAAGAATACCCCTTTGGAACGAACTAAGTCAGGCAAGCTTTTACCTTCCAACTCTCCAAGTTGTTGTCTAGCTTAACCAACTAGCTCAGGGATATCCAACACAGATTCTTGGAGAAGGGTGGTTCACAAGAAACCAACTTGATCACGAGTTCAACACAGCGGCCAGGTGACAACCTGGTAATACTTCTGAGAAGATATTCAGAAAATCACGAACCACCGGTATGTTACTAAGCTCGAGAACAATCTCGCTTTTCAGGGCAAGACGATATGATCAATATAGCAAAGATTTGAAATGATCCTAACTCATCGATCGAGGAGTGAACCAGGAGAATGGACTAGGTAGCACGATCAATCTTAGAATGATGATTCAATAACCAACACACTAAGAATGAAATTATTGTCCTTTAACTACCCAGCAACAAGGTTGCTAGGGGTATTGATTTCACACGCCATGATTCATTTGTCGGCATTCCGGTTACAATAACACAGGAACCGAGGAATGAACAATGATGGCAAGAAGTATCACTGTACCAAGAGTACATAGGATGGTGTGCAATTCTTATAACAATCTCGATATAAAATATGTAATACTCCAAGGTAGAACAGAGCAAAAGCTGGGTTAGCAATTTGATCTGCAGAGCACAACTTCTTTGACCCAATCCTGGATATGGAAGAGGTACTGGAGTTTGTTTCTCCAAGTCATTCAGGACAGAATGGCTTGACGGACCACAAGGGTAATAGGCATCGATAAACGAATGCATGCATACTCTTGACTATCAATTGATAGACGGAGGTCAGTAGACAACTAAAGAGGGACAACTCAAAGGAACATATAACTTTCTGAGTTGTGGATACATGGGTTGGTATGCCGAACAAAGTTCAACATAATTCTTTCGGATAACCCATGCAGAAAGGTTGAGCTGGCAGAGCCACAATATATAAATGGAGAACTCCTCAAGAATAATCTTGTTGTGATATTTCAGTTCAACGAGGAACTTCTGCCATAAGTAGTTCATGGTATTTGGAAGAAGAAGATACCACGGACTTCAAGGACTATCGCAAAGGTTACTAATATCCTAAAGGAACTAGCAACACTATCAACACGAGGTAAGTAGGGTGAATCTCGGGTTCAAAACCCAAGGAATAGAATACCTACTAACTAAATGGCATCACGGGATGCTTTCGATAATGACGGCCAGAGTCATCACGCTGGAACATAAATCATGGCTAGGCTACTAGATGATCCCCTGAGACACCTAGGGTCATAATAATAGCTCCAACATATATGTCAAGGCAATAATTTACCTCAACTCACCGATTAGTGTGGTTAATCTGGCCCAAAGGAACATCGGAATGGGAGGAAGGGATTTTGCAAATGCATCAGACTACTTAGAAACCTGGGATGGCTCGGACAGCATAACGGCTGTAAATGCTCAGAAAAGATTTGAGACATCACAAAAATGGTGGCATAACCACCTAGAAGCACAATATCAAGGTTCCGAGATCAACAATTAACATACGGAAGTAGTAGGAACTGAACTGAGACTTAAATCCAACAATCTTATAAGTCTACTGATTAGTAACACGTGATCCTAATAGAAAGAAGGAGATAGCCTAGTTCTTAATCCCCGCAGGAAGATAAGATGACTCAGATCAGAAGGGCATGAGGTATAAGGAGTAAAAAGAGCCTTACGTTCCATCCCACAATCAATTCCCTTATATAACTAAAGAATTTCTAGACTCAACTTCGACCAGTTTGGCTTGGTAATCCTACAGACAGTCAAGCTCTGATACCAACGCTGTCAGGACCCCGACTCAATGCCACATCGATCTAGCATGTAACACCTCATATCACTTTGCGGCCTCACGCACGGTATTCCCACGGGTGTCGCCTTACCTTTGCCCGGGACCGTTTGCGCCTTTTGGCACACGTATATGATAGTGTCGCTAGCATCCATATGATAAGGAGCCCGGGCTGACATGGCTAGTCGTAAACCCAAAGTGGCACAGACTTACAGGGACAGGCATCCATGACCCAGCATCGAACGTGTCGGTCATCAGCGAGTGAATCCAGGCTGTAGCACTGGGCTAGCAGGACTCCGGTGAACCGGGCTGTAGCGGGCTAACAGGACTCCGGTATTCATCGCGTGACATTTCCCCGAAGGGACAGACACAGGAACGAAGGACACATGCCGGCCAGCCTAAGTGTTCCGGAGCAGTAGCAAGCTACCATGGCTCGGTGGAAACACTAGGAGACATTTCCCGGTAAGAGAGGCTACTAAAGATAAACAACTAGATAGTCAGATCCCACACATACCAAGCATTTCAATAACATACACACAATATGCTCGATATGTGCAATACAACATGGCATCACAAAATGACTCTACGACTCAAGTAGTTTATTCAATAGGCTCCGAGGAGCGAGACATTACAAACATGGGTCTCATGACCCAACAATCAGAGCATACAAATCAAAGCACAAGCGGAAGCTATCATGTCTGGGTACAGACATCTATAACTGAAAAAGGCTGAGAAGCCTGACTATCTACCAGATCCTGCCGGGGCACAAGATCGTAGCTGAGGTAACAAGCTAAACGTCGAAGTCCACGTGGAACTACTAGTGAGACCGAAGTCTCTGTGCAAAAACATAAAATAGGCAAACGTGAGTACAAATGTACCCAGCAAGACTTACATCAGAACTAACTACATATGCATCATTATCAACAAAGGGATGGTGGGGTTTAACTGCAGCAAGCCAGCTTTGACTCGGTGGCTATCCTAAACTACGACTGCAAGCGACACTTTTGAGGTGGCGCACACGAGTCCACATATTCACCATATCAATACACCACTATGGATCCGCTCCCGTCTCCCTACAAGAACGCCATCCATAGCACTCACGCTTATCTTGCGCATTTTAAAGTATCCACTTTCACTTGTCTATGAACTGATATAAGCAACCCAGAAGTCCTTTACCGCGGACACGGCTATTCGAATAGATGATGTTAACCCTGCAGGGGTGTACTTCTTCATACATGTTTCCACCACTTAGCGTCTGCACACGACATGTGCTCGGCAGACTTCAAGCGAAAGCCGACGTGGGTGTAGACCACGACCTACCTAAACACTCAAGTCTCTAGTCCAGGTTTATCGCCTATTCGGGTTCCATCCATGAGGAGATCCGGCCGGAGTTTCGCTCACAGCCCCAAACGATGTGAACAGGGTTCCGTGACACCAAACGGGCGCCCGGTTTACCCGGCCACGTGCCTACCGCATCACAGCCCACCCCTACGGTCAGCGCTGTCCACGGCCTCCAGCATACTACAAACACCAGAAACTACTTGCAACTCCTGGACAGAGGACTAGGGTGAATAAGAAGTCGAGCGGGGTCATATTTCAGGGCCCAATGTATGGTAGTAGCTGAATCATGGATCACAAACACAGAACTCAGTTCCTGAGGACGGCTGCAATGAGACGACCCACCATGTACTCCTACATGGCCTCTCACCGCTACCTTTACCAAATCGTGTTCACACACTTAGCTCACACACAGTAGGACATGTTCACACGCCTCTGATTCATCCCCGATGAATCAGACCTGACTCAACTCTAAGCAGTAGCAGGCATGACAAACAAGCATGAATGAGTAGGCACAACAGGGCTCAAACAATTCCTACTCATACTAGTGGGTTTCATCTATTTACTGTGGAATGACAGGTCATGCAAAGGATAAAGGGGTTCAGCTACCGCAGCAAGTAACAGATGAATCGTTGTTGTCCTAATACAGTAAAAGAGAGCAGGAGCGAGAGAGTAGGATTGTATCGGAATGAACAAGGGGGTTTTGCTTGCCTGGCACTTCTGAAGATAACATTGAGTCTTCATCAGTGTCAACGATCACATCATCGGTATCACGTCTATCGAGAGGGGACAAATACCGGCAACACAGAAGGGAACACAATCAATGCAATGCACAATATGATGCATGATCATGACATGGCAAAATGAATGTGTGTTGGGCTAATGCAACTAGCAACAGATTAAATGAAGTTGGTTTGAATATAAAATTCAAATTCAAACTCCATATGTGATTATTTAAATGCCCTTTATATGATTTGTGCTAAACAGCATCTATCAGTTGTTCTAACATGCATGAAAATGGTACAGATGGATTCCTTGAATTTTTCTGATAATTTTTCATATATAAATTATTTAATTTGGAGTTACGGTTAATTTTCTATGAATTATTGAAGTTTATACAATTTTCTGGAATTAATAAATCATTTTTGATTTATTTTAATTCCAGAAACAAATACTGCGTCATACTGACGTCATGATGACGTCAGCAGGTCAACGGGCTGGTCCAGGTCAATCCTGACCAGTGGGTCCCATCCGTCAGTGACTAACCTAACTAATCTAATTTAGTTAGTGGCCTGGGGCCCATTGTCAGTGTCTATTAAACTAACTAATATTTAATTAACACTAATCCTAGCCTAATTAGCCGGGCGGGCCCGCAGGTCAGTGAGAGAGAGGGGGGGGGGTCAAACCTGGCAGTGGGGTCAACCCACGCCGGTCATCGAGTCAGCGGTCGCCGGCGTTTAGCCGCCGGCGAGTCCAGACGCGGCGGAGGGCTCGGAAACGAGCCACATGGCATCGTTTCGGCCGTGGTTTGTTGCATTCGAACGCGCGCAGTGGCGCGCATCTAGTGGTGGCGGTGACAGGTGCTGGGGTGGCCGGAAAAGTGGTCGGCGACGAGGTTTGGCGGCGGCAGCAGCTCGGGCAATCCTGGGGTCGGGGTTAGGGAGCACGGCAGGAGGAGCTGGGGCGTGCTACGGACTCCCGAGATCACGGTAAGCACGACCGTGGCCTCGGATACGAGCTGGGGTGGCTGTGGCCACGGCCACGCCATGGCCGGCGGCGAGAGATTCTCGGGCAAAGTGGTGGGGCTAGCTAGAGAGGGAGGTGGGGCACGGGAAGAGGGGAAATCAGCACAGGAGCTCACAGCGGGTGCAGTGGTGGCCTCGGCGAGCTCGGGGAGGCACCGGAGCCGACGAATTTGACGAAGACGGCCGGCGGGTCCGAGGTAGAAGACGACGTCGATGGCGGCGATGCGGCACGTCCGGGGCCTCGTGGCTCGTTGAGGAGGTAGAGGGAGGACCCGCGGAGCTTCCTGGGGCGTCGGTGAGGCTAGGGGTGGCCGGTGGCCATGGGTACGGCGACGATGGCGGCGAGCTCCGCTCGGTGGTGTGCGCGGGAGGGAAGCAGAGGAGGGAACGGGGTCCAGGGGAAGAGAGGGAGGGCTGGACGGCTCCGGGCGGCTGCGTGGCGTCTCCACGCATGGATAGGCTCGAAGGGGGAGGCCTCCAGCGCGAAGCAGGAGGTGGCCGGCGCTCTTCGGGCGCGCGCCACGCCTCGCCTCTGCCTTCTGGCAGAGGAAGAAGAGGACAAGGGGGGAAGGTGGGCTGGGCCGCGCTGGTGGGGGAGCTGGGCCGGCTGGTGGCTGCACGGGTGAGGTTTCTCTTCTCTCTCTGTCTTTTTCTAATTATTTTAGTTTTCTATTTGCAGGTTTGTTTTGAATTTGGTTTTGAAACCAATTCAATTTATTTTGCTTCTGACAATATTTTTAGGAGCTAAAAGAATTAAAACAATGCTCCACAAAATATTTCAGAATTATTGGACCTATATTTATTTAATAGTAGATATAAATCCAATTCAAATAATTATTGATTTAATTCAAATGCCCAAATTAAATGTTTCTGAGACACCAAAAATATTGGTTTGGATTTTACCTCTTGCCAATATTTCCAGAGGATATCAGGAACATTTTCTTGGACACATTTGAGAAGATTTAATTGTTGGTTATTTTTAGAGGTTTCTGAGGCTTTGAAAATTCCTCAATTCAAATTTCATTTGAATTTAAACATGATGCAGCAAGAAGTCTAGCCTAGTGCATTACCAGAAGCTAGGGATGTGACACAAAATGAGTGAATTTACACATTAAAGTATGTCTACATATATTTGTATGTTGTAGTCCATTTGAGATGTCTAAAAACATATTTAGAAACGGTCATAAGATTTGAATTCTAATGATTTTTGTTATGTAGTTTTTTTAATTTGGAAGATATTTTACTTTTTTGCGCTATTAATCTTGTCCCAAAGGGACACGTGTTGGGGCTGAGCGGCCGGCACGTACGTACGCGCATCAATCAGGCCATCGGCCATCAACATGTCTCGAAGGGACACGTGTTGGGGCTGAGCGGCCGGCACGTACGTACGCGCATCAATCAGGCCATCGGCCATCAACATGTCTCGAAGCCGTCGCAGCTTATCCTTCCACCGATGCTAGCTTATATCTCTCTCCACCGAGATACTCTACATCTATGCTCTCCGTCAAGGTTCAATTCCCTCTCGCTCCGTCTCGAAGCCGTCGCAGCTTATCCTTCCACCGATGCTAGCTTATATCTCTCCACCGAGATACTCTACATCTATCTGGAATTCCATCTATCTCCCTCTCGCTCCATCTTTCTTCTCATCCCAACAGCGCAGCAGCCAGCAGCGGGATTTTGTTGCGCTGCGAGCCGGCTCTCCGTCAAGGTTCAATTCCCTCTCGCTCCGTCTCGAAGCCGTCGCAGCTCTCCGTCAAGGTTCAATTCCCGGCGTGCGCGTCAATCAGTGCAGGCCTGTCGCTGGCGCCTACGTTTCCAGAGAGCAAGCGCCGCCGGCAGATCTCGTCTCGTGCGTCCTCGTGTCGGGTCAGAATTTTCTGAAATTCATGATCATGGCTTGTTCATTTTTGTTCCCTTCCTGTCCTGGCTCGCTCCACCTCCTCCCGTGTCAGGGACACAACATCCCGTATAGCATCGGTGCTCCTCATCCCTTTCCTTAAAGACTCTCGAGGCAGCTTGCAGATTTAAAATCAATGATGTATATAAACTGGTTCATCATGAGGTAAGGGGGCGAGGTGGGATTATTAAAGAAGCAGCGGTTCTCTATGAAATGTCCGTCCGGGTTAGGGAGGTCGATCCAGCCCACTGGCAATTTGTTTTGGGCCGGCACACCAGGACGGGTACGAGCCAATTGTCCTACGGACGGACAACTTCTTTTAGTACCACCTCGGATAAGCACGATACAAAATAAGTTTTTTTTGCAAAGAAATATAAAAACTGAAAGCGTAAAATCATGGAAAGAAACGTATTGTGACAGTGAACCCGGAGACCCAATCTGTGCTTTATTATTAGGGATATATATACATACTAGTTTGGAGAAAAAAATATTAGTAGTGGCGCACCGTGGGTGTGGTGCGCCATTAGTGATATGGACACTAATGGCGTACCTACACATGATGCACCACTGCTATATAGCAGTGGCGCACCACATATGTGGTGCGCTATTAATGTCCATATCAGCTATAGCCTTTTCCTAGTAATGCGTGAAGAAAGTGTTTTCAAGAGATTACTTTGTATTTTTTTTGGATGTTATGTCCAAATCAATGTACCTATGTGTTAAGTTACAGGTGTTTCTAAAAAAAAGGCTGAAGGATCTGGGTCATAGGAGTTATTTTGTACTGTTTTGGATCTTAGATCTGAGTCAGTGAACCTGCAATTTTTTTGAGGGATTTTTCTTTTTTGAGGGACAGTGAACCTGCAATTGTTACGTGTATGAATAAAATAGCACAAATGCCCGTGCGTTGCAACGGGAGAAAAGTTGATGTGTATTTAATTATGTGCACAACACATCTGTTGTTCATAAAAATTATGCATGCAAAATATCCCTTGTTTTGCAATGGACATTATAAGAAAAGTTGAGAGTTTGTGTGGTACTCGATAGTTTACCTCGTCGTGCAGAGTCTGCTTCTGCTTCCCTTATCTTTCCTTTGGTGTGAAACTGCTGGCATGCAATGCCGGTCCTTAAAAAAATAGAAAATGATATGATTTGGATATACATGTGACATTGTCTTATAAAATTTTCACATGATTATCGATCAAATATATGCCACTTCCATATATTGCACAAGCAATTGAGGAAATTTATATTACTGGGTTTGGATCAAATCTACTACCTTTGCTTTCCAAGAAAATAACTTCTTCGAAATGCATAATTACCGCTCACATGATGCTCAATGTGAGCAAATCTTTTTATAAATCTATGCAAAACCAAATCACTAAAGTTACTTATCAAGATGTACAATGCAATTTCAAAGCGGGAAATGAAATATAATTTATACGGGATGGGCGCTAGCGTTATGAACTTATAATCATGGAAATGACTCGGTCATCAGATTATAAGTTCATTCCATACCGAACCAGACCGTGCACATTCTTATTATGAGAAGGGGTCATTTGAGCCTATGAAAACACGATACTATGTTTAAATAGAAATCCCTACGTCGTTACATTCTAGTTAGGATTAGTAATAGGTCTAATGAGGCATCCTTTTGACATTGGGTACCATATGCACCTCTTTGGGCTTCTATTGAATCAACAAATTGGAAATAATTTTTTGGTTTTTACGAAACTGGGTTCCTTCTATGTCTTGCATATTCCATAACCGGGGTCCAGCTATCTGCGTATTTGTCTCTTAGTGAACAAATGGAACTGATATAGCACCATCCTTTTTAGGCGCTGATTACCCGTGTGCACATTATTGATAGAAGTCTCCTAGCAAAAGAGCCCCTGTGTTGCAACGGGTATAAAATAAATTTCAAAGTTCGCGTGATATTGGAAAGTACTAAGCTATATCTCTCTATCCGTTAGATTCTTCCTCGTCTTATCATAAATTCATTTTCATACTTGCCCGCTTTGAAGATAAGATGACCGGTTAGACAATAAAGTGTTTACATTGATTGGCGCTCTTTTGTTCATATGGTGTGGTCAGTAATAGGAGCACACCGACCGCGCCAACGCAACCACTTTCCTCGACACCATCGTCAGGGCTCATGGAGGACCAGGATTGAGGCACCTAGAAGAAATATCGTTTCTAATCAACCCCAAGAGATATTTCTTGAAGAACCATGATCAGCTAGTCCACAATAGAGCCCCAAATATCATTTTCCTTTAATAAATATTTCTTTCTAATATTTCCGTCACACGTATTTTAATTACTATAAACACTAATGCATTCATTAACATTAAATCATGGTCCTACAGTGTTAAATAAAACAATGGTCCTACAAAAAAATACTCCCTCCGTTCCTAAATACTTGTCTTTCTAGAGATTTCAACAAGTGACTACATACGACACAAAATGAGTGAATCTACACTTTAAAATATGTCTACATACATCCGTATATTGAGTCTATTTGAAATGCCTAGAAAGACAAGTATTTGGGAACGGAGGGAGTAGCAGCCAAGTAATAGTACTCAATCCAAAAAAAAGAAAAGAAATTGTAGAGCGACACCAGCAGCTTCTAATCGGTGCACGCATATCATGGTACTAAAAGATGATAGAGTTACTGAAAGATGATAGAGTTGTGACATGTGATATATAGCAAAGCTTGCAACGTGGAATATCAGAACACAAAATTCGAATTGATCTAGTGAGCGAATGATGCTTACACAATCTGAATCCGCTGCTACCGATGCGGGTCGGGCTCACTGCGGTAGAAGGTGCAGCCCCTGCTGAACTTGAATGGCAGCCCCTTCCACTCTGCACCCATTGCACATATGACAATCATACCCTGCAATACCAGCTCAAGCATCTGAATTTCCGGCACAAAAACGGCCTAGCTAGGTGAAGAAGGATTTAATTTGCGTACCAAGGTGCCAGGTGTCGTGGTCGTAGATGTCGTCGATGACGAAGTGGAGATGAGGGCTGACACGCCCATGAAGTCGCCGAAGAAGGCCATCACTTGGTCCTCCCCCACCATGGGCCGCCGGAAGCCAGGAACACCAGGTCTTCACACACGCATACTTCCGCATTAGCTTCGCCATTCTAATCAATTAGAGAGAGAAAGAGAGAGCCAGGAACATCAAATTTGTATATTAACACGTCGCACATGATTTTTTTGCTAATTCATAAATCAATCCACATGCATTAGCCATCACATTAGCAAGTCCTCCCTCCGTTCCTAAATATTTGTCTTTCTAGAGATTTCAACAAGTGACTACATATGAAGCAAAATGAGTGAATCTACACTCTAAAATATGTCTATATATATCCGTATGTGGTAGTCCATTTGAATCTATAGAACACAAATATTTAGGAACGAGGGAGTAGCATAGATACTGTTGTGCATGTGCATGTGCGGGCTGGCGGGCCGGCGTTGCGATCTAGTGCTTTTGAGGGGGATTAAGAACTCACGCTGCAGGATGGACAGAAGCTGCTCATCTCCATCGCCTCCCGTCGACGCCGTGTCGCAACGCCACCGTATCCATGTAGAGACTCAGCCGGAGCTCGCCATCTCGCTCGGAACCGGCGACGAACACCAACGCCATGAACTTGGAGTTCAAGCCCCGCTGCTAGACCTCCTCCCGCGTCTCCTGGATCACCTCCACGCCGTCTCCGGAACAGGATCCGGCCACTGCCTCGCCTCCTCGACCGAATCTGGCCGGAGATCGCCGTCGTCGCGCCCGGCGGCGCGCAGCAGCGTGGCAAGGGGTGGCGGCGCACTGGAGGTAGAGATGAGATTGGGAGGGGTCGTGCGCGTGGGTGTTTTTTCTTTTTCTTTTCTCTCTTAATTAAAAAAGGATTGCGGGTTGAATACTAAAAAGTGCAGTTTTTTTTTTTGCAAAAACGAAACATTTTCTCGCGCAACCGCTTAAAATAGGACTGCGGGTTGAATACTAAAAATTATAGGGACCTTTATGCAAAAAAGTCACGACAGTGAACCCGGAGACCCAATCCGTGCTTTATTATTAGGGATATATATATATATATATATATATATATATATATATATGTATATATATACAAGCAAAAGAAATAACCCCCTCCTAAGTCAAATTAACCACTCTCGTTGTTAGGCAAAAAGTAGTGATGGACCAAGCGGGCTCATAAATGGAAAGCATCGATATCGCTGATAACCGCTTAAGTGGGTGTGAGAGGACAACCACCAACGCTTTTCAAGTGGGCCAAACATATGTTGAATATAATACATAAAATGTACAACTTTCATGTGCCACACATGCCTCAAAAACCGTAAACCATGCACCCACACAGAGCGAGGTTCATTAAGCGTACTACATATGATGGTCCCCTTCTCCCTCTTCAACGCATAATATATGCTCCTACCGTAATACAACCCAAAGAGAATCCTCATCGATGGTGAAATTAATTAACCTCTCCGATGTAGGTCAAAGTGATGCACATGCATCGACGATGGCCTCATGGGCCCACAGCTGGAAGCGTCACAAGTGAGTGTCCTAGCTAGGATAACCACCGCCTGCATGCATGTGGTGCAAAAGAGGTGTTGCGTTGATGTTTGAATAGCCATTTTCGCAATTTTGATGTGGCACCTGCCTTTTGATACTGAGTGGGGTGTACTTGTTCACGGACGCGTACATATAGTGTGTGTGTGTGTGTGTGTGTATATATATAGGAGTAGGATTTTCTACAATAGCTTGCCACAGAACTAGTTAAGGTTTTTAACGGTGTAAAAGTTCTCAAAAATCCTGAAAAAAATACTGAACCAACATACCTACAATATAACATGATCCAACGGATGGATTGAAATAATATGACTGCATGTGTCCTGGACAAAAATAACAAATATTTTAATATATATTGATCCTGCAGTGAGCTGAAATGCTTATTTTTTCACTGAGGACACATAAATACATATTTTCACAATCACACCGTTGAATCATCTTATTATATTAGAGTGAGGCTTTCCTATTTATTTCATATTTTTTACTTACTTTTAAACCGTTAAATATTTAACAAGCCTTAACTAGTTCTGTGGCAAGCTATGATAGACACAGTTTTAACTATATATATATATATATATATATATATATATATATATATATATATATATATATATATATATATGCTAGTCCCCACCCACCTCTTCGACGCGTACTATATACCACCATAACACAAACAAAAAAGATTCTACCTTGCTGGTCAAATTAACCTCACTACCGGTTATCCGTCAAAGTGATGGACGACGACTTCGTAGGCCCACAGAAAGCGTCAGACGCGAGTATTGAGTGTCGTGTAGGACAGCCATCGACTGCATGTGGCCAAAACATGTATGTATAAAAGGGTTGTGTAATGTTTTAAATTACGAATTCACGAGTCTGATGTGGCACCGGCCTGCCTAACAAAACGGCCAACCCACATGGTGGCTCACAACTTGTAGTGTACTGCGATCCACTCGCCACCCCCAGACGCGCGCGCGCGCACACACACACACCGCGAATCCACCGCAACTACGATGCATGTTAAATTAATTATCCCACGGTGAACATATATATGTTACCAAAGGAGGGCCATTTTAATTTCAAAAAAAATTCAGAGAATCATTAAGACATTTTAGTACATTAATTGATTGATTTTCTACTGGTATAATGTGCAAAAATAAAATTCGAGCTACATGCACACGTGACAGTGCACCTAAATGGATTGCAAAAACACATGTGTCACACTGGGTGCATGTTTACTCCCCGTGCAAAAAAAATTCAAACAATGAGAATCTTGATTTTTAAATTCTAGTAAATCCAAAACTTATAGAAGTTCATGAAACTTATCGTGTTGTCATATGGATACCAATACAAAGTTGCATTGTACTTTTTTGGTCAAATTTGAGACCAGTTTTGATGTAATGTTTATCTAATTACAAATGAGAGATTATTAATAATTGGGAACCAATATCCCAAACGGACTATTTATTCGAACAATGAGTGTTAGACCAACAATGGATACGTGTCATGCTTCGGTTAAGCAAAAAATAAAGCGGCAGTTAATCATCCAAATAGAAAAACAATATACGTGCCGCCACGCGACCCGTGTACCATGCGAGCAGGTGTGAGTTGACGGGATGCATGCAAGCAGTCCGCCGGACAGGCAGACCAGGAGGCGTGCGTGCAGGTGTGTGAATTGACGGAGGCGTGCTCGTTGTGAAGTGTCATTGAGAGGCGTGCGAGTAGTTGTGTGAAACAACGGTAGGCATGCCAGCAGTCCGGTGTGCGGGCTCACCGGGAGGCGAGCCAGCGGTTTAACCGCCACCCGCCTCTCTCCCACTACTCCATATTAATGGTGTGCCCGAGCGGCAGCACCCCCCATCCTCGCCACACACACAATCCCCTCTCTCCGCTTGCATCCTCGACGTCGCTCTCAGTCATCAAAGCCGTCAGTGTATGAGGATGCCGCCGAAGCGCCCCATCGGAGGGAGTGGCGACGATGGGGCCGCTAAAGCACCGGAGCACTGTGTGGAGATGGAGATAGAGGTTGCCATCGTCGATGGCATTGAGCTTCCACAGCCGGAGGCGGAGTTCCACACCGACTCTGGTGACGACTTGGGCGACGACTCTGACGACCACTCCGGCGACGTCTCCGACAACGATGGACAACTAGTTTGTCATCTATACCCATTTATGTGTCAAATAGATCCCAGGGTTTCTCTGATTACTCCTGCCTCCCCCTTTTTGGAATAGAAATCCTATGGTTATGTTCTCCCAATCCATGAAATCTGAGTAAGTTTTGTTAGATCAATGTAGTGTATTGATTGTTTGAATGGTACAAGTGATAAGTGATTAGTTGTTTCAGCTGTGGAAATGATTTCTGCTAGTAATCCGACTAGGGTTAGTGTTCGTGCTAATAATTCCTAGCCAGGACTTGACAATTGATTTTGAATGACCTAGATATGTTTGTGCCATTATTTTCTTCAAGATTGGTCTGTACATAGACGAATGTGCTTAAAAATCGAATCATAATCTCTGGATATGTATAAATAAATAGCCATAAATTCCTAATCCTACTTCACGACATGTAATCGTTGATTTGATGGCAATTTTTGGCAACTGCCAAATGCTCGCTAGAGATTAGTTTGTAACCATTAATTTGACACCACATTTTTTTACTATTTGTATAGGTGCTGTCTGACGATGTGGATAGCGGGGATGAAGATGTCCAGAGGAGGTACAAGAGGCAAATCCTGAGGCAGCTTTATGCGGGAATGCATAATAGGTGTATTAGGAACTGGAACGGTGGTTATCGATGCCCATTCTGCAACCACAAGCTTCATGACGCGTATCAAAGTGTTTTGGTGCATGCAAGAGGACGGGCCTTTGGCTCCTTCAAGCAGAAGTATGCTCGCAGGGAGGAACACGGCGCGTACGCTGAGTACTTGTAGAAGCTTCGGGATCGTGCCGGCTTGTGAGGTGAGATGTGGGATCGAACTATGTACGCTTGAGCATGCTTAATGACGGTTGAACTATGCTTGTGTACGTATACACTTATTATCTATGTCTGAGTATGTTTAATCTATGTTTACTCATGTCTAACTATGGGATATGGATGCAATAAGTTCGGTTGATGGAATCTACCTCCGTCCTCGTTTATTTGTCCCCTTTGTAATTTGTGTTAAATGTTGACCAAAGATTTAACTGACAAAATGTTAGTGCAGGTCAGAAAAAATTATATCATTGGATGCTTATTTGAACATAGTGTTCAATGATATAAGTTTTGGTGACATGCATAAACATTTCTTAGTCAAATATTTGGTCAGAGGGGACCAATAAACCAAGATGGAGGTAGTACGTCAATCACACACGGTTCCCAAAATTGGAACCATGTGCAATGACTTTCATTTTGCCTGTTGCTTCAATCACACACGGTTCCCAAAATTGGAACTGTGTGCAATGGCTTTCGTTTTGCTTCTTGCATCAATCACACATGTTTGGCTCTAGCAAATTGTTGGCTCCGAAATTCTTTGTGGGACAGAAAACCCTCACCATCCAATTCAAAAAAGAAAAATGAAAACCCTCGCCATCCCCACGTCACAAAACCCTCACCCCCGCCCGCCACCCCATGCCTCTGGTACCCATTCACACATGCACAAGCTCCTCCGCGTCTATGCATGGCACCGCCTATCCCGGCGGTAACCACTTAGCTCGACGCCTGTCATCGCTGCCAGGCTGCTGGCAAACCCCACCGCTTGCCGCCGCCTATCGCCATCGACTTTCTCGACGCTGCTCGCGGTCGACCCAGCTCCGCTCGGTTGGGGAATCTGCCGTACTGAGGTTTTTTTCTCATGGACGACAAGGTAACTAATTTAATGAGATATTATCTCATCTCTCATCCCAGTTCATCTGCCTTCTTTAATCACCCAGTGGAAATCGCCATGGATTCATTTTTATTCGTGCTGATTTGAGGGTTTTCTTTCATTCATAGAGTGTACAGTGCGTTGACGCATCAGGACCTTGCGACCTCCGCCAGAGATTCCATCTCACCGTACCAGATGACTTGAGAATGTGTGCGGTATGTTCAATCTCACCCTAAATTGGTTGGCATGGTCTACTTTCCTGAAGATATTCTAAATATTGCTACATTTGGATAAAAGGTGCCACATGCACCATATACGTCAAAGGGGATCCCCCCCCTCTTCTTTCTATATTAGGCATATTAATGATGTATTGTTCTTTTGATTACTCTCATATTTCCATGACATCATGTTTACCCTATCTGTTTAATTATAGATTTTTGTCCTTCGATTTCAACTGATGTGCAGTTCTTTCAATTTGGGCCCATATTTGCATGTTACCATATTTTCTTTAACAATCCTAGCATTTTCTGCAGCGCATCCCTTGCTATGCAACATATTATGTAGTGCACAATTTTTCCCTTTACATAGATCAAGGCTGCACGGATGTCATACTGCACACAAACCATGGATTTACAATCGTTGCTACTGTATTACTTGATGAACATGGTGACTCCTATTTTGGCGCTGGCTTTTGGAAAGAAATTTCTAAGTTTTATGTACTGAAAGCTGGCACTAAAATTGGACTGCACATAAAAGGGCCTGATCATGAGATATATGCTAACTTCCCGGCAAATTCATCCATCTTGAGTTTGTTCGAAGTAAGTTTTCTTTTCAACTATCTGCATGTTGACTTACCCAGCAATGTTAAATGAATTGTGTAGTATTTAAGCAACCAATTGTTATTCCCTTTTCTTACTATATTCCTACCTAATAACTTCTAGTTACCAATACACTTTTCTATTGCCCTGTTTTAACTAAATATTCCCTGTACTCTCATTTCTATCAGAAAGTGCCGCTGACAAGGAAACCCCAGAGGTGGGGAATGGGCCTGTCAACAACCTCCCCGATGATATGTTGACAGTCATCATCTGCGCAGACAACCATCCTTTCCCGGCGGTGGTTCCCCCTATGGAACTTCACCCCTCTCGACCTCATCGACACCCACGAGCTCTGCCATGGCTATTGCAAAAGCTTGGATGCGTTCTCCAAGATCCTCGACAGTCACCCTGGCCCAACTAGAGGCCTTAGAATGGGCAAGTTCCGTTCCAACGGCAGGGATCGAGCCAAGCTTGATGACTGGTTTGGATCCCCCGCCCTAGATCAGCTCGAGAAGCTCACTTTTGATGATAGGCATATGTGCTCGCTGGCAACATCCGCGCTCCGCCTCGCGCCCACGCTGCGCATCGCCAAGTTTAGGAACTGCTATTTCCTCCCCCCCCCCCCTTAATGACGCGCCCGCTCTTATTCTACCACGACTGAAGCACCTCGAGCTCATCGTCGTCTACCTCTCAAACGGTGACATGGAGTGCTTGCTCCGTGGTTGTACTGCACTCGAGTACCTTCGTCTTTAGGCGATCAATGGGTTGATTACATTCCACATCGCCTCCATGACTCTCCAGACTATTTATGTGTGTTGCGGTTCGGCAAGAAGACATCACAAGATGTGTACTATGGTATGGTCATTAAGGACACACCTGCACTTGAGAGATTACTTGTACTTGATCAAGTAGGTCCAACAAGAATCAATGCCATTTCTACGCTGAAATTGACAGTGCTAGGCTACTCGTCTGACAAACACTCCGAACTTGTTATTGGATCCACACTGTTCAGGTACAACAGCTGCATTCTACCTCTCCTTTTACAAATTAACATTATTTCTAATTTTGAAGATGTTTGTTCGTCTGTCATTCAGAAAATGATTCCGACAGGCCTGACCGCAAAACTGCGCACAGTGAAGGTCTTAGCACTAGAGTTTATCGGCCCCAACCTAGAGCAAGTTGTCACTTTCCTGGAGCAAGTTCAATTTGTGACACCTTTTTCCAAGTTTACAATGACAATGTACTACGATTTCTGAAGGATTCTTTTGGAGGATTTCAGTACATACATATCTCCTTTTCCAAGTTTACAATGACAATGCTTGATCCATATGGTTACAATCCATATGCATTTCTCCTTTGGATTCATCTCTACTAGTTTTCTTAGGGAACTTTTCATCCACTCCAACATCTTGTGAAGATGGAAGATGGCATGTTAATTCCCATGTTAATAATGTCAGATCGAAGATGGGATGTTAGTGCATTTTACAATCCTGCAAACCAAATAGGCATGTATTAGTGTTCAAAACTTCATCTGGGCACTAACATGTTTTGTTCTTTTGCAGATGAGATTAGGCCCAGTGGTGGATAATGTGATACAATATAACAATCACGTCGAATGCCGAGATCTGCATCTCTCAGAAATTACTTTGAACTCCTACCGAGGGACCTTACCAGAGATTATATTCTCCAGGTTCTTTGTTGTCAGAGCAAGGGCTGAAGGTAAGTAGGTTTTGGCCTACATTTATTTTGGAAAATGAATGGTTTGTTGATCAGCGCCGGTGCCTGCGGCAAAATGGAATAGGATCCAAAAATGCTAAATTTCATTTTGGAACTTCAGATGATAGAGTAATCGGAACTCATCGTGTCAACCCCATACATGACTTCTCAGTGGCTGACCCCTTTGCAAAAGTTGTGAGGTTTCAAACCAGACCTAGAAGTGGTAATATTAGTTTGAACCTCTTTGATATCCATATTCAGCAGATCAGCACGAGCGTTTGCAACTGATGAGCTGAATTTCATTTCTAATATCAGTTTCAACCTTGTAATATTCGAATTTGAGCCATATAACTCCGGAATTTGAACCTTGTAATATTTCGAGCCTTTGTGGTACAACCATTGAAATGGCATCGTATGAGACTCGTATATTGGTAGCACTATCTTGAACTTAATATGAAATGGTCTTAGATTTGATTTTATTAACCATTCTTGAATCTCTTTACCTTGTCGATCTCACAACACACGATCTATATAGCTAACTCGACTGTGATCTTGGACGTTATTGCACACAGTTGGTTTCTTCCATTGTGTGCCCTGTAGAGTGCAGAATTAATTATCGCATTCGAGTGTCCATCATCACCCTTCTGTGTAACTTTGACCTCCACGGGTAAACTTATGACCGAAGTCATTCCACACACTTCGTTTTTACAAAGCTTTTTGCTAATAAACACCCACGATTTGTCCCTCTTCTAGCTAACGCGTGGCAAACCAAGCCGGGCTAGAAGCTTGCACGGGAACAGGCTCACTGACGATACATTTGACGCCTCTTCGAGCCCACGCGTGGTTAAACTGCGATGCGGTGTTGTCAAGCATGCACTGGAATCCTCATTGCAGTGCGGTGTTGTCAAGCGTGCACTGGAATCCTCCGCTATGAACATCGTGACAAGACGTGACGATTACAGACCGACTGGCCCCCATTTGTTACATCAGCTATTTAACCCTTGTGTCTCTACAACCTTTCGATCGCGCCCCACCATTGCAAGAAGCGCACCCACCACGACAAATTCTTAGAGTATCATGTGCGGCTTCAATGGCGCCCGAGCGTTTGCCGGCGACGAGTAGCAGTTCACCATCCATGCTGTGGTGGACACCCAATGAAGGTTCAAGGAGCTATCGGTGGTGTACACCAACCACCTGGTCTGGGTGGAGCACTCCATCCGCATCATGGAATTGTTGCTTGTCGACGAGAAGTACAAGGTAGTAAGGTTCGACATCGAGCACACCCGCGCTCGTGCTGGGTCTCGTACCAAGGTCGTTGTTTCCCAGATGTGTGTCGTCCACCACGTCCTCTACCACTACTGCCTGGCCACAAGGCCTTGCGAGCGTTTTGCCATGTTTGTCAACAGCCCCCACTACATGTGCGCTATGATCGACATCACCAACGATGTCAAGGTGCTCAAGAATTCGGGCATCGCCTGCCAGAATCTTGTCGACATCCAGGGCCAATACAAGATCTGGGGCAGCAAGGAGCATGAGAAGGACTCATTGGTTCACCTCACCGAGGCCATCATCGACCCCTACTACAGAGACATGAA
Source organism: Triticum dicoccoides (assembly GCF_002162155.2). Classification (NCBI taxonomy): domain Eukaryota; kingdom Viridiplantae; phylum Streptophyta; class Magnoliopsida; order Poales; family Poaceae; genus Triticum; species Triticum dicoccoides. The sequence continues at coordinate 473,175,987 of NC_041391.1, read as the reverse complement.
GGATTCCTACAACAATGACAACCGTGCCTGGCACTTGGCCTGGATGGAGAAACTCGATAAAGATCAAGTCCTGTACGCGGCCAAGGAAGCGTACACATGCTACGACATGTACAAGCGGATCGTTGACATGAGGAAGTCCCTCCTTCCCCAAAATGGCGAGGGATCCAGCCGGAAGCAGAGCAATGGCAAACGTCATCGCAACAATAAGTAGATGATTAGATCCTCGTTTCTCCTAGTTTAGCATGCATGTAATTGCTTACTTTGGTGTGTGAAAATGTTATCTGTGTAGTCACTTGTCTAATTGTATGCTTAATTTGGTTATGCAATGATGTATTTCAAATATATTTGTTGATGCTCTGTACACAGAGCAAATCACATCGCACACGGACTAAACAAGGGAACCCGTCGGTGATGATTTCATCAATCACTGACAATTGTATACCAGCAATCGTTTGCTCACAACACACACGGCTTGTTAACAGAAATCGTCGGTGTTGTTATCGTTCTTCCCACACATTTCTGATTATAGACTTGTTTGCCGCGTATCACACACATCTTGTTATATTGAACCATTTTTGTTCTCTTGTCTCAACACAAACAGTTCATCCGAGTGAACCCCATGTTGTATATCGCACACACACCTTGATCTGGCTGACCATTTATTTTGTGTTGCCTAATCACAAACAGTTCATACAAGTGAACCGTATGATGTGTATCGCACACGCCTTCATCTGGTTGCCCGTTTGTTTTGTTCCTCCTCATTGCAAATAGTTAATTGAACTGAATTGTATGCCCTGCATTGCACACGCAACTAAAATCTGAACCGTGTTTGATGCATCCGTCATCGCAAACATTTTGCACCTTTTAAACGGTTCTCTCACGCCACCATTTGTGATTATTGCATCACACACAGTTTCTTGAAGGCTCTCTGATTGTAGTGTCGTGTTAGTAGCATCCTGCAGTAGTGTAGGAACACATTAAAATTCAAGAGAATGGTAGCATGGGCTATTGATCTACAACATAGATATGCAAATACTATCAGGACTAAGTTCATGATAAATTAAGTTCAATTAATCAAATTACTTAAGAACTCCCACTTAGATAGACATCCCTCAAGTCATCTAAATGATACATGATCCAAATCAACTAAACCATGTCCGATCATCACGTGAGATGGAGTAGTCATCAATGGTGAACATCTCTATGTTGATCATATGTACTATATGATTCACGTTTGACCTTTGGGTCTCCAGGGTTCTGAGGCCATGTTTGTACATGCTAGGCTCGTCAAGTTTAACCTGAGTATTCCGCATGTGCAAAATTGTCTTGCACTCATTGTATGTGAACATAGAGCCTATCACACCCGATCATCACGTGGTGTCTCAGCACGACGAACCGTCGCAATGGTGCATACTCAGGGAGAACACTTATACCTTGAAATTTAGTTAAGGGATCGTCTTATAATGCTACCGTCGTACTAAGCAAAATAAGATGCATAAAGATAAACATCACATGCAATCAAAATATGTGACATGATATGGCCATCATCATCTCGTGCTTTTGATCTCCATCTTTAAAGATCGTCATGATCTCCATCATCATCGGCTCGACACCTTGATCTCCATCGTTGCGTCGTGGTCGTCTCGCCAACTATTGCTTATACAACTATCGCTACCGCTCAGTGATAAAGTAAAGCAATTACATGGCGTTTGCATTTCATACAATAAAGAGACAAGCATAAGGCTCCTGCCGGTTGCCGATAACTTTTACAAAACATGATCATCTCATACAATAATGTATATCACATCATGTATTGACCATATCACATCATAACATGCCCTGCAAAAACAAGTTAGACGTCCTCTACTTTGTTGTTGCAAGTATTACATGGCTGCTATGGGCTTCTAGCAAGAACCGTTCTTACCTACGGCACAAAAACCACAACGGGGATTTATCAAGTTTGTTGCTTTAACCTTCAACAATGACCGGCCGCAGTCAAATTCGATTCAACTAAAGTACGAGAAACAGACACCCACCAGCCACCTTTATGCAAAACTAGTTGCATGTCTGTCGGTGGAACCGGTCTCATGAACGTGGTCATGTAAGGTTGGTCCGGGCCGCTTCATCCAACAATACCACCGAATCAAAATAATACATTGGTGGTAACTAGTATGACGATCACCGCCCACAACTCTTTGTGTTCTGCTCGTGCATATCATCTACGCATATACCTCACTCGGATGCCACTGTTGGGAAATGTAACATGCAATTTCAAAAAAATTGCTACGCTCACGCAAGATCTATCTAGGAGATGCATATCAACGAGAGGGGAGAGTGTGTCTACGTACCCTCGTAGGCCAAAAGTGGAAGCGTTTGGCAACGCGGTTGATGTAGTCGAACTTCTTCTAGCTTCGACCGGTCAAGTACCGAACGTACGGCACCTTTGAGTTTTGCACATGTTCAACTCAATGACGTCCCTCGTCCTCTTGATCCAGCAAGGTGTCGAGGAAGTGGATGAGTTCCGCCAGCATGATGGCGTGGTGATGGTGATGGTGATGTGTTCCGTGCAGGGCTTCGCCTAAGCACCACGAGAATATGACCGGGGGTTGAAAGTGCGTTATATCGACTAAAGGGGGGGTGAATAGGCGATTTTTATGAATTCTTCACTGAGGAATTTGCCGGTGAGGAAATTCCTTGGCGAAGAACTACTAGCAGCAGAATAAGTACTCAGAAGTAAGCATAAGAGGATACAGACATAGTCATCATGATGAAATGAAGACAAGCACAGAGTACAGGAAGCGTAAACACAGGATAACACAAGATGAAGACAAACAAACTGAAGAAATTGAACTGAGTAAATTGAGAAAGTCTTCAGTCAAAGTCTTCAAACAAAGATATGAACAATCACTCAACAAAGTAATGAGGAAATGAAAGAGTTGAGGAAATAGAACCAGTAAGGTTGGTGAAGACAATGATTTGGTAGACCAGTTCCAACTGCTGTCTCAGTTGTACGTCTGGTTGGAGCGGCTGAGTATTTAAACTCGAGGACACACAGTCCCGGACACTCAGTCGCTGAGCACGCAGCTCAGGACACCAAGTCCTCACCGTATTCTCCTTGAACTAAGGTCACACAGACCTCGTCCAATCACTCGTGGTAAGTCTTCAGGCGACTTCCAAACCTTCACAGACTCGGTCACTCGGCGATCCACAATTCCTCTTGGATGCTCTAGACCATGACGCCTAACCGTCTGGAAGAAGCACAGTCTTCAAAGGTAACAAGCATCGGATCCACGCAGGATCAATCTCTTCAGTGATGCTCAATCACTTTGGGGTTTGTAGGTGTTTGGGTTTGGGTTTTTCCTCACTCGATGATTTTCGCTCAAAGTCCTCGGAGGATGGGTTGCTCTCAAATGACAAGTGTGAGTTTCTCTCGGAGCAGCCAACCAGCTAGTGGTTGTAGGGGGCGGCTATTTATAGCCTAGGGAGCAGCCCGACATGATAAGACATAAATGCCCTTGTCTGATATGACCGTTAGGTGGATAAGATATTTTGGGACAGCTGGCGTGTAGCACAGCAACGGTCAGAAATTTGACTATCAAATTCCTCAGGGCTATCATGTTCCTCACTGTGTAGGCAATCCGCACTGGTGAATTCCTAACTCCTCGGTCAGACCAAATTCCTCAGCGACCAGAAGAACTTCGTCTCTGTCACTGAAGAAATTGACTGAACTGTATGAGATTTCCAAAGGCTTCACTCGAAGGGTTTGGTAGGTGTAGGATTTTGAGTTGAGCATCACATGGAAATTTTTCCTTAGTATTTCCTCGACCCCCTTTAACAGTACGGTGTTTCCTATGACTCAAGAAAGAGAAAAAACAAAACTATGAAAACAAAAGTCTTCAAGCTTCATATTCCTCGCATGAATATCAAGTCTTCACGGTCGCACCAATTTCTTCACTTTCAAAGTCTTCATGAAAGTCTTCAGAAATAACCAAAATCTTTAGTCGAAGATATTCATTTTTAGGGGTCGACTTTCCCTGTAAATATCAAACTCCTCATAGACTTATAGACCTGTGTACACTCACAAACACATTAGTCCCTTAACCTAAGTCTTCAATACACCAAAATCACTAAGGGCACTAGATGCACTTACAATATCTCCCCCTTTTTGGTGATTGATGACAATATAGGTTAAGTTTTCAACGGGGATAAACATGTGAAGTGTAAGTACTGATATTGAGGAATTTGATTGCAAGATATAGAAGAACTCCCCCTGAAGATGTGCATAGTGAGGAATTTGCTTTTGAAGCAATGCACACTTGAAGAGTTGAATCATGGACATCTCCCCCTATATCTTGTAATTCATACACGCATTTTACATATAATATGAAGAATTTGAAATGCATGATGAAATATTGTGCCTGATGAAATTCAGCATGCGTGCAATAATGTTAATGAGGAACAAGCATGCAAAATAACGTATCAAGAGTATCAAAGCACAGTGCATCAAAAGTATCAGGGCACCATCGGGTTTAAGACTACACCTCGATCCAATAAAGTTTCATAAGAACGAGAGTTGTAACTTAGCAAAAACAACGCCCATATAATAGACCCGCTTGAAGACTAACTCAAATTTCTCCCCCTTTGTCATCGAATGACCAAAAGGTTCGAAACTGAGGACTAACACCCCTGAAGAATATCAAGTTGATGGAGGAGCGCCAGCATTGGGGTCGATAGTCGTAGTAGGGCCTGCCGCAGTGTCGTCTAAGTATTCATTTTCATCAGTCTCACGTGATGAAGAATAGGAGCTGGCCACCAATGAAGGAACCTTGACCTTCTTGAATTTCTTCGGTGGAGGTGCAGACCAGTCAAATTCTTCCTTGAGATCCATATTATTCAGATTTGCAGCGTTGTAGACATGTGATAGAACAGCCCAGGTACAGTTGAAGGTTTCATGGAGGTAGTAGTGGTTTTCTTCACTGCATTGTGTGTTGAGGTCATGTTGTGAAGAATTGAACCAAACTGACGCTGGACCCATTTATGATTGTGATCAACCTTCTGATGAAGACTGAGGAGTAACTCACGATCAGTCATCACCCTGGGAGCTGTGGATTGAGGATTTTGCTTGGCGGCAGAGTCATGTGTGGCAGAGTCATCATTGGTGGAGTAGGATGCAGCCTTGCGAAATTGACCATCCAATGGACGAATGCCTTCATCTATCACAGCAGTTGCCTTGCCTTTGTCATCAGCTGAGGAATATGTCCGTTTGAGGACTTCAATCGGAGGCAAGTAGCTGCCATGGTTCAAAGTGTCAGCTTTGTAATTTAGTGAAGCCCTTGTCCTGATGAATCTCATTATCCATGGTGCATAAGGCTTCAGGTCAAATGGTGACATAGCAATATTCGCCAGAGTCCTCATGAAGAAATCATGAAAGTTGACAGGAACGCCATGAATAATATTGAAAAGCATGTTCTTCATGATGCCAACGACCTCTTCATCATTTGAGTCGTGGCCTTTGATTGGACTCATTGTCTTCATCAGAATGCGATAGACAGTCCGGGGCACATATAGTAATTCCTTGACGAGGAATTTGGTTCGAGGAGCCTGCCCTGGCTTCAAAGGCTTCATCAGCACTTGCATGAAATGATTTGAAAGTTCAGGTTCACTGTAGACGCAACAAGCACTGTCAAGGGGAGGACTGAGTGGTAGGGCACGAAGCAATTCAGTTGCTGGTGCCTTGTAGTGAGTATTTTCAGACATCCAGTCCAGCACCCATGAATTCACATCTTCAGAGTTTCCTGTGATGTGCAGCGTTGCATAGAATTGAAGAATGAGTTCTTCATTCCAGTCACAGATATCAGTGCAGAAATTTAGCAATCCAGCATCGTGAAGAACACTAAGGACTGGTTCGAAGCACGGCAGAGACTCCATGTCCACATGAGGTATATGTTCATGATCGAAGACTTTGTCTTTGTTGAACAGTACTGAGGAATAGAAATCGGCTTGACTAGCAGTCCAGAAGCGCCTCTTCCTTATGCAAGCAGAGTCATAGGGGTTATAGTCAGTGAAGAACACATGCTCGCTGAAGAAATCTTCAGCCTTGAACTTTTGCTTCTTTGAGAATGGATCCGTTGGCTTGGGCACTAGAGTGTCAGTGAGTTGCATCACAACCTCAGGAATCGCAATCTCAGGTTCTTCAGGCTGAGGAATTTCTGGTTCCTCTTCAGTAGCAGTCTGTGTGTTCAAAGGTTCAACAACAGCAGCTTCTTCAGCACTAGCGGCTGGAATGTCTTCATGCATAGACGAGGTGGTATGAGTTTCTTCAGAGCCCATTTGAACTGTTGGTGCAGGGGACTGAGGTATTTGTTGTAGTGGGGTGAAGAGTGGAGGATTGGGGTGCTGACTTTCCCAAAAGTCATCATTCATCACGGGCGTTGTGCAGCCAATGTCCACGTCTTCATCTTCAATTTTTTCAATGCCAGCCTCTTCAGCTATGAACTGAGGCATTGGCGAGGAAGCAACAGGCGTTGAAGGGATCATATCCACTTCAATTTCTTCATCAACCTGCTCTGACGAAGCAGCAGATTGAGGTTCTTCATTAGATCCGCTAGGGATCACATATTCCTCATCAAAAGGAACAAGGTCCTTTGATGGCATGGTGGAAATTGGAACAACATCAATTGGATTTTCAATAGAGCTTGTTAGAGGCTTCATCTTCTTTGGAGCTGAAGATTCTGAAGCACTGGATGCTTTCCTTTTCTTCACTGCAGCTCGCTCTGCAGCCTTGGTCTTCTTCACATCGAATGCACATGGAAGAATTGGAGTTGGGGTAGGCGCAGATGGAACTGAGGAATCTGGTTGAATTTCCTCAGGCGCAACTGATGCAGTTGCCCTGACTTCTTCATTTTTTCAGGCGCACCACTAGTGGATGCCCTAACAATTTCTTCAGCGGCTGGAATGGAGTCATCAGCCCTGGAACTAGCATTTTCTTCAGCAGCCTGAATGTCATCAGCGTGCTGGCATGTTCTTCAGTTGGCTGAGCAGATGCTTCAGCATGAGGAATTTCTTGTTGTGATGGGGCTGCAACATTTGTGAATTTCTCAGTCAGTTTCACAAACCTGACTTTGGCTCCTTGCCAATCAGCATAGTAAGCATTGAAATCATCACTGAGGGCTTTGATTTCAGCTTGGATCTTGAGGAGTTCATCAGTTGTCATATTGACAATGTTATTCTTTAGGAACTTCTCCTTTTTGAACTGAGTCTTTTTGATCTGCCTGGCCTTCTCAAATTTCCATTTCTCTTCAGTGATGAAATGGGTCAGCATGTGACTTTGACCAGGAGTCAAATTGAAATCAGGCATAGGAGTATTTGGATCCTTGTGCCAGAGATCAATGTAATCAAGGATCGCCCTTGGATCCAAAAGCAGTGGTACATTTGTGCCTTTGGCTCTAGCGGCCCTTTCTTGTCGGTCTCTGATGATTTCTGCAAGTTCATCATCATCAGCTTCATCGTCAGATGGCACTTGGAAGGCAACCTGTTTCTTCTTCGGACTTGGCCGAGGACCTCGACCAGCCGTTGCCTTAGTCTTCAGCAGAGTGGGGCCTGAGGAAGATTTTGGTGCAGCTGAGGAACTTGCTGAGGCACCAGAGGCAATAGAGATGCCTGTTGTCCTTTGGCACGTGGCCAGATGTACAGGTGTTGAGGACTTTGCCGGAGTAGCTGGGGACTTTGGAGGATGAGCGGTAGTTGGAACTGGTCGTGAGGGCTTCGAAGAATCTGGCCGTGAGGGCTTTGAAGATTCTGGCGGTGAGGGCATTGCTGAGGAACTTGGCCGTGAGGGCATAGTTGGTGAAGCACTTGGCTTGTGAGCGGGCTTCTTTGCCATTGATTTTCTTGGCTTGACAGAGGCCTCAGTGGCAGTAGCAGCAGCAGAGTCTTCATTGAATTTCCTCACTGCTTCTTTGGCTTGTCTTGCCAATTTAGCTTGGCGTTTGGCCCATTCTTCAGGAAAATCGTCACCACACTTGATGCTGGTGGGGTCAGCTTCTTGGCCAGGTGCCAATGGAGCTCTTGGGCATGGAGGATTAAGTGTGAATTTCTTCATATACTTTGGAGTCACATATCTGTACTCCCTCCATTCTCTTGCCCATCTCCATTCAATCTTCTGTATGCGCACCTTGCGCTGAGTTTTAGTTTCTTTTCCGTACTCAGCCTCATCAGGTGTGCAATAATCAGCATAGATGGCCTCAGGTATTTCAAAAGCAGTCATGACCTCAGGTTTCTTTCCTCCTTTCTACGGCTTCTTACCATCAGCCATATTCTTTAGATGAGGAATTTGAACAATCGAATTTTCTGAAGAAGTGTGCAACTTTTCTTCTAGGAACGCTGCAAATGAGTTAAGTTGATGCGAACCTAGTGATTCAGCAGCGGACATGAGTACCTGTGAATAGAGTATAGTTGCAAGGAATTTGGAGAGGTCATATGCGTTCTCAGAAGGTTTTTCAAAAAGAACAAGTTTGAGGAATTTGACCAGATGAGCCTTGAAGAATTTCACTAAGCGTTCTTTGTCTTAGGTTCTAGAGTTGTATAGATCGAGGATCCACACAACTGAGGAATCTTGAAAAAAACGATGCTTAGAGAAACGAATCAAGAACAGATGACTAGTGAGGTGTTTTGTGTGTGTGGATTTGAAGAAATAAACACCTTTGAAGATTTTGTTGTGAAATTTCGAATCAAAAGAGGGCAGTAAAAGTAACTTTTAATTACCCTGGATGAAGAACACGACGAACTGAGAAGCAGAACAGTGAAGTTCGTTGTTGTAGGTCTTCCACGCCCTAACTTGGCGGAGGAAGACAGCTACGGCCGCGGCAGAGTGAAGATTTCCGCGGTCGGCGCGAGTACAACGGCGATGAGGTCGAGGCAGTGAAGCTCTTCCTCACCGGCGACGATGGAGTAGCGGCGGCGCTGGGGTTTGAGAATCTCGAGCGAGAGAGAGAGCGGTCGAGCAGAGTAAAGGAAGTGAGGAAGGGGAGAGGGGGTATTTATAGTCGCAGTGAAAAACTGTTCGCCCTAAGATTTAGGACGAACGTGCCCCTGACCCTTCTCATCCGCATGACATGTGTCACCCACGTACTAAAAAGTGGAGGTCGTGTTAGATCGTGGGTGGATATATAAGTCTATCATGGGATACGTGACGGTTTGAGCGGTAAAACCAAAATTTTGGATAATATTAGTTTTAAAGTTTCGTTCGCAAATTCTTCAGTTGTCAAGGACACAGTGAAGATTTTGAACGAGTTTCAAATAGAACGCACATGAAGAATTTGTGAATAGATTGGGTTGAGTATAGCATAGAGGGGAAAGGGTCCGATCACATTCACTTAGCAGAAAACGCAACTTGAAGAAATAGCCATAAGTGAATGCTGTAGAGGACGTAAGCCCATATATATATAGCCAATGAAGAAAAACGACGGAAACAGTGAAGATTTCGCAAAGTTGAAGAATTTGGAAAACTGAAAAATTTCAAAACTGAGGAATTTCAAAAATGAAGATTCTCAACTTTGGTGGTGGCGTGACCCACGGTATAAGAATGATGATTTCAGACACCGTGTACAATTGTCGTAGGGTTCTGAGAATCAAATTCTTCATTAATTTCTTCACACTTAGAGTGTTATTCTTCATTGATTGAAGAAAAACATTTCTTCATGTGTTGCACATCTAAGTCATCAATTTTGCATAAGTGTTAGGATGAGTGTCCTTTTTCAAAGAACATTTGAAGATTCTAGGATATTTAGCTCACACCGCAACTTGCTAAATCTCTTCTCATCCAAGGGCTTTGTGAAGATATCGGCTAGTTGTTCTTCAGTCTTCACGTGCTCGATGGAGATGTCGCCCTTCAACACATGATCGCGAAGAAAATGATGACGAATCTGAATGTGCTTTGTCTTCGAGTGTTGAACTGGGTTGTGAGCAATCTTGATGGCACTCTCATTATCACAGAGGAGAGGCATATTCTTCACGTTGACGCCATAGTCCTTGAGGGTTTGCTTCATCCATAGCAATTGAGCACAACAAGAACCAACAGCAATGTATTCAGCCTCTGCAGTAGACAGTGATACGTAGTTCTGTTTCTTCGAGGACCAACAGACAAAAGACCGTCCGAGGAAATGACAAGTACCAGATGTTGACTTGCGGTCCACACGATCACCAGCATAGTCAGAGTCAGAATATCCAATGAGATCAAAAGTTGAGCCCTTGGGGTACCATAATCCTAGTGTTGGTGTGTGAGCTAGATATCGAAGAATATGCTTCACAGCCTTATGGTGTGATTCCTTTGGTGTAGCTTGAAATCGGGCACACATGCAAACACTAAGCATTATATCTGGCCTAGATGCACATAAGTACAATAACGAACCAATCATGGAGCGGTATACCTTGTGATCAAAGTCAATACCATTTTCATCAGTGCATAGATGGCCATTTGTGGGCATAGGAATTTTGACGCCTTTGCAATCTTGCATGCCAAATTTCCTCAAAACTTCCTTGAGGTATTTCTCCTGAGATATGAATATGCCATTGTGCTGTTGACGAATTTGAAGACCTAAGAAGAATTTCAACTCTCCAATCATAGACATTTGATATTCTTCACTCATCATATAGGCAAATTCATCACTATATCGTTGGTCAGTACAGCCAAAGATAATATCATCAACGTATATTTGGCACACAAATAGTTCACCATCATAAGATTTAGTAAAGAGAGTAGGATCGAGTGAACCGGGTGTGAAGCCATTCTTCATGAAGAATTCCTTCAAAGTGTCATACCACGCCCGAGGGGCCTGCTTGAGGCCATACAGGGCCTTGTCGAGTCTGAAGACTTTGTCAGGATTCTTTGGATCTTCAAAACCTGGGGGTTGAGCAACATATACTTCTTCCTCAAGCTTACTATTGAGGAATGCACTTTTCACATCCATTTGTTATAAGATAATATTATGATGGTTAGCATAAGCAAGCAATATGCGAATAGCCTCAAGTCTAGCAACAAGTGCAAAAGTTTCATCGAAATCAATTCCTTCAACCTGTGTGTAGCCTTGAGCTACAAGTCGTGCCTTATTCCTCACCACAAGGCCATTTTCATCTTGCTTGTTGCGGTAGATCCACTTTGTGCCAATGATATTATGCTTGCGAGGATTTGGACGTTTGACCAGTTCCCAGACATTGTTGAGCTCGAACTGATGTAATTCTTCTTGCATGGCCTGAATCCACTCAGGCTCCAGAAATGCTTCATCTACCTTAGTGGGTTCTGTAATAGAGACAAAAGCATACTGCCCACAAAAGTTAGATAAATGTGAAGCTTTTGAGCGTGTGAGAGGACCTGGCACTCGAATGTCATCGATGATCTTTTCCACTTGCACTTCTTTTGCAATGCGAGGATGAGCTGGTTGTCGTTGAGGAATTTGATCAGCATTTTCTTCAGCACCATCATCAGGTGCACCAGCTTGATTTTCTTCACGTTCTGGAATGAATTCTTCAACAGATTCTTCGGTAGGAATAACATCCTCAGTAGCCTTGAACTTGATAGAATCCTCAGGTGTTGGTTCATCTATCACAGAAGGTAGGTGCTCTCTTTGCGAGCCATTAGTTTCATCGAACCGCACATCTACAGTTTCAACAACCTTGTGAAGAACGTTGTTGAAGACTCTGTAGGTGTGCGAGTCCTTTTCGTAACCAAGCATAAAACCTTCATGTGCTTTCGGTGCAATTTTAGCATTGTGATGAGGATCTCTAATCCAACATTTAGCACTGAAGACTTTGAAATAACTCACATTGGGTTTCTTGTCAGTGAGGAGTTCATAGGCAGTCTTTTTGAAGAATTTGTGAAGATATACCCGATTGATGATGTGGCACGCAGTATCAATTGCATCAATCCAAAAACGACGATGCATTTTGTATTCATCAAGCATAGTGCGAGCCATTTCAGCGAGGGTTCTGTTCTTGCACTCCATGACGCCATTCTGCTGAGGAGTATAAGGAGCAGATAACTCATGAGTAATACCAAGTTCATCAAGATAGCCATCAAGACTGGAATTCTTGAACTCGGTCCCATTGTCAGTTCTGATGTGCTTGATCTTCACACCAAAGTTGGTTGAAGCCCTCGAGGAAAATCGTTTGAAGATTTCCTACACTTCATGTTTGTAAGTGACAATGTGTACCCATGTGTAACGAGAATAGTCATCAACAATAACAAAGCCATATAGAGATGCATCATTTGAAACAGAAGAATAATGATTAGGACCAAAGAGATCCATGTGAAGCAATTCAAATGGACGAGTAGTGGTCATGATAGTCCTCGCTGGATGCTTGGCCTTTGTCATCTTTCCAGCTTCACAAGCTCCGCATAAGTGATCCTTGAGGAATTTGACATTTTCAATGCCAATGACATGCTTCTTCTTTGCAAGCGTGTTCAGATTCCTCATGCCAGCGTGACCAAGTCGTCGATGCCATAGCCAGCCTTCTAAAGCTTTTGCAAGTAAGCACACGGCTGGTTGTGGTCCTGTAGAGAAATCAACAATATACATATCTCCTCTCCTAAAGCCTTCGAAGACTTTGGAATGGTCAGCTTCCATGATCACAACACATCGATATCTTCCAAAGACAACAACCATATCGAGATCACAAAGCATTGAGACAGACATGAGGTTGTATCCTAAGGACTCGACAAGCATGACTTTGTCCATGTGTCGATCCTTTGAGATCGCAACCTTACCTAGACCCAATACCTGACTTTTGCCTTTGTCAGCGAAGATGATATGCTTCAGATGTGACAGTGATAAGGGAGCATCCATCAATAGACTCTTGTCACCCGTCATGTGATTTGTACATCCACTATCTAGAACCCACTCGTTGGCTTTGGGCTGATCATCCTGCAAATGAATTAGTGCAACTTACGATCTCATATACTTCATCAGTGAAGAATATGATATCAAGTTCATCAGATGAATTTCATCAAGCAGTAAAACAGATATTTCAGTATGAGGACGTGTGAAATGAAAGTTCATTTCATCATGATTCGCCTGCGTCCTTTCAGGCATTTTTGTCAGGCCTCCAGCAAATTCTTCACGCGTTTAAAGCACGTCTGGAGACCTGACCCTGCATAAGGGATTAGTTCTTTTTCTTCACCACCCACATCTGAAGGGGTGGCAAAGAGTTCATCACTCTGTGAGCACCATATGAGAATGGTGGCATAGAAGCCAATCCATTTCGTTTCACATAAGAGGGGTTAGGGTAAGCATATGAATAAGCAGAGAAATTCTTCGAGGACTTATGAACATAATGATTTGAAGAATAATGTGCATATTCATAGCCCTTAGCTCTACCCTACGAAACAGAAGGGTTAGCACGATGATGATCATATGAGGACTTTGATCCATTTGAGGAATTTGATCCACGTGAGGAATTTGGTCAGTATGAGGACTTGGATCCGTATGAAGAATTAGGTTCATATGAAGAGTTTGAACTGGGGTTCCTGTTCTTCACAGGTGGTGTCATGAGGACATTTACCTGAAGACTTTCAACATAACTTTTGGGGACCCAGATTTTCTTCAAAGGGGAACCGTTCCTGCAGTTAGTGCCAACATATCTATCAAATACTTCACCATTCTGATTTTTGAACAGTTTATAGTTGGAGTCAAATGACTCATCAGAAGAATGAGGGGATTCACATGTAAAGCCAGATAAGTTAGATGGATCAACTGGAGGTCCCTTTGCAGCAACCCATGAGGTTTTGGGGTACTGCTCAGGCTTCCAATATGTTCCATCAGCATTGAGTTTCCTCTCAAAGACAATACCCTCTTTCCTAGGGTTTCTGTTGAGGATCTGCTTTTTGAGCACATCACAAAGAATCTGATGCCCTTTGAGGCTTTTGTACATGCATGTCATGTACAATTCCTTCAGCCCTGCATCATTAGTAGTACTAGCAATGTCCTCAGATGAGGAATTAGTGATAGCAGAGGCAGGTGAAGAATTTGTAACAGTTGAAGCATTTGAACATTCAGGTGAAGAATTAGCAGATTCACGTTCAATGCACTTTAAGCATGGTGGAACAAATTCTTCTTGAGTAGCGCTGATTTGTTGAGCAAGTAATGAATCGCGATCCTTCTGAAGATCTTCATAACTCACTCTTAGCCTCTCAATATCTTGCTTTCTTTGAAGAAATTCATAAGAAAGCTTCTCGTGATCAGATAAGAGAGTGTTATGATGACTTTGAAGATTGTCAAACCTAGACTGAAGTCTCTGAAGATTTTCAGTTAAGTCTTTAGTGCGGTCCATTTCATCACCCAACATATCATCACTTTTGTCTAGCATGTTTTGAAGTTTTTCAATAGACTTTTGTTGTTTCACAGCAATCTTAGCAAGTTTAGAGTAACTAGGCTTAAGATTTTCATCAGATTCATCCTCACTAGATTCAGAGGAGGGGTATTTTGTTACCTTGGCACCCTTTGCCATGAAGCAATAGGTGGGAGCGTAGTCATCATTGTCTTCGTCAGCCTTGTTGGTGCGGTCAATTTCTTCAGAGTTGAAGATAGACTTGCTGACGAAAGCAGTAGCGAGAGCCAGACTCGCCACACCAGACTCTGACTCCTTAGATGTCTCCTCTTCCTCATGTTCCTCAGATTCAGCTTCAGAGTCCATTTCCTTGCCAATGAATGCCCGAGCCTTCTTGGAGCTGCTCTTCTTGTGAGATGAAGACTTCGAGGATTTTGATGATGAAGATTTCGAAGATTTCTTCTTCTTCTTAGCGTCATCAGAACTGTAATCCTTGTATTTCTTCTTCTTTAATTCCTTTTCCCACTGAGGACAATCCTGAATATAGTGACCAGGTTTCTTGCATTTGTGGCAAAGTCTTCTCTTATAGTCACTTGATGAGGAATCACCGTTCCTTGAGGATTTTCCAAAGCGACCACGTCTTGAGAACTTCTGGAACTTCTTCACGAGCAGTGCTAGCTCCTGGCTCAATTCTTCAAGATCGCCAAGGCTACTACCAGAGTCTTCACATTCAGATTCAGACACAACCTTGGCCTTCAGGGCACGTGGTTTGCCATAGCTTGAACCATAGAGATCTCTCTTTTCAGCAAGCTAGAACTCATGAGTATTTAGCCTCTCGAGGATATCAGCCGGATCTAGTGACTTGTAATCAGCGCGCTCTTGAATCATCAGTGCCAGAGTGTCAAATGAAGAATCAAGTGATCTCAGCAATTTCTTCACCACCTCATGGTCGGTGATATCAGTGGCACCGAGCGCTTGAAGCTCATTTGAGATATCAGTGAGGCGATCGAAGGTTTGCTGAACATTTTCATTGTCGAGTCTTTTGAAGCGGTTGAAGAGATTGCGAAGAACGTCAACACAAGAGTCACGTTGAGTTGAGACTCCTTCGTTTACTTTGGAGAGCCTATCCCAGATAAGCTTAGCAGTTTCCAAAGCACTCACTCTACCATACTGCCCTTTACTCAGATGACCACATGATATTCTTCGCTTGAGAGTCAAGTTGCTTGAATCTCTTCACATCAGCAGCATTCAGGGAAGGTGTGACTGAGGGAACACCATTTTCCACAACGTACCAGAGATCGTTGTCAATTGCTTCAAGATGCATTCGCATCTTATTCTTCCAGTAGGGGTAGTCCGTGTCATCGAAGGTAGGACACCCAGCGGAGACCTTGATCATACCTGCGGTCGACATAACTAGAACTCCAGGTGGTTAAACCAAAATCACACAGAACAAGGGAGTACCTTGCTCTGATACCAATTGAAAGTGCGTTATATCGACTAGAGGGGGGGTGAATAGGCGATTTTTATGAATTCTTCACTGAGGAATTTGCTGGTGAGGAAATTCCTTAGCGAAGAACTACTAGCAGCGGAATAAGTACTCAGAAGTAAGCATAACAGGATACAGACATAGTCATCATGATGAAATGAAGACAAGCACAGAGTACAGGAAGCGTAAACACAGTGTTGGAAATATGCCCTAGAGGCAATAATAAAAGGATTATTATTATATTTCTTTGTTCATGATAGTTGTCTTTTATTCATGCTATAACTGTATTATCCGGAAATCGTAATACACGTGTGAATACATAGACCACAATATGTCCCTAGTGAGCCTCTAGTTGACTAGCTCGTTGTGATCAACAGATAGTCATGGTTTCCTGGCTATGGACATTGGATGTCGTTGATAACGGGATCACATCATTAGGAGAATGATGTGATGGACAAGACCCAATCCTAAGCATAGCACAAAGGTCGGTTAGTTCGTTTGCTAGAGCTTTTCCAATGTCAAGTATCTCTTCCTTAGACCATGAGATCGTGTAACTCCCGGATACCGTAAGAGTGCTTTGGGTGTACCAAACGTCACAACATAACTGGGTGACTATAAAGGTGCATTGCAGGTATCTTCTAAAGTGTCTGTTGGGTTGACACGGATCGAGACTGGGATTTGTCACTCCGTATGACGGAGAGGTATCTCTGGGCCCACTCGGTAATGCATCATCATAATGAGCTCAAGGTGATCAAGTGTTTGATCACGGGATCATGCATTGCGGTACGAGTAAAGTGACTTGCCGGTAACGAGACTGAACGAGGTATTGGGATACCGACGATCGAGTCTCGGGCATGTAACATACCGATTGACAAAGGGAATTGCATACGGGGTTTAATCGAATCCTCGACATCGTGGTTCATCCGATGACAACATCGAGGATCATGTGGGAGCCAACATGGGTATCTAGATCCCGCTGTTGGTTATTGACCTGAGGTCGTCTCGGTCATGTCTGCATGTCTCCCGAACCCGTAGGGTCTACACACTTAAGGTTCGGTGACGCTAGGGTTATTAGGAAGACTTGTATGTCATTACCGAATGTTGTTCGGAGTCCCGGATGAGATCCCGGACGTCACGAGGAGTTCCGGAATGGTCCGGAGGTAAAGATTTATATAAGGAAAGTGGTTAAACGGACACCGGAAAGTTTCGGTGGCATACCGGTATTGTACCGGGGCCACCGAAAGGGTTCCGGGGATCCACCGGGTGGGGCCACCCCTCCCGGGGGGCCACATGGGCTGTGTGGGAGAGGGAGCCAGCCCCTAGTGGGCTGGGCGCGCCTCCCCACCTAGGCCCATGCGGCTAGGGCAAGGGGAGGGGAAACCCAAAAGAAGGCGCCCCCCTAGCTTGGGGGGCAAGTCACCTTTTTTCCCTCTCCCTTTGGCCGCCGCCCCCCTCTAGGGTTTCCCCTAGAGGGCCGGCCCCCTTGCCCCTCTCCTCCTATATATAGAGGGGTGAGGGGAGGGCTGCTAAAAGACAAGCCAAGGCGCAGCCCCTCCCCTCCCCAACACCTCGCCTCCTCCGTACGTGCTTGGCGAAGCCCTGTCGGAGTACTGCTGCACCAACAACACCACGCCGTCATGCTGCCGTTGGAGCTGTCTTCCTCAACCTCTCCTTCCTCCTTGCTAGATCAAGACGGAGGAGACGTCGCCCGTACCGTACGTGTGTTGAACGCGGAGGTGTTGTCCGTTCAGCACTTGGTCATCGGTGATCCGAATCACGTCGAGTACGACTCCATCATCACCAACCCCCCTTGAACGCTTCCGCACTCGATCTACAAGTGGTATGTAGATGCAATCTCACTCCCTTGACTCATTGCTTAGATGAACTCATAGGTGGATCTTGGTGAAACCGTAGGAAAATTTTTAATTTTCTGCAACGTTCCCCAACAGTGGCATCATGAGCCAGGTCTATGCGTAGTTCTCTATTGCACGAGTAGAACACAATTTTGTTGTGGGCGTGGATCTTTTCAACTTGCTTGCCGCTACTAGTCTTATCTTGCTTCAGCGGTATTGTGGGATGAAGCGGCCCGGACCAACCTTACACGTACGCTTACGTGAGACCGGTTCCACCGACTGACATGCACTAGTTGCATAAGGTGGCTGGTGGGTGTCTGTCTCTCCCACTTTAGTTGGAGCGGATTCTATGAAAAGCGTCCTTATGAAGGGTAAATAGAAGTTGACAAGATCACGTTGTGGTTATTCGTAGGTAAGAAAACGTTCTTGCTAGAACCCAATTGCAGCCACATAAAAGATGCAACAACAATTAGAGGACATCTAACTTGTTTTTGTAGCAATTGTCATGTGATGTGATATGGCCAGAAGTTGTGATGAATGATGAATGATATATTGTGATGTATGAGATCATGTTCTTGTAATAGGAATCACGACTTGCATGTCGATGAGTATGACAACCGGCAGGAGCCATAGGAGTTGTCTTTATTTTGTATGACCTGCGTGTCATTGAAGAACGCCATGTAAACTACTTTACTTTATTTGCTAAACGCGTTAGTCATAGAAGTAGAAGTAGTCGTTGGCGTGACAACTTCATGAAGACACGATGATGGAGATCATGGTGTCATGCCGGTGACAAGATGATCATGGAGCCCCGAAGATGAAGATCAAAGGAGCTATATGATATTGGCCATATCATGTCACTACTTTATATAATTGCATGTGATGTTTATTATGTTTATGCATCTTGTTTACTTAGATCGACGGTAGTAAATAAGATGATCCCTTATAACAATTTCAAGAAAGTGTTCCCCCTAACTGTGCACCGTTGCTAAAGTTCGTCGTTTCGAAGCACCACGTGATGATCGGGTGTGATAGATCCTTACGTTCACATACAACGGGTGTAAGACAGTTTTACACATGCAAAAACACTTAGGGTTAACTTGACGAGCCTAGCATGTACAGACATGGCCTCGGAACATGGAGACCAAAAGGTCGAACACGAGTCGTATGGAAGATACGATCAACATGAGAATGTTCACCGATGATGACTAGTCCATCTCACGTGATGATCGGACACATCCTAGTCGACTCGGATCATGTAACACTTAGATGACTAGAGGGATGTCTAATCTGAGTGGGAGTTCATTCAATAATTTGATTAGATGAACTTAATTATCATGAACTTAGTCTAAAACCTTTTGCAAATATGTCTTGTAGATCAAATGGCCAACGCTCATGTCAACTTGAACTTCAACGCATTCCTAGAGAAAACCAAGCTGAAAGATGATGGCAGCAACTATACGGACTGGGTCCGGAACTTGAGGATCATCCTCATAGCTGCCAGGAAACAATATGTCCTAGAAGGACCGCTAGGTGACGCTCCCGTCCCAGAGAACCAAGACATTATGAATGCTTGGCAGTCTCGTGCTGATGATTACTCCCTCGTTCAGTGCGGCATGCTTTACAGCTTAGAACCGGGGCTCCAAAAGCGTTTTGAGCATCACGGAGCATATGAGATGTTCGAAGAGCTGAAACTAGTTTTCCAAGCTCACGCCCGGGTCGAGAGATATGCCATCTCTGACAAGTTCTATAGTTGTAAGATGGAGGAAAATAGTTCTGTCAGTGAGCACATACTCAAGATGTCTGGGTTGCACAACCGTATGACCCAGCTGAATATTAACCTCCCTGATGAGGCAGTCATTGACAGAATCCTTCAGTCGCTCCCACCAAGCTACAAGAGCTTTGTGATGAACTACAATATGCAGGGGATGGTAAAGACCATTCCTGAAGTATTTTCTATGCTGAAGTCAGCAGAGGTTGAAATCAAGAAAGAACATCAAGTGTTGATGGTCAATAAGACCACTAAGTTCAAGAAGGGCAAGGGTAAGAAGAACTTCAAGAAGGACGGCAAGGAGGTTGCCGCGCCCGGTAAGCCAGTTGCCGGGAAGAAGTCAAAGAATGGACCCAAGCCTGAGACTGAGTGCTTTTATTGCAAGGGGAAGGGTCACTGGAAACGGAACTGCCCCAAATACTTAGCGGATAAGAAGGCCGGCAACACTAAAGGTATATTTGATATACATGTAATTGATGTGTACCTTACCAGTACTCGTAGTAACTCATGGGTATTTGATACCGGTGTCGTTGCTCATATTTGTAACTCACAGCAGGAGCTACGGAATAAGCGGAGACTGGCGAAGGACGAGGTGACGATGCACGTCGGGAATGGTTCCAGAGTCGATGTGATCGCCGTCGGCACGCTACCTCTACATTTACCCATGGGATTAGTTTTGAACCTTAATAATTGTTATTTAGTGCCAAGTTTGAGCATGAACATTGTATCTGGATCTCGTTTAATACGAGATGGCTACTCATTTAAGTCTGAGAGTAATGGTTGTTCGATTTATATGAGAGATATGTTTTATGGTCATGCTCTGATAGTCAATGGTTTATTCTTAATGAATCTCGAGCGTAATACTACACATATTCATAGCGTGAATACCAAAAGATGTAAAGTTGATAACGATAGTCCCACATACTTGTGGCACTGCCGCCTTGGTCACATTGGTGTCAAGCGCATGAAGAAGCTCCATGCTGATGGACTTTTAGAGTCTCTCGATTATGAATCATTTGACACATGCGAACCATGCCTCATGGGCAAGATGACCAAGACTCTGTTCTCCGGAACAATGGAGCGAGCAACCAACTTGTTGGAAATCATACATGCTGATGTGTGCGGTCCAATGAGTGTTGAGGCTCGTGGAGGATATCGTTATGTTCTCACTCTCACTAATGACTTGAGTAGATATGGGTATGTCTACTTAATGAAACACAAGTCTGAGACCTTTGAAAAGTTCAAGGAATTTCAGAATGAGGTAGAGAATCAACGTGACCGAAAGATAAAATTCCTACGATCAGATCGTGGAGGAGAATACTTAAGTCATGAATTTGGTACACACTTAAGGAAATGTGGAATCGTTTCACAACTCACGCCGCCTGGAACACCTCAGCGTAACGGTGTGTCCGAACGTCGTAATCGCACTCTATTAGATATGGTGCGGTCTATGATGTCTCTTACCGATTTACCACTATCATTTTGGGGATACGCTCTAGAGACAGCTACATTCACTTTAAATAGGGCACCGTCTAAATCCGTTGAGACGACACCGTATGAATTGTGGTTTGGGAAGAAACCTAAGCTGTCGTTTCTAAAAGTTTGGGGATGCGATGCTTATGTCAAGAAACTTCAACCTAAAAAGCTCGAACCCAAGTCGGAAAAATGCGTCTTCATAGGATACCCTAAGGAAACCATTGGGTATACCTTCTACTTAAGATCCGAGGGCAAGATCTTTGTTGCCAAGAACGGATCCTTTCTGGAAAAAGAGTTTCTCTCGAAAGAAGTAAGTGGGAGGAAAGTAGAACTCGATGAAGTACTACCTCTTGAACGGGAAAGTTGTACAGCACAGGAAAATGTTCCTGTGGTGCCTACACCAACTAGAGAGGAAATTAATGATGATGATCAAGGTACTTCGGATCAAGTTGCTACTGAACTTCGTAGGTCCACAAGGACACGTTCCGCACCAGAGTGGTACGGCAACCCTGTCCTGGAAATCATGTTGTTAGACAACGGTGAACCTTCGAACTATGAAGAAGCTATGGCGGGTCCAGATTCCAACAAATGGCTAGAAGCCATGAAATCCGAGATAGAATCCATGTATGAAAACAAAGTATGGACTTTGACTGACTTGCCAGATGATCGGCGAGCGATAGAAAACAAATGGATCTTTAAGAAGAAGACGGACGCGGATGGTAATGTCACCATCTATAAAGCTCGACTTGTCGCTAAGGGTTATCGGCAAGTTCAAGGGATTGACTACGATGAGACTTTCTCTCCCGTAGCGAAGCTTAAGTCCGTCTGAATCATGTTAGCAATTGCCGCATACTATGATTATGAGATATGGCAGATGGATGTCAAAACGGCATTCCTTAACGGTTATCTTAAGGAAGAACTGTATATGATGAACCCAGAAGGTTTTGTCGATCCTAAGAACGCTAACAAAGTATGCAAGCTCCAGCGATCCATTTATGGGCTGGTGCAAGCATCTCGGAGTTGGAACATTCGCTTTGATGAGATGATCAAAGCGTTTGGGTTTATGCAGACTTATGGAGAAGCCTGCTTTTACAAGAAAGTGAGTGGGAGCTCTGTAGCATTTCTCATATTATATGTAGATGACATACTCTTGATGGGAAATGATATAGAACTTTTGGACAGCATTAAGGCCTACTTGAATAAGTGTTTTTCAATGAAGGACCTTGGAGAAGCTGCTTATATATTAGGCATCAAGATCTATAGAAATAGATCGAGACGCCTCATAGGTCTTTCACAAAGCACATACCTTGATAAAATTTTGAAGAAGTTCAAAATGGATCAGTCCAAGAAAGGGTTCTTGCCTGTATTGCAAGGTGTGAGATTGAGCTCGGCTCAATGCCCGACCACGGCAAAAGATATAGAAGATATGAGTGTCATCCCCTATGCTTCAGCCATAGGATCTATTATGTATGCCATGCTGTGTACCAGACCTGATGTAAACCTTGCCGTAAGTTTGGTAGGGAGGTACCAAAGTAATCCCGACAAGGAACACTGGACATCGGTCAAGAATATCCTGAAGTACCTGAAAAGGACAAAGGACATGTTTCTCGTTTATGGAGGTGACGAAGAGCTCGTCGTAAAGGGTTACGTCGACGCTAGCTTCGACACAGATCCGGATGACTCTAAGTCACAAACCGGATACATGTATATGTTGAATGGTGGAGCAGTAAGCTGGTGCAGCTGCAAGCAGAGCGTGGTGGCGGGATCTACATGTGAAGCGGAGTACATGGCAGCCTCGGAGGCAGCGCATGAAGCTATTTGGGTGAAGGAGTTCATCACCGACCTAGGAGTCATACCCAATGCGTCGGGGCCGATCAAACTCTTCTGTGACAACACTGGAGCTATTGCCCTTGCCAAGGAGCCCAGGTTTCACAAGAAGACCAGGCACATCAAGCGTCGTTTCAACTCCATCCGTGAAAATGTTCAAGATGGAGACATAGAAATTTGCAAAGTACATACGGATCTGAATGTCGCAGATCCGTTGACTAAACCTCTCTCGCGAGCGAAACATGATCAACACCAGAACTCTATGGGTGTTCGATTCATCACAATGTAACTAGATTATTGACTCTAGTGCAAGTGGGAGACTGTTGGAAATATGCCCTAGAGGCAATAATAAAAGGATTATTATTATATTTCTTTGTTCATGATAGTTGTCTTTTATTCATGCTATAACTGTATTATCCGGAAATCGTAATACACATGTGAATACATAGACCACAATATGTCCCTAGTGAGCCTCTACTTGACTAGCTCGTTGTGATCAACAGATAGTCATGGTTTCCTGGCTATGGACATTGGATGTCGTTGATAACGGGATCACATCATTAGGAGAATGATGTGATGGACAAGACCCAATCCTAAGCATAGCACAAAGGTCGGTTAGTTCGTTTGCTAGAGCTTTTCCAATGTCAAGTATCTCTTCCTTAGACCATGAGATCGTGTAACTCCCGGATACCGTAAGAGTGCTTTGGGTGTACCAAACGTCACAACATAACTGGGTGACTATAAAGGTGCATTGCAGGTATCTCCGAAAGTGTCTGTTGGGTTGACACGGATCGAGACTGGGATTTGTCACTCCGTATGACGGAGAGGTATCTCTGGGCCCACTCGGTAATGCATCATCATAATGAGCTCAAGGTGATCAAGTGTTTGATCATGGGATCATGCATTGCGGTACGAGTAAAGTGACTTGCCGGTAACGAGACTGAACGAGGTATTGGGATACCGACGATCGAGTCTCGGGCATGTAACATACCGATTGACAAAGGGAATTGCATACGGGGTTTGATCGAATCCTCGACATCGTGGTTCATCCGATGACAACATCGAGGAGCATGTGGGAGCCAACATGGGTATCCAGATCCCGCTGTTGGTTATTGACCTGAGGTCGTCTCGGTCATGTCTGCATGTCTCCCGAACCCGTAGGGTCTACACACTTAAGGTTCGGTGACGCTAGGGTTATTAGGAAGACTTGTATGTGACTACCGAATGTTTTTCGGAGTCCCGGATGAGATCCCGGACATCACGAGGAGTTCCGGAATGGTCCGGAGGTAAAGATTTATATAAGGAAAGTGGTTAAACGGACACCGGAAAGTTTCGGTGGCATACCGGTATTGTACCGGGGCCACCGGAAGGGTTCCGGGGGTCCACCGCGTGGGGCCACCCATCCCGGGGGCCACATGGGCTGTGTGGGAGAGGGAGCCAGCCCCTAGTGGGCTGGGCGCGCCTCCCCACCTAGGCCCATGCGGCTAGGGCAAGGGGAGGGGAAACCCTAAAGGAGGCGCCCCCCTAGCTTGGGGGGCAAGCCACCTTTTTTCCCTCTCCCTTTGGCCGCCGCCCCCCTCTAGGGTTTCCCCTAGAGGGCCGGCCCCCTTGCCCCTCTCCTCCTATATATAGAGGGTTGAGGGGAGGGCTGCTAAAAGACAAGCCAAGGCGCAGCCCCTCCCCTCCCCAACACCTCTCCTCCTCCGTACGTGCTTGGCGAAGCCCTGTCGGAGTACTGCTGCACCAACAACACCACGCCGTCGTGCTGCCGTTGGAGCTGTCTTCCTCAACCTCTCCTTCCTCCTTGCTAGATCAAGACGGAGGAGACGTCGCCCGTACCGTACGTGTGTTGAACGCGGAGGTGCTGCCCGTTCAGCACTTGGTCATCGGTGATCCGAATCACGTCGAGTACGACTCCATCATCAGCAACCCCCCCTTGAACGCTTCCGCACTCGATCTACAAGTGGTATGTAGATGCAATCTCACTCCCTTGACTCGTTGCTTAGATGAACTCATAGATGGATCTTGGTGAAACCGTAGGAAAAATTTTAATTTTCTGCAACGTTCCCCAACAGTGGCATCATGAGCTAGGTCTATGCGTAGTTCTCTATTGCACGAGTAGAACACAATTTTGTTGTGGGCGTGGATCTTTTCAACTTGCTTGCCGCTACTAGTCTTATGTTGCTTCAGCGGTATTGTGGGATGAAGCGGCCCGGACCAACCTTACACGTACGCTTACGTGAGACCGGTTCCACCGACTGACATGCACTAGTTGCATAAGGTGGCTGGCGGGTGTCTGTCTCTCCCACTTTAGTTGGAGAGGATTCAATGAAAAGGGTCCTTATGAAGGGTAAATAGAAGTTGACAAGATCACGTTGTGGTTATTCGTAGGTAATAAAACATTCTTGCTAGAACCCAATTGCAGCCACGTAAAAGATGCAACAACAATTAGAGGACGTCTAACTTTTTTTTGCAGCAATTGTCATGTGATGTGATATGGCCAGAAGTTGTGATGAATGATGAATGATATATTGTGATGTATGAGATCATGTTCTTGTAATAGGAATCACGACTTGCATGTCGATGAGTATGACAACCGGCAGGAGCCATAGGAGTTGTCTTTATTTTGTATGACCTGCGTGTCATTGAAGAACGCCATGTAAACTACTTTACTTTATTTGCTAAACGCGTAAGTCATAGAAGTAGAAGTAGTCGTTGGCGTGACAACTTCATGAAGACACGATGATGGAGATCATGGTGTCATGCCGGTGACAAGATGATCATGGAGCCCCGAAGATGAAGATCAAAGGAGCTATATGATATTGGCCATATCATGTCACTACTTTATATAATTGCATGTGATGTTTATTATGTTTATGCATCTTGTTTACTTAGATCGACGGTAGTAAATAAGATGATCCCTTATAACAATTTCAAGAAAGTGTTCCCCCTAACTGTGCACCGTTGCTAAAGTTCGTCGTTTCAAAGCACCACGTGATGATCGGGTGTGATAGATCCTTACGTTCACATACAACGGGTGTAAGACAGTTTTACACATGCAAAAACACTTAGGGTTAACTTGACGAGCCTAGCATGTACAGACATGGCCTCGGAACATGGAGACCGAAAGGTCGAACACGAGTCGTATGGAAGATACGATCAACATGAGAATGTTCACCGATGATGACTAGTCCATCTCACGTGATGATCGGACACATCCTAGTCGACTCGGATCGTGTAACACTTAGATGACTAGAGGGATGTCTAATCTGAGTGGGAGTTCATTCAATAATTTGATTAGATGAACTTAATTATCATGAACTTAGTCTAAAACCTTTTGCAAATATGTCTTGTAGATCAAATGGCCAACGCTCATGTCAACTTGAACTTCAACGCATTCCTAGAGAAAACCAAGCTGAAAGATGATGGCAGCAACTATACGGACTGGGTCCGGAACTTGAGGATCATCCTCATAGCTGCCAGGAAACAATATGTCCTAGAAGGACCGCTAGGTGACGCTCCCGTCCCAGAGAACCAAGACAATATGAATGCTTGGCAGTCTCGTGCTGATGATTACTCCCTCGTTCAGTGCGGCATGCTTTACAGCTTAGAACCGGGGCTCCAAAAGCGTTTTGAGCATCACGGAGTATATGAGATGTTCGAAGAGCTGAAACTAGTTTTCCAAGCTCACGCCCGGGTCGAGAGATATGACATCTCTGACAAGTTCTATAGTTGTAAGATGGAGGAAAATAGTTCTGTCAGTGAGCACATACTCAAGATGTCTGGGTTGCACAACCGTATGACCCAGCTGAATATTAACCTCCCTGATGAGGCAGTCATTGACAGAATCCTTCAGTCGCTCCCACCAAGCTACAAGAGCTTTGTGATGAACTACAATATGCAGGGGATGGTAAAGACCATTCCTGAAGTATTTTCTATGCTGAAGTCAGCAGAGGTTGAAATCAAGAAAGAACATCAAGTGTTGATGGTCAATAAGACCACTAAGTTCAAGAAGGGCAAGGGTAAGAAGAACTTCAAGAAGGACGGCAAGGAGGTTGCCGCGCCCGGTAAGCCAGTTGCCGGGAAGAAGTCAAAGAATGGACCCAAGCCTGAGACTGAGTGCTTTTATTGCAAGGGGAAGGGTCACTGGAAACGGAACTGCCCCAAATACTTAGCGGATAAGAAGGCCGGCAACACTAAAGGTATATTTGATATACATGTAATTGATGTGTACCTTACCAGTACTCGTAGTAACTCCTGGGTATTTGATACCAGTGCCGTTGCTCATATTTGTAACTCACAGCAGGAGTTGCGGAATAAGCGGAGACTCGCGAAGGACGAGGTGACGATGCGCGTCGGGAATGGTTCCAGAGTCGATGTGATCACCGTCGGCACGCTACGTCTACATTTACCAACGGGATTAGTTTTGAACCTTAATAATTGTTATTTAGTGCCAAGTTTGAGCATGAACATTGTATCTGGATCTCGTTTAATACGAGATGGCTACTCATTTAAGTCTGAGAGTAATGGTTGTTCGATTTATATGAGAGATATGTTTTATGGTCATGCTCCGATGGTTAATGGTTTATTCTTAATGAATCTCGAGCGTAATACTACACATATTCACAGCGTGAATACCAAAAGATGTAAAGTTGATAACGATAGTCCCACATACTTGTGGCACTGCCGCCTTGGTCACATTGGTGTCAAGCGCATGAAGAAGCTCCATGCTGATGGACTTTTAGAGTCTCTCGATTATGAATCATTTGACACATGCGAACCATGCCTCATGGGCAAGATGACCAAGACTCCATTCTCCGAAACAATGGAGCGAGCAACCAACTTGTTGGAAATCATACATGCTGATGTGTGCGGTCCAATGAGTGTTGAGGCTCGCGGAGGATATCGTTACGTTCTCACTCTCACTGATGACTTGAGTAGATATGGGTATGTCTACTTAATGAAACACAAGTCTGAGACCTTTGAAAAGTTCAAGGAATTTCAGAATGAGGTAGAGAATCAACGTGACCGAAAGGTAAAATTCCTACGATCAGATCGTGGAGGAGAATACTTAAGTCACGAATTTGGTACACACTTAAGGAAATGTGGAATCGTTTCACAACTCACGCCGCCTGGAACACCTCAGCGTAACGGTGTGTCCGAACGTCGTAATCGCACTCTATTAGATATGGTGCGGTCTATGATGTCTCTTACCGATTTACCACTATCATTTTGGGGATACGCTCTAGAGACAGCTACATTCACTTTAAATAGGGCACCGTCTAAATCCGTTGAGACGACACCGTATGAATTGTGGTTTGGGAAGAAACCTAAGCTGTCGTTTCTAAAAGTTTGGGGATGCGATGCTTATGTCAAGAAACTTCAACCTGAAAAGCTCGAACCCAAGTCGGAAAAATGCGTCTTCATAGGATACCCTAAGGAAACCATTGGGTATACCTTCTACTTAAGATCCGAGGGCAAGATCTTTGTTGCCAAGAACGGATCCTTTCTGGAAAAAGAGTTTCTCTCGAAAGAAGTAAGTGGGAGGAAAGTAGAACTCGATGAAGTACTACCTCTTGAACGGGAAAGTTGTACAGCACAGGAAAATGTTCCTGTGGTGCCTACACCAACTAGAGAGGAAATTAATGATGATGATCAAGGTACTTCGGATCAAGTTGCTACTGAACTTCGTAGGTCCACAAGGACACGTTCCGCACCAGAGTGGTACGGCAACCCTGTCCTGGAAATCATGTTGTTAGACAACGGTGAACCTTCGAACTATGAAGAAGCTATGGCGGGTCCAAATTCCAACAAATGGCTAGAAGCCATGAAATCCGAGATAGAATCCATGTATGAGAACAAAGTATGGACTTTGACTGACTTGCCAGATGATCGGCGAGTGATAGAAAACAAATGGATCTTTAAGAAGAAGACGGACGCAGATGGTAATGTCACCATCTATAAAGCTCGACTTGTCGCTAAGGGTTATCGGCAAGTTCAAGGGATTGACTACGATGAGACTTTCTCTCCCGTAGCAAGGCTTAAGTCCGTCCGAATCATGTTAGCAATTGCCGCATACTATGATTATGAGATATGGCAGATGGACGTCAAAACGGCATTCCTTAACGGTTATCTTAAGGAAGAACTGTATATGATGCAGCCAAAAGGTTTTGTCGATCCTAAGAACACTAACAAAGTATGCAAGCTCCAGCGATCCATTTATGGGCTGGTGCAAGCATCTCGGAGTTGGAACATTCGCTTTGATGAGATGATCAAAGCGTTTGGGTTTATGCAGACTTATGGAGAAGCCTGCGTTTACAAGAAAGTGAGTGGGAGCTCTGTAGCATTTCTCATATTATATGTAGATGACATACTCTTGATGGGAAATGATATAGAACTTTTGGACAACATTAAGGCCTACTTGAATAAGTGTTTTTCAGTGAAGGACCTTGGAGAAGCTGCTTATATATTAGGCATCAAGATCTATAGAAATAGATCGAGACGCCTCATAGGTCTTTCACAAAGCACATACCTTGATAAAATTTTGAAGAAGTTCAAAATGGATCACTCCAAGAAAGGGTTCTTGCCTGTATTGCAAGGTATGAGATTGAGCTCGGCTCAATGCCCGACCACGGCAAAAGATATAGAAGAGATGAGTGTCATCCCCTATGCTTCAGCCATAGGATCTATTATGTATGCCATGCTGTGTACCAGACCTGATGTAAACCTTGCCGTAAGTTTGGTAGGGAGGTACCAAAGTAATCCCGGCAAGGAACACTGGACAGCAGTCAAGAATATCCTGAAGTACCTGAAAAGGACAAAGGACATGTTTCTCGTTTATGGAGGTGACGAAGAGCTCGTCGTAAAGGGTTACGTCGACGCTAGCTTCGACACAGATCCAGATGACTCTAAGTCACAAACCGGATACGTGTATATGTTGAATGGTGGAGCAGTAAGCCGGTGCAGCTGCAAGCAGAGCGTGGTGGCGGGATCTACATGTGAAGCGGGGTACATGGCAGCCTCGGAGGCAGCGCATGAAGCTATTTGGGTGAAGGAGTTCATCACCGACCTAGGAGTCATACCCAATGCGTCGGGGCCGATCAAACTCTTCTGTGACAACACTGGAGCTATTGCCCTTGCCAAGGAGCCCAGGTTTCACAAGAAGACCAGGCACATCAAGCGTCGTTTCAACTCCATCCGTGAAAATGTTCAAGATGGAGACATAGAAATTTGCAAAGTACATACGGATCTGAATGTCGTAGATCCGTTGACTAAACCTCTCTCGCGAGCGAAACATGATCAACACCAGAACTCTATGGGTGTTCGATTCATCATAATGTAACTAGATTATTGACTCTAGTGCAAGTGGGAGACTGTTGGAAATATGCCCTAGAGGCAATAATAAAAGGATTATTATTATATTTCTTTGTTCATGATAGTTGTCTTTTATTCATGCTATAACTGTATTATCTGGAAATCGTAATACACGTGTGAATACATAGACCACAATATGTCCCTAGTGAGCCTCTAGTTGACTAGCTCGTTGTGATCAACAGATAGTCATGGTTTCCTGGCTATGGACATTGGATGTCGTTGATAACGGGATCACATCATTAGGAGAATGATGTGATGGACAAGACCCAATCCTAAGCATAGCACAAAGGTCGGTTAGTTCGTTTGCTAGAGCTTTTCCAATGTCAAGTATCTCTTCCTTAGACCATGAGATCGTGTAACTCCCGGATACCGTAAGAGTGCTTTGGGTGTACCAAACGTCACAACGTAACTGGGTGACTATAAAGGTGCATTGCAGGTATCTCCGAAAGTGTCTGTTGGGTTGACACGGATCGAGACTGGGATTTGTCACTCCGTATGACGGAGAGGTATCTCTGGGCCCACTCGATAATGCATCATCATAATGAGCTCAAGGTGATCAAGCGTTTGATCACGGGATCATGCATTGCGGTACGAGTAAAGTGACTTGCCGGTAACGAGACTGAACGAGGTATTGGGATACCGACGATCGAGTCTCGGGCATGTAACATACCGATTGACAAAGGGAATTGCATACGGGGTTTGATCGAATCCTCGACATCATGGTTCATCCGATGACAACATCGAGGAGCATGTGGGAGCCAACATGGGTATCCAGATCCCGCTGTTGGTTATTGACCTGAGGTCGTCTCGGTCATGTCTGCATGTCTCCCGAACCCGTAGGGTCTACACACTTAAGGTTCGGTGACGCTAGGGTTATTAGGAAGACTTGTATGTGATTACCGAATGTTGTTCGGAGTCCCGGATGAGATCTCGGACGTCACGAGGAGTTCCGGAATGGTCCGGAGGTAAAGATTTATATAAGGAAAGTGGTTAAACGGACACCAGAAAGTTTCGGTGGCATACCGGTATTGTACCGGGGCCACCGGAAGGGTTCTGGGGGTCCACCGGGTGGGGCCACCCCTCCCGGGGGGCCACATGGGCTGTGTGGGAGAGGGAGCCAGCCCCTAGTGGGCTGGGCGCGCCTCCACACCTAGGCCCATGCGGCTAGGGCAAGGGGAGGGGAAACCCTAAAGGAGGCGCCCCCCTAGCTTGGGGGGCAAGCCACCTTTTTTCCCTCTCCCTTTGGCCGCCGCCCCCCTCTAGGGTTTCCCCTAGAGGGCCGGCCCCCTTGCCCCTCTCCTCCTATATATAGAGGGGTGAGGGGAGGGCTGCTAAAAGACAAGCCAAGGCGCAGCCCCTCCCCTCCCCAACACCTCTCCTCCTCCGTACGTGCTTGGCGAAGCCCTGTCGGAGTACTGCTGCACCAACAACACCACGCCGTCGTGCTGCCGTTGGAGCTGTCTTCCTCAACCTCTCCTTCCTCCTTGTTGGATCAAGACGGAGGAGACGTCGCCCATACCATACGTGTGTTGAACGCGGAGGTGCTGTCCGTTCAGCACTTGGTCATCGGTGATCCGAATCACGTCGAGTACGACTCCATCATCACCAACCCCCCCTTGAACGCTTCCGCACTCGATCTACAAGTGGTATGTAGATGCAATCTCACTCCCTTGACTCGTTGCTTAGATGAACTCATAGATGGATCTTGGTGAAACCGTAGGAAAAATTTTAATTTTCTGCAACGTTCCCCAACACACAGGATAACACAAGATGAAGACAAACAGACTGAAGAAATTGAACTGAGTAAATTGAGAAAGTCTTCAGTCAAAGTCTTCAAACACAGATATGAACAATCACTCAACACAGTAATGAGGAAATGAAAGAGTTGAGGAAATAGAACTAGTAAGGTTGGTGAAGACAATGATTTGGTAGACCAGTTCCAACTGCTGTCTCAGTTGTACGTCTGGTTGGAGCGGCTGAGTATTTAAACTCGAGGACACACAGTCCCGGACACTCAGTCGCTGAGCACGCAGCTTAGGACACCAAGTCCTCACCGTATTCTCCTTGAACTAAGGTCACACAGACCTCGTCCAATCACTCGTGGTAAGTCTTCAGGCGACTTCCAAACCTTCACAGACTCGGTCACTCGGCGATCCACAATTCCTCTTGGATGCTCTAGACCATGACGCCTAACCATCTGGAAGAAGCACAGTCTTCAAAGGTAACAAGCGTCGGATCCACGCAGGATCAATCTCTTCAGTGATGCTCAATCACTTTGGGATTTGTAGGTGTTTGGGTTTGGGTTTTTCCTCACTCGATGATTTTCGCTCAAAGTCCTCGGAGGATGGGTTGCTCTCAAATGACAAGTGTCAATTTCTCTCGGAGCAGCCAACCATCTAGTGGTTGTAGGGGGCGGCTATTTATAGCCTAGGGAGCAGCTCGACATGATAAGACATAAATGCCCTTGTCTGATATGACCGTTAGGTGGATAAGATATTTTGGGACAGCTGGCGTGTAGCACAGCAACGGTCGGAAATTTGACTATCAAATTCCTCAGGGCTATCATGTTCCTCACTGTGTAGGCAATCCGCACTGGCGAATTCCTAACTCCTCGGTCAGACCAAATTCCTCAGCGACCAGAAGAACTTCGTCTCTGTCACTGAAGAAATTGACTGAACTGTATGACATTTCCAAAGGCTTCACTCGAAGGGTTTGGTAGGTGTAGGATTTTGAGTTGAGCATCACATGGAAATTTTTCCTTAGTATTTCCTCGACCCCTTTAACAGTATGGTGTTTCCTATGACTCAAGAAAGAGAAAAAACAAAACTATGAAAATGAAAGTCTTCAAGCTTCATATTCCTCGCATAAATATCAAGTCTTCACGGTTACACCAATTTCTTCACTTTCAAAGTCTTCATGAAAGTCTTCAGAAATAACCAAAATCTTCAGTCAAAGATATTCATTTATATCGGTCGAATTTCCCTATAAATATCAAACTCCTCATAGACTTATAGACCTGTGTACACTCACAAACACATTAGTCCCTTAACCTATAAGTCTTCAATACACCAAAATCACTAAGGGCACTAGATGCATTTACAGGGGTGTAAACTGTGAGGGGGGCGCCGCACATGGCTAACAATTGATGTTATGTGTTCTAGGCGCCCCCTCCTAACGTATATATAGGTGGTAGGGCGAGGGTGGGGTCCTCCCCAATTCGGCCTCCCCCCTTCCATAATTGTTGGAGGGGGAAAAGGGAAGAGGAAGGAGAGAAGGAAAGGGGGGGTGAACCCCCTCTTTCCCTTCCCCCACTTGGCCCCCGACCATGGGGGGGAGACACCCCTTGTGGGCTGGTGTGCTCCCCTCTTATGGCCCATATGACCCATATCTTTCCCCCGGGGGTTCCGGTAACCCCCCGGTACTCTGATAAATACCTGATACACTCCGGAACACTTCCCGTGTCCGAATATTATCATCCTATATATCAATCTTTACCTCTCGACCGTTTTGAGACTCCTCGTCATGTCCGAGGTATCATCCGGGACTCCAAAAAACATTCAGTCACTGTCAGTGTCAAAACTGGCAGATCTCGGGTAGGGGGTCCCGAACTGTGCGTCTAAGGTTGATGGTAAGTTGGTAACAGGAGGCGGGGGACACGATGTTTACCCAGGTTCGGGCCCTCTCTATGGAGGTAATACCCTACTTCCTGCTTGATTGATCTTGATGAATATGAGTATTACAAGAGTTGATCTACCACGAGATCGTAATGGTTAAAACCCTAGAAGTCTAGTATGTATGATTATGATTGCCCCTACGGACTAAGCCCTCCGGTTTATATAGACACCGGAGGGGACTAGGGTTGTACAAAGTCGGTTATAGAGAAAGGAATCTTCATATCTGGGCGCCAAGCTTGCCTTCCACGCTAAGGAGAGTCCCATCCGGACACGGGAGAGAGTCTTCGGTCTTGTATCTTCATAGCCCATCAGTCCGGCCCATGTCACATAGTTCGGCCGTCCGAGCACCCCTTAATCCAGGACTCCCTCAGTAGCCCCTAAACCAGGCTTCAATGACGAGGTGTCCGACGCGCAGATTGTCTTTGGCATTGCAAGGTGGGTTCCTTCTCCGAATACTCCAAAATAGTTTTTGAACACAAGAATCATGTTCGGCTCTGCAAAACAAATTCCACACACAACCGTAGAGAGTATAATATTTCACGAGTCCAATACCCTAACAACTTTTTGTAGAGTGACATCACGTCACCGCCCGACCATTATTTCGAACCGTTTTTTAGCCTGCCGCTCCATATTTTGAGATGTGGTTTCATTGGCACATCTTGTCAAAGCAGAGATCGTGTCCCCTTATTGCGGGATTCTCATCAATACGGTCATGGGTAATCTCACCGTATCGTCTGCACGGCCCTTGGGGATAGGTGAGTTTTTAGGGCGAGTGGGGAGGCGCTCGATATTCACTGCCTTTATAAAGAGATAAGGATTCACCTCTTTCACCCATGCCTTCTCTCTCTCTGCCTCCCCCATTCTCGAGCTCTAGCGCCCAAGTTCTCATCTTTTCCGCCCCAAGAAAGCACTCCAACCATGTCCGGATCCGAAGCGCACGGCAAGTGGATGGTCTCCTCCGTCAAGGAGAAGGACATTACGAAGCTACGGGAGGCTGGGTATTTGGCCAAGGAAATCACCCACCATCTTCCGGCTGAGGGACAGATTGTCCCCACTCCGGAGCCCCATCAGAGGGTAGTGTTCATCTCCCACTTCGTCCGCGGGCTGGGATTTCCTCTACACCCATTCGTCTGCGGACTCATGTTCTACTATGGCCTAGATTTCCATGATCTAGCCCCAAATTCTTTCCTCAACATCTCGGCATTCATTGTTGTGTGCGAGGCTTTTCTCCGCATCCCACCCCACTTCGGATTGTGGTTAAAGATCTTCAATGTAAAGTCGAAGGTGGTGGGCGGCCAACACGCAGAGTGCGGAGGTGCCATGGTGAGCAAGATGCCCAACGTCACATGGCCAATAGGTACCTTCGTGGAGACCGTCAAAGGGTGGCAACAACAGTGGTTCTACATCACAGAGCCGCGTGACACCACCTGGGTCGCGGCACCCGAATTTTGGTCTGAAGCCCCGATGCGGCTCACCTCCTGGCCAGACAAGGGCCTAGACTGGTCTTCACCGGACGAGCTGACATCGCTTCAGACGCGCATCAAGAGCATGGTTGACACGAATATCAAGCTTGTCAATGTGATCCAGGTGATGCTTGTTCACCGAATCCTTCCGTGCCAAAGCCGGACTTGCCATTTCTGGGAGTACGATCCAGCCAAGCACCATACCTTGCTGCAGTTCTTTGGCACTACGCAGGAAGACATCTGGAAGGTGCTTTTCAAGTCCAGCAAGACGTGGCCGGATACGACCGAGGACCGTGGGCACGACTTGGCCCATCCAGCTAGTCCAGTAAGTTTTTTCATGTTTTCAAGGTGTATCCTTTACTTGCATACTCGAGGAAGAAGCCTAAACCTCCCTAGTGATTCTCTTAGGGCTGGACAAAGAACGCGGAGGGATTCACTGTTCGGCTCCGCTGCCCGAAGACCCAGCAATTCCACTTCTGACGAAGATGCTGACGGCGCCCTATCAAGCGCCGGAGAAGAAGGCCAAGAAGAAGGCCAAGTGGACTAGAGGTGACCCCCGTCATAAGGGCACTTCGGACATGACGTCCGGAGACGCCGAGACTCATTCCTCCGCCACCGAGGACGACGAGGAAGAGGAGGAAGAAGAAAACCATCCCCCCTGAGGGGGGAGGAAGAAAAGGACGACCTCCACGCGTCTGGAGGCCGAAGCGTCCAAGAAGGGGAAGGCTTCCCTCCCGGAAAACTTGACAGCGGACACCGACAACAGCTCGGAATGGCACCCAGGGATAAGCCCCTGGCTGCATCGTAAGTTCTCAAATATGCACTCATATGTCCGGACTTTTTCTGTCATGGTTTTAACATGTCAAATCATGTGCTGCAGCCCAGTCCATTCTGTCCTCCAGCGATCCTCATCAACGGGCAATTCACTGGACCCAAAGGCAATGGACAGCAGGTCCCCTCCAACGGCCTCCTCTTGGCCGCAGGACACATGGGGGAGCAAACCCCCATGGATACTGGCGATGGGAGCAATATCCAATTCGGCCCCCAGCCGAATGCAATTCCGGAGACCTATACGGCTCCAGAATCAGGCAAGCAGCCCTTTTCAAAAGAAGGAGGTGCGCCTATTCCACCGGTGACCTCTGTCCATCCAGAGGCACCGGATAATTTACTGGAAGCGCTACAAGGCACTTCCATTGTTGCGGAACACCATATCCTTATGGGTACGGTGATTGAGAGGGTGTGGTCTGTTAAGAGCGGAGTAACCGACGCCTGTGCCAGCCTTCTAACAGGTTTTGAGGTGAGCGATACACTTATATAAAAAGAATGTCATAGTATAGACAGTAGCCCTAAGACTCTGTCCGGTGTTCGGAAAGAAAAGCCGAACAGAGGATCAAATAATTTTTGCAGGAGACCAACCTGACATGTCTATATGAATAAGCAGGCGTCGTTGCTGGCTGCGACCTCTCATGCTGCTGAGGTCTACGGACTGAAGCAAAGTCTGGAGCGGACCGAGGAAGAGCTCGACCATGTGAAGAAACAGCTGGAAGACAATCAAGGTATGCAATAACCTTGTCTATATTCAGGAAGGATGAATGATTTGTGCTGAATAAAGTGCCATGATATTAGGAGCAGCGACCGAGGTGGAGACCCTCAAGAAGGCACTGGCCGAGGCCGAGGAGAGAGCGGCCAAGGAACAAGCCACCTATGGAAAGCATGAGGCCAGGGTCGTTGAGGTCCAGCAGGAGCTCCAGGACACCGTGAAGAAATGTGAGTCCTTGGAGCGCAACATTACGGATCAAGAGTCCGAACTTGCCAAGGCCCGCAAAAGCACACACGATGCCCGGGTTGAAGTGCAGGGCGCCCTCCAGGAAGTCCAGGAGGCTAGAAAAATCACGGTGGGTAAGGCCTTTATTATGCAAAGCAAATATGTGAAGAAAAGGTTCCTCTTACTGACACGGATTTTGAGTTCTCCAGGGGCGTTTGCGGATCTACCATGCATCATTTCAGACACTGTGGAATTCTTCCGAGCCGAAGAGGGGAGCTCCATAGAGAATTTGTTTTGGTCGCAATACCTTGTGCCGGAACATCTAGTGCCCTTTACCGACCAGCTAAAACAGTTGGTCGAACTGCATAGGGTGGCCGAACTAGCCATGAAGGATTTAATAATCCGGCTATGGCTCGCCGAAGCCATATCCAACAGCTACTTCGGGCTCGTGAAGCGGCTGGTCAATGCATGCCCTCGGCTTGATGCCAGCAAGCGGTCGGTCTGCATCGAGGGCGCGCGAATGGCCTTCGCCCGAGTCAAGATACAGTGGGCGAAGATGGACGCCGTGAAGCTTGCAACCAAGGGACCGCCCGCGGGCAAGGAGCACCGCACGCCCGAGCGTATTTTGAAGATGTCCTGAAGGGGTGCCGCATTGTAGAGGGGCAGTGTTCAAAAGACATTATTTTTGAATGAAGTCATCCATATTGTCCCTTCCTGTATTATGAAACAGAACCGTTATGTAATATAATGCCTGTTATTTAAAATTTTACCTCATGTGCGGCCGTTTTGTTAAATATGAGAGTTGGCCAGTCATCGGCTTCAGCCCCCATGTAGGTAGTACGGGGGTGTACGGGATGAATCTAAACACTCTTGACTCCAGAGTTTGGTCCTTAAAGGAGGTGTTTAGCGCAATGAACCAGGCAATCGGACTATGTGGCTTTATCACCCTCACTTAGCCATAGGAGTTTGACAATAAAAATTTAGGCGCAGCCCCTAGTATTCATAAGTCCAAACTTGGGGTACTGTAACACCTGATCGGATAAAAACTGACTCATCGCATAATGCGGAAAAAATCGCAAAAGATTTGTAACCTCTCGAACAGCTGACCGGCTCTCGCCGCATCATGACAGCCAGTTTTTGGCATTCTTTACTGAAGCGCTCATCCAGATAAACCAGGACACAATCGAAGTAGTTCTCCCTTTACTACCCTAGCCGATATAGCGGAACGTAAGATAGTAAGCACAGGAGCCGGGCAACCCAACTATTGACCAAAGACATGATTTGGAGCCGATGCATATAATGCTATAAGTTCGGGGTGCCGAACTATACTGTAAAAAAGTGTTCGGACTTTGTTGCCGTATTATGGGGCGTAATGAAGCCCTTGGTGAATTTAAAGCACACCAAAGTGTACGGGTGCAATCGATAAGAATAATGAAATAAAATGAAAAAGCAAGTTAATGCCACATAAATTGGGCCGCAAACTATTTTTATTGTAATTTGATTAATACGTCAAAGCGTATTTGTACAAATAGTGTGACAAACAATATAGCTGATTAACCTGCCAAGACCAGGGGGGAGTTTCGCGCGAGTTCCAAAGACAGGTAGAATGATCATTGAGAAGAACATCTAGAGATTCCCTCACACATCCATACTGCTTCCCGCCTTGGTATGTGTATGTCCTTCGAAAGGACCGACAATCAGGCCACCAGGAAAGGCCTGGAAAAAAGAAACCTGAAAAGAAAAATAAAAAGTGAAAGTATGTGGGTCCACGGGAGGTTGAGCCGTATTATGGACCATGATCTAGTTGTGCCTCCGTCCATGCTCATGGTATTTTGAGTGTGTAGTTATTTACGCGCGGTACGAATGCCGTCGTTTGGTCGGGGCTGGGACGGAGGTCGAATTCCTAGTCAAGCTCTTGATGAGCTGAACTGTCCTGTTGTAGAGTAGTTTGGACTCGTTTGACAGTGCCCGGGAGCTTGGCCGCCGACTTAAGGTTCTACCTGAAAAGGCCGCTCTGTGCTTCTGCTGTGAGGGCAATGGTGTGCTCCTCGGTACGGAGGGAGCGTTCCGTATTTCCATTGACTGTTATGACACCACGTGGTCCGGGCATCTTGAGCTTGAGATAAGTGTAGTGTGGCACTGCATTGAATCGAGCGAATGCGGTTCGTCCGAGAAGTGTGTGATAGCCACTGCGGAAGGGGACGATATCAAAGATCAACTTTTCGCTTCGGAAGTTATCTGGCGATCCGAAGACCACTTCCAGTGTGATTGACCCCGTACAACGGGCCTCTACACCTGGTATGACTCCTTTAAAGGTGGTTTTTGTGGGCTTGATTCTTGAGGGATCAATACCCATTTTGCACATTGTATCCTGATAGAGCAGGTTTAGGCTGCTGCCACCGTCCATGAGGACTCGTGTGAGATGGAATCCATCAATGATTGGGTCGAGGAACAGTGCGGCTGAACCTCCATGACAGATACTGGTCGGATGGTCCCAGCGATCGAAAGTGATCGGGCAGGACGACCATGGGTTGAACTTTGGGCAACTGGCTCCAACACATAGATGTCTGATACGTCTCCAACGTATCTATAATTTATGAAGCATTCATGCTATTATATTATCTTTTTTGAATGATTATGGGCTTTATTATACACTTTTATATTACTTTTGGGACTAACCTACTAACCGGAGGCCCAGCCCATATTGTTGTTTTCTTGCCTATTTCAGTGTTTCGAAGAAAAGGAATATCACACGGAGTCCAAACGGAATGAAACCTTCGGAAAAGTTATTTTTGGAACAGAAGATCTCCCGGGAACTTGGAGTGCAAGCCAGGGAAGCGTCGAGGAGGCCACGAGATAGGAGGGCGCCCCCCCCTATAGGGCGCACCCCCTGTCTCCTGGGCCCCTCGAGCACCCCCCAACCGACTTCTTTCACCTATATAATCCCATATACCCTAAAAACATCGAAGAAGAAGATAGATCGGGAGTTCCGCCGCCGCAAGCCTCTGTAGCCACCAAAAACCTCTCGGGAGCCCGTTCCGGCACCCTGCCGGAGGGGGATCCCATCACCGGTGGCCATCTTCATCACCCCGACGCTCTCCATAACGAGGAGGGAGTAGTTCACCCTCAGGGCTGAGGGTATGTACCAGTAGCTATGTGTTTGATCTCTCTCTCTCTCTCGTGTTCCCTCTATGGCACGATCTT
This sequence comes from Triticum dicoccoides, assembly GCF_002162155.2. Classification (NCBI taxonomy): domain Eukaryota; kingdom Viridiplantae; phylum Streptophyta; class Magnoliopsida; order Poales; family Poaceae; genus Triticum; species Triticum dicoccoides. Next base: position 473,135,775 of record NC_041391.1, on the reverse strand, counting down.
GATGTATCACGAGCTTTGCTATTATAGTTGGATCTTATGATGTTTCTCCCCCTCTACTCTCTTGTAATGGATTGAGTTTCCCCTTTGAAGTTATCTTATCGGATTGAGTCTTTAAGGATTTGAGAACACTTGATGTATGTCTTATCGTGCTTATCTATGGTGACAATGGGATATTCACGTGATCAACTTGATGTATGTTTTGGTGCTCAACTTGCGGGTTCCGTGACCTTGGGAATCTATGCATAGGGGTTGGCACACGTTTTCGTCTTGACTTTCTGGTAGAAACTTTGGGGCACTCTTTGAAGTACTTTGTGTTGGTTGAATAGATGAATCTGAGATTGTGTGATGCATATCGTATAATCATGCCCACGGATACTTGAGGTGACAATGGAGTATCTAGGTGACATTAGGGTTTTGGTTGATTTGTGTCTTAATGTGTTATTCTAGTATGAACTATATGATAGATTGAACGGAAAGAATAGCGTCATGTTATTTTACTACGGACTCTTGAATAGATAGAACAAAAGGATAACTTTGAGGTGGTTTCGTACCCTACCATAATCTCTTCGTTCGTTCTCCGCTATTAGTGTCTTTGGAGTGACTCTTTGTTGCATGTTGAGGGATAGTTATGTGATCCAATTATGTTATTATTGTTGAGAGAACTTGCACTAGTGAAAGTATGAACCTTAGGCCTTGTTTCCTACCATTGCAATACTGTTTGTGCTCACTTTTATCATTAGTTACCTTGCTATTTTTATATTTTCAGATTACAAATACCTATATCTACCATCCATATTGCACTTGTATCACCATCTCTTCGCTGAACTAGTGCACCTATAGAATTTACCATTGTATTGGGTGTGTTGGGGACACAAGAGACTCTTTGTTATTTGGTTGCAGGGTTGTTTGAGAGAGACCATCTTCATCCTACGCCTCCCACGGATTGATAAACCTTAGGTCATCCACTTCAGGGAAATTTGCTACTGTCCTACAAACCTGTGCACTTGGAGGCCCAACAACGTCTACAAGAAGAAGGTTGTGTAATAGACATCAAGCTCTTTTCTGGCGCCGTTGTCGGGGAGGCTAGGTAAACGACACTCACACCCCGTCAACTAAGCTCTTTTCTGGCGCCGTTGCCGGGGAGGTGAGTGCTTGAAGGTATATATTTAGATCTTGCAATCGAATCTTTTTGTTTCTTGTTTTATCACTAGTTTAGTCTATAAAGGAAAACTACAAAAAAATGGAATTGAGTTTGTCTCATACGCTTCATCTTTTTAATATATTTCATGAGAATGATGGTAAGGAAAATTGTGCTCAAGTGCTAGAAGAAGAAATCTATAAAATATTTTTTTGAAGATCAAAATCTATAAAATGTTTTGCACTAAATCTTTGAATGATGAGCATGAATGCAATGTTGTTAGTATGAATTCCTTGAATACCCATGATGCTAATGATATGCAAAGCCACAAGCTTGGGGGGATGCTATGTTTGATGAATATGATATTTTTTGTCCCCCAAGTTTTGATGAGCAAATTTATTTTGATGAAAGCATGCCTCCTATTTATGATGATGATATTGATGAAAGTGGGTTTGGAATAGTGTCAACTTTAGGAAGTAATGATCCCACTATTTTGGAGGATGTTGAATCTTATTGTGATGAATATGAAAGTGGATTTGGAAGAGTGTCAACTTTATTTAGTGATGAATCCACTATTTCGGAAGAGGTTCCAATTGATTATGAGAACAAAGTTTCTATCTATGATGATTATTGTGATAATTTGTATGCTATAAAGAATAAAAATAACCATGAAACTTGTCATCATGATTTTAGTTTTCAATTGGATTATGCCTCACATGATAGTTATTTTGTTGAGTTTGCTCCCACTACTATTCATGAGAAGAAATTTGATTATGTGGAGAGTAATAAAAATTCTATGCTTGTAGATCATGAAAAGAATGCTTTATGTGCTGGTTATATTGTTGAATTCATTCATGATGCTACTGAAAATTATTATGAGGGAGGAACATATGCTTGTAGGAATGGCAATAATATCAAGTTTCCTCTCTATGTGCTTAAAATTTTGAAGTTATGCTTGTTTTTCCTTCATATGCTAGTTGATTATTGTTCCCATAAGTTGTTTGCTCACAAAATCCCTATGCATAGGAAGTGGGTTAGACTTAAATGTGCTAGTCATATTCTTCATGATGCTCTCCTTATGTTTCAATTCTTATCTTTTTTGTGAGCATCATTTCATCATGCCTAGCTAGAAAGGCATTAAAGAAAAGCGCTTGTTGGGAGACAACCCAATATTTACCCTTACTGTTTTTGTGTGTACACATGATTATGCTACTGTAGTAATCACGTTTTATAGCTTTTGTTTCAATAAAGTGCCAAGTAAAACCTTTGGGAAGACTTGGGTGAAGTTTATATGATCTTGTTGTAAAAAACAGAAACTTTAGCGCTCACGATATTAGCTGCCATTTTTTTACTGGAGAGTGATTTTAGGTTGATTATTTTTGCATATGATTAATAGACAAAATCCTCAGGTCCACCAGTTTATTTCAGAATTTTTGGATTTCCAGAAGTATACGTTTGATACATATTACTACAGACTGTTCTGTTTTTGACAGATTCTGTTTTCTATGTGTTGTTTGCTTATTTTGATGAATCTATGAGTAGTATCAGAGGGTATGAACCATAGATAAGTTGGAATACAGTAGTTTTAACACCAATATAAATAAAGAATGAGTTCATTACAGTACCAAAAGTGGTGGTTTGTTTTCTTGTACTAACGGAGGTTACGAGTTTTGTGTTGAGTTTTGTGTTGTGAAGTTTTCAAGTGTTGGGTAAAGATTCGATGGACTATGGAATAAGGAGTGGCAAGAGCCTAAGCTTGGGGATGACCAAGGCACCCCAAAGTACTATTCAAGGACAACCAAGAGCCTAATCTTAGGGATGCCCCAGAAGGCATCCCCTCTTTCGTCTTCGTTCATCGGTAACTTTACTTGGAGCTATATTTTTATTCGCCACATGATATGTGTTTTGCTCGGAGCGTCATTTTATTTTGTTAGTATTTTATTGCTGTTATTTAGAATAATGTTTTGCATTTATATTTTCAATAAAATGTTAAGGATAGCCTTTATCATGCTTATTTTGCTACTATACATGTTGCTGTTTCAAAACAGGAAGTTTACCGCTGTTGCAAAAATTCCCTAGAAAAGTCAGAGAGTGATATAATGTTGAATATTTTTTCATATTGAGCTCTGATAAATCTTATACAGTGTAGAATTTTTCTTATAATTTTTGGAGTTAGGGAAGTATGATGAATCTTGCATTCTTTATAGACTATACTGTTTTGGCAGATTGCTGTTATGTTTGCATTGTTTGCATATGCTTGCTTGTTTAATGATTCTATTTGAGGATAGGAGTATTATATATGCAGAGAAATTTAGTATGCAATGTTGAATAATAATTTTAGTGATTTTTTACAGTAGAAAATGATAAGGTTTTGCATTGTTTTATACTAACTTATCTCACGAGTTCTTGTTGAGTTTTATGTGAATGAAGTTTTTGAGAAATAGAGAAACCATGATATGAGAGGAATTAAGGAGACACAAAAGTTCAAGCTTGGGGATGCCCAAGGCACCCCAAGATAATATTCCAAGAAGTCTCAAGCACCTAAGCTTGGGGATGCCCCGATAGGCATCCCACCTTTCTTCTTCAACAATTATCGGTTAGTATAGGTTGAACCTAAGTTTTTGCTTATTCACATGAGTTGTGCTATCCTTGCAATGTAATTTTATTTTGCTTTGCTTGCTGTTTGAATAAAATACCAAGATCTGAAATTATTAAATGAGAGAGAATCTTCACATAGTTACATAATTATTTAACTACTCATTGATCTTCACTTATATCTTTTTGGAGTAGTTTGTCATTTACTCGTGTGCTTCACTTATATCCTATGAGTAAATGGTTGAATGAGTTGAATGTCATAAATTTGAAATTATATATGTCTCATTTGCTTATCCCACGGGGAGTAATGTCTTCACATCTAAGAAGTAGAGGTTGTAAATTTATTGAAGGTTAGGAAGCATTGTATTGGTCATTTGAACAATTCATGAAAGAATATTGAAGGAAGAGAGATTTCACATATAAATATACTATCTTAGACATCTTTTATAATTGTGAGCACTCATTAAGTATGACATGCTAAAGAGTTGATGTTGGACAAGGAAGACAACATAATGGGTTAAGGTTTCTCACATCTTAGTTAAAATATATTGTCATGGATCATTCAAACATGTTGAGCTTGCCTTTCCCCCTCATGCTAGCCAAAATTCCTTGCACCAAGTAGAGATACTACTTGTGCTTCCAAATATCCTTAAACCCAGTTTTTGCCATGAGAGTCCACCATACCTACCTATGGATTGAGTAAGATCCTTCAAATAAGTTGTCATCGGTGCAAGCAATAAAAATTGCTCTCTAAATATGCATGACTTATTAGTACGGAGAAAATAAACTTTATACGAGCTTGTTATGGAAGCAATAAAAGCGACGGACTGCATAATAAAGGTCCATATACAAGTGGCAATATAAAATGACGTTCTTTCGCATTAAGATTTTGTGTATCCAACCCTAAAAGCACATGACAACCTCTGCTTCCCTCTGCAAAGGGCCTATCTTTTACCTTATGTCTTTTACTTTATGTAAGAGTCAAGGTGATCTTCACCTTTCCCTTTTACATTTTATCCTTTGGCAAGCACTTTGTGTTGGGGTGATCCTGATATATATATCCAATTGGATGTAAGATAGCATGAACTATTATTGTTGACATCACCCAAAGGTGAATACGTTTGGAGGCAACACTATAAGCCCCTATCTTTCTCAGTGTCCGATTAAAACTCCATAACCATAAGTATTGCATGAGTGTTAGCAATTGTGGAAGACTATATGATAGTTGAGTATGTGGAGTTTGCTAAATCAAAGCTCTGACATAGACCCTTCCTGAAAGTAAGATGAATTGCAATTGTTTGATGACTAAGAATGAAGCTTGCTAGTTTTCAAGAAAGTTTATGGTCTATGCTTTAACATGTGAATAGCTTGTTACTTGATCGTGAGAAGTTTTATGAGATGAACTATTGTTATGACATATAAACATGCTAGAAAAGGTGATTGAAATTATTATTGATCAAACTTGTGCACCTTCTAGCATTCACACTTCATAAATTCTTTCTTTTATCATTTACCTACTCGAGGACGAGCAGGAATTAAGAGGGTGCTTGGATACAAGGGACTATTTTTAGTCTGACTAAAAATAGTCTCTTTTAGAGGCTAAAGTTCCAAGCACCCCTGACTAAAGAGAGGCTAGGACTAGTCTTGAGGCTAAAATCTTTTAGTCATGGGAAACCTACTAAAATATGTATTAGCTCTCTCTCTCCTCATTTAATTCCTCTCCTTAGTTCTGGATTGGAGGGTTTGGAGGATAATAAATGCTCAATAACTAGATTTTAGTCTCTTTAGTACTTGGATCCAAGCATGGGTGAGACTAGCAAGTTTTAGTACCACTACTTTTAGTCATGGGACTAAAACGTATCCAAGCATGCTCTAAGCTTGGGGATGCTGATACGTCTCCAACGTATCTATAATTTATGAAGCATTCATGCTATTATATTATCTGTTTTGAATGATTATGGGCTTTATTATACACTTTTATATTACTTTTGGGACTAACCTACTAACCAGAGGCCCAGCTCATATTATTGTTTTCTTGCCTATTTCAGTGTTTCGAAGAAAAGGAATATCAAACGGAGTCCAAACGGAATGAAACCTTCGGAAAAGTTATTTTTGGAACAGAAGATCTCCCGAGAACTTGGAGTGCAAGCCAGGGAAGCGTCGAGGAGGCCACGAGATAGGAGGGCGCCCCCCCTATAGGGCGCGCCCCTGTCTCCTGGGCCCCTCGAGCACCCCCCGACAGACTTCTTTCACCTATATAATCATATATACCCTAAAAACATCGAAGAAGAAGATAGATCGGGAGTTCCGCCGCCGCAAGCCTCTGTAGCCACCAAAAACCTCTCGGGAGCCCGTTCCGGCACCCTACTTGAGAGGGATCCCATCACCGGTGGCCATCTTCATCATCCTGGCGCTCTCCATGACGAGGAGGGAGTAGTTCACCCTCGGGGCTGAGGGTATGTACCAGTAGCTATGTGTTTGATCTCTCTCTCTCTCTCTCTCTCTCTCTCTCTCTCTCTCTCTCTCTCTCTCCTGTTCCCTCTATGGCATGATCTTGATGTATCGCGAGCTTTGCTATTATAGTTGGATCTTATGATGTTTCTCCCCCTCTACTCTCTTGTAATGGATTGAGTTTTCCCTTTGAAGTTATCTTATCGGATTGAGTCTTTAAGGATTTGAGAACACTTGATGTATGTCTTGTCGTGCTTATCTATGGTGACAATGGGATATTCACGTGATCAACTTGATGTATATTTTGGTGATCAACTTGCGGGTTCCATGACCTTGGGAATCTATGCATAGGGGTTGGCACACGTTTTCGTCTTGACTTTTCGGTAGAAACTTTGGGGCACTCTTTGAAGTACTTTGTGTTGGTTGAATAGATGAATCTGAGATTGTGTGATGCATATCGTATAATCATGCCCACGGATACTTGAGGTGACAATGGAGTATCTAGGTGACATTAGGGTTTTGGTTGATTTGTGTCTTAAGGTGTTATTCTAGTATGAACTATATGATAGATTGAACGGAAAGAATAGTGTCATGTTATTTTACTACGAACTCTTGAATAGATAGAACAAAAGGATAACTTTGAGGTGGTTTCGTACCCTACCATAATCTCTTCGTTCGTTCTCCGCTATTAGTGTCTTTGGAGTGACTCTTTGTTGCATGTTGAGGGATAGTTATGTGATCCAATTATGTTATTATTGTTGAGAGAACTTGCACTAGTGAAAGTATGAACCTTAGGCCTTGTTTCCTACCATTGCAATACCGTTTGTGCTCACTTTTATCATTAGTTACCTTGCTGTTTTTATATTTTCAGATTACAAATACCTATATTTACCATCCATATTGCACTTGTATCACCATCTCTTCGCCGAACTAGTGCACCTATACAATTTACCATTGTATTGGGTGTGTTGGGGACACAAGAGACTCTTTGTTATTTGGTTGCACGGTTGTTTGAGAGAGACCATCTTCATCCTACGCCTCCCACGGATTGATAAACCTTAGGTCATCCACTTGAGGGAATTTTGCTACTGTCCTACAAACCTGTGCACTTGCAGGCTCAACAACGTCTACAAGAAGAAGGTTGTGTAGTAGACATCAATGTCCCTTAGCGCGCGCTTGCGCTCCCTCTTGGGGATATAGGTACCGTATATCATGTTCACCGTTTTAACTTAGGGGGGAAACTTCTTTTGCCCCCCTGTGTTCGGTGGCCGGGGCTCCTCGTCATCGTCCTCGCTTTGCGACCCCTTCTCCTTATTCTCTGACTTGCTGGCCTATTTAAAAACCCAACACTCTCTGTTGGTACGATTGGCTGGTTTATCAAGAGTGCGATGGATTTGACATGGAGGATCGAGTATGCGGTCCAAGCTGGACGAGCCCGGATTGTTTCTTTTATATGGCTTCTTCCGCTGACCAGACTTAGAGCCACTGAATCCAGTGTTGATCGTCGTGTCCTCGGTGTTGTCACCGTTGCGACGCTTGTGCCTGTTGCGTTGGGGCTTGCAGTTGCTATTTCTGTCTTCAAAAGTTCCAGGTTCGCTTGTATTGTTATTGCTACGGGCCAGCCAGCTATCCTCGCCCGCACAGAAGCGGGTCATAAGCGTCATGAGGGATGCCATAGACTTCGGCTTTTCTTGGCCTAGGTGTCGGGCGAGCCATTCATCACAGATGCTATGTTTAAAGGCCGCTAGGGCTTCGGAATCCGGACAGTCGATGATCTGGTTCTTTTTAGTTAAGAACCTAGTCCAGAATTTCCTGGCTAACTCTCAGGGTTGTTGAACTATGTGACTTAAGTCGTCGGCATCTGGAGGTCGGATGTATGTACCCTGGAAGTTGTCGAGGAAGGCGTCTTCTAAGTCTTCCCAGCTGCCAATTGAGTTTTCTGGCAAACTGTTCAACCAATGTCGAGCAGGTCCCTTGAGTTTTAGCGAGAGGTATTTGATGGCGTGAAGGTCATCACCGCGGGCCATATGAATATAGAGGAGAAAATCCTCAATCTATACCGCGGGGTCTGTTGTCCCATCATATGATTCGATGTTCACGGGTTTAAACCCTTCCGGGAATTCATGTCCCATTACTTCAGTAGAGGGGGTGTGCGGCGCCTCTATGTCGGGCCACGTCGTGACGTAGCTCGGATGGAGTTCGTCTGCGGTATTTGGCCCGGACATGGTTATATTTGTCACGTCCGTCCGGATGGCCATCTTCTCTCATCGGGGCACGCCCCCGCGATCCATAGATCGATCTGGTCTGACCTGTTCTGTTTTCTAGGTCATGCCGCAGGTCATATGTATATCCCCGAGTTGTTATGTCTCTGTTTTTACGGTGAGGTAGTGTGGGCTAGTGTTCGTCTTGAGTTGTCGCTTTATCCTGGCCACGTGGTAGTCGGTCAGCCGCATTATGCGCTGGTAGGACGAGCTCTAGCGCCTCATCATCGAATTGGGGTAACAATTTGCGCTTCGGGTAACTTTTGGTTGGGCGCTTGAGGCCATATTCCTGGGCTGCCAGGACATTAGTTCATTTGTCACTGAGTAGATCTTGATCAGCTTGAAGCTACTGTTGCTTCTTTTTCAAGCTCCTTGCAGTGGCTATTAGCCGGCGCTTAAAGCGCTCCTGATCAATGGGCTCCTTAGGCACGATAAAGTCTTTGTCACCGAGGCTTGCCTCATCCTCGGAGGGTGGAAAATAATTACTGTCCTCCGATTCTTCGTTAATGGCTTGTTCATTAGGGCTGACTCACCCATCCTCCCATTCATCTTGTTCGGAAGTTGGCTCAACAGGGTCTTCGTTGTCTTTGGCATCGCCCGGAGTATTTTCTCCTGTGTTGGTATTGCTGTTATTTCCATGGCATGGTCTAGAGCGGTGCCGCTGACGTCGGCGCTTGGCTATTTCTCAGGAGGCTTATCCTCGATTGGATCCTTTTTATTATCGATGTTGTTCTCTTTGGGTGTATCCACCATGTATACGTCATAAGAGGAGGTGGCTGTCCAGCGCCCTGTACACGGTGGTTTTTGTGCCTACTCCTCTTCGGCATTATCGTCCATACCGTTGATGTCTTCGGAGCCGTAATCGAGCATTTTGGTTAAGTCTTCGACAGTGGCTATGAAGTGGGTGGTGGGTGGGAAGCAGAATTCTCCGCCCTCAGCTTCCAATCCAAATCGGATATAGTTCGGCTCAGAGTTCCCTGATAGGGAGAGGGCTTTTAATGAGTTTAGCACATCGCCTAAAGGTGAGTGCCGGAAGATGTCTGCGAAGCTGAACTCAACGATTGGCGCCTGATCAGGTTTGATGGGCGCGGATGCACGCGGTTCAAAACCTATGGCCAGAGACAAATCCGAGGTTCCGGTAACACAGGCCCCGCTCGAGGTCGGATCTGTGTGCGGCTCTAACGCCGCTGAGTCTGCGGCTTCCGCGGCGGGGTTGAGCTTCCCATCCTCGGATGACGCAATCTGCTTCAGATCCAGGGCCAGAGCAGTTACATGCGCCATCGCCTGGGCACGGTCTGATGACAGATTTAGGTCATGTTCATCGTGGTGGCAGGGAGCGGCTGTCATGGGCTCGAATCCGTCGAAGATTAAGTCTCCACGGATATTGGCAACGTAATTCAATCTTCCAAATCTGACCTGATGGCCAGGGGCGTAGCTGTCGATCTGCTCTAGATGGCCAAGCGCGTTGGCCCGCAGTGCGAAGCCGCCGAATACGAAGATCTGTCCGGGGAGGAAAACCTTCCCCTGGACTACATTATTGTAGATGATTGATGGAGCCATCAAACCTTTTGATGATGACGCAGCGGAACTCCGAGCAGCTTGCCTTCCACGCCAAGGAGAGACCCATCCGGACATGGGAGAGAGTCTTCGGTCTTGTATCTTCATATCCCATCAGTCCGACCCATGTCACATAGTCCGGTCGTCCGAGGACCCCTTAATCCAGAACTCCCTCAGTCACCAAATCACATAACTCATATAATATAATATCGCCATCGAACGTTAAGCGTGCGGACCCTATGGGTTCGAGAACTATGTAGACATGACCGAGACACCTCTCCGGTCAATAACCAATAGCGGAACCTGGATGCTCATATTGGCTCCTACATATTCTACGAAGATCTTTATCGGTCGAACCATTATGACAACATATGTTATTCCCTTTGTCCATCGGTATGTTACTTGCCCGAGATTCGATCGTCGGTATCTTCATACCTAGTTCAATCTCGTTACTAGCAAGTCTATTTACTTGTTCCGTAATGCATCATCTTGCAACTAACTCATTAGTCACTTTGCTTGCAAGGCTTCTTATGATGTGCATTACCGATAGGGCCCAGAGATACCTCTTTGATACTCGGCGTGACAAATCCTAATCTCGATCTATGCCAACCAAGAAACACCTTCGGAGATACCTGTAGAGCATCTTTATAATCACCCAGTTACGTTGTGACATTTGATAGCACGCAAGGCATTCCTCCGGTATCCGGAAGTTGCATAATCTCATAGTCGAAGGAATATGTATTCGACATGAAGAAAACAATTGCAATAAAACTGAACGATCATAATGATAAGCTAACGAATGGGTCTTGTCCATCACATCATTCTCCTAATGATGTGATCCCGTTATCAAATGACAACTCATGTCCATGGTTAGGAAACCTTAACCATCTTTGATCAATGAGCTAGTCAAGTAGAGGCTCACTAGGGACACAATATTTATCTATGTATTCACACATGTATTTAGGTTTCCAATCAATAAAATTCTAGCATGAATAATAAACATTTATCATGAATACGGAAATATAAAATAACAATTTTATTATTACCTCTAGAACATATTTCCTTCAAGGGGTGCGCCACCTTACCGAAGTCGTCCTGACTAGGACGATCCGGGGACCCTTAGGTCGGTTATGTGAGGGGCCAATCAGCCCCCGCTATGGCCCTACACCATGGTGGCCTCGAAAGACTTGCAGTAAAAGACAAGGCAACGGGTGTCCGGAGGACTCCTTACTGACTTAGATCTTGTAACCCCAGACTCTAGTACCCATATATGACGGGGTTAGCCTAGTCGAATAAACAACATTAAAACCATAGAGCTTTGCTTAATCCTCGATTTTTGTAACCCCTATACAATCAATATACACGAGCATAAGTAGTGTATTACCTCGTCTATCGATGGCATGAACCTGGGTAAACTATACCCCTTGTTGCCATCCAATCCACTAGTCTTGTCGGATACCCTATCGAGGGATCTGTCGGAAAATACCCCGACAAAAGGTTTAAACAAACAAGGTCGTACTGAGGGATTCGGAAGTTTATACCAATCCTCATTGATCGCCGCCATTATTGCTATGTTATCATCGCTAAGATTGTCTCACAACCATTTCAACAAAATTTCCTCTCTGGACCACTTTCCTCAGTTGGATACGTCGGCGACACGAGGTTCACCTTGTCAAATGCATGAATCCCAAGACAGTTCCGAAGTCTATTTGGACTAGCACCTGAAGAAGGATTTCGGATTTTTTTTAGCATGTTAAATTGAATGTCCAAGATGACAAATTGTGTTGTTGTGAGGATTTGCCGTGTTTGCTAAAAAAATTGCCGGCATCGCGACAGCATAATTTGTCATAAAAAACGTTTGATTTGATTTGATTTGATTTGATGCTTAGACGTTCCCGGAAGAAAAAAATCTCTATCAATCTAGCGATAGCAAATTCGAATTGAAGAAACACTCGCATCTTCTGCTGAAAACCTGGGGAAAACTGAGGAAGTCGTCCCTTTTCGTGTACCCTTCCTCTTCGCCATCTATGTCGCGGCCGCTCCCCCCGATGCTCTCCGTCCCGGAGAAGAAGACGGCCGCCGCCGAGCTCTTTCGCGACCGCCACTTCTTCAACTCCCCCGTCTTCACCGATCTCCGCGACGCCCGCGCCTCCCTCTCTGCCCCAAACCCCCAAACCCAGCCCCCCTCCTCCAGCCGCGCCCTCCTCCTCCGCTACCACCGCCTCCTCTCCTCCGCGCGCGACGACCCCTGCGCCTTCGACGAAAACCTAGCCTTCACCTGGCACGATGCCTTCAGGCCCAACCTCAAGCACACCTCCGCATCCCTCCGGTTCGAGAAGGCCGCCGTCGTGTTCAACGTCGGCGCGGCCTCCTCTAGGATCGCGGCGGCCGTGGACCGGGCGGCGGAGGGAGGGGTCAAGGAGGCGTGCGGGGAGTTCCAGCGCGCGGCAGGGGCGTTCCGTGCGGTGGGGCAGATGATGGAGGGGGAGGAGGGGACGGTGGATATGAGCCCGGAGGCCGCGGCGATGCTGGAGCAGCTCATGCTCGCGCAGGCGCAGGAGTGCTGCTTCGAGCGTGCTCTCGCGGCAGGAACGTCGCCGGCGGCGTGCTCCAAGGTGGCCAGGCGGGTGAGATGGGCTGCCCTCGCTTGCCGTGTGCTTCTTTCCTAGTGGCATTGCATCCATACGATCTGTGATTGTTCTAGGTTCCACTTAGCTTCCCCTCGGTTTTAGTTCAAGAAATGCCTGCCCTTGCTTTCCGTGTGCTTCTTTCCTAGTGGCATTGCATCCATACGATCTGTGATTGTTCTAGGTTCCACTTAGCTTCCCCTCGGTTGTAGTTCAACAATTGCCTGCCCTTGCCTGCCGTGTGCTTCTTTCCTAGTGGCATTGCATCCATAGGACATGTGATTGTTCTAGGTTCCACTTAGCTTCCCCTCGGTTTTAGTTCATTAAACTAAAACCACGACAAGTATTTTGGAACGGAGGGAATATATCGTAAACCGCAATGTCTTTACCTTACAAGCTACAACAGAAAGCCAAAAAAAGCGACCGATAAGCTAAGATTCCAAGAGCGCACATGATAAACTCCACGATCTTTGGGCATCCACAAGACGGATCCTCAAAACATCACAGGATAAGCACCCAGGAAATCTCAAGCAGCAGTTCAGACGCTACCTCTCAATCAACCTAGCTGGAACCAACAGGACACAAAACTAGACTACTAACAGCTGAGAAGCAGAAGTCCTAACGAGAATAAGATCACTTCTGGATCCTGTTCAGTCCAATCATCCATCCATGAACCGCATGAAACACCTCATTTTCTATTAGTTCGAATATTCGTGCCCCCGATTTCGGCATTTCTTGATCTCCCTGTTTTTTTCTGCAGAATAATCCAATCATTAAAAGATCTTGCAATCATATTAACAGGAATGTGAGGATCAGCGATTTTAAGATTGTCAAACACCACACTATTTCTCAATTTCCAACTGACCAGAAAATAGCAGACACCCCTGCCATCATCAGACATTTTTCATTAGAAGGTGCAAAGTAGAGGTTGTGAGGCTAATCCAAGGTTTACGCCAATTGCAGTATCCAGCTCTCCCTAGCCATACTTTATCTCCCACATCCCACACACGCAAGATTTTGATTCTGTTCAATGCTTTCACTAACTGATTATTATAATTTTCTCTAGCACCTTATGAATCCGGTGTACTCTATGTTATCATTGCCATGCTGATATAGTTTAAGTTTCAGATTAATTCGGTGTACTACGCTCTGAGATCATTTTTTGTCGGATACCAATTAATTTTCAAGAATATGCATCTTCTGATAGAGAATACTAGGAAACATAAAAAAAAGTCCGAAGAAAGTTGAGAAAGAGCTTCACAGGGACCCCAAAACCAGAACAACCATCATGAAATGTTACCTTGCATGTCTCAGGTCATAACTTGCCTTATCATCTCATCCTCCATCTTACTCCCTCCGTCCCATAATATAAGAGCGTTTTTGACACTTACTGTCAAAAACGCTCTTATATTATGGGACGGAGGGAGTAGTTATTAAAGCTAAATAAGCAAAATTATAATTTATACAAACCAATCAATCTTGTTATAATTTCTAGTACTAGATTGGTGAAGCGCCATGTATTTTCTGTGCAATCTAGAGGTGGTTTTTTAGTTGAAGTTAAGATCATATTAGACCTAAATTCTGCCAGTTTATAACTGTTTCTGGCTGCCACCGATCCGCCATACCCGTGCTGCTCATGTCCGGTTTGCTAGGATACTGCAACATATTCTACCGTTATGGCTTGATGAGGATCACAGGTTATAGGTATTGTGGGGGGAGGGCGAGGTTGATAACCTGTTGGCAAACTGATGCTGCGGTAGCACCTTTCCTGCTGGTAGGTCTAGCCCCACATAACATTTGCAAACTGAATTGTGAGTTCCAAAGTAGGCTTAAGCACCTCATTGTCTAGTTTTTCTGGGGCCTGGTCCAATTTTTCGTCTTGCTGTATAGTTTTGTGTCATGTCGTCGCCGCCTTCTAATATAAAATGTAATGCATATTCAGTTGCAAACTGAATTTTGAGTTCCAAAGTAGGCTTAAACACCTCCTTGTCTAGTTTTTTGGGGTCTGGTCCAATTTTTCTGGGGCTCCGTCCAATTTTTCTGGGGCCTTCTTCTACTATAAAATGACATGCATATGGATGTGTGTTTGAGAGAGTTCCAGAATAGGCTGCACTGACAATATTTTGCTCTCTTAGTTAAGATTACGTACCTTAGTTTAAGATTGGTGTGATTATATGCTTGTCTGATATTTTTGCCATGATATCAGGCCAGCATTCCATGTGAAAAGTCCTGGAGGATGTTCCTTGCATTAGCAAAACCTGAACTGAAAGAGAATCTTTGTCATATGCTATAAAAGTATCAGGGTCAGTAGGCTAGTAAGATTAGGGATTTAAAGTAAGGTTCTGTTGCTGAAGTGGCAAAGATGGTAGACCTTATATTTTGCATCTCTGAACATTTTAAATATAATTATGTTCAAATGCATAGAAAAAAAATGACATCAGAAAAATATTTGCCTCTGGCCTTATGCAGGCTGCCTTGTACTACGAAGAAGCGTATGCTGCACTGGTTATCCCTCCATTGCAGAACCACTTTGAAAGATCATGGTTGTCTCACGTCCAGTTGAAGGCTGCTCAATTCAATGCAGAAGCTTGCTATCGGTATGCTATTGAATTGCATGACAAGATGGAAATTGGCGAGGAGATAGCTCGATTGCAGTTTGGGATTAATGCAGTTGTTGATGCCAAGAGAACTGCCAGGGGAGCCCCCGCTTCCCTTTATGATTCTGTTTCCAGGCTAGAACAAGATATGAACCAGAACTTGGAGAAGGCAGTGAATGAGAACAACCGCATCTATCTTATGAGAGTTCCAGCAGCCAAGTTGTTATCTCCCTTGCCATCAGCTTCACTTGTCCGGTCTGCTTCCAAGAGTGAGGTCTTGGATGCAAAAGCAGAAACTGGCCTTCAGTCCTCATAACTGAATGCTTTGACATCGTGAAATGAAGCAATGGCACGCATCCTGTGCCGCTGTTGCATGCTAAAGACTGTCTGCTGCAGCAGAGATTATCGAAAAAGTCTTGTATAGTCGTCGTGTATCTAGTGTGTAGCTACAATGTGTGTTGGCATGCCAAGCTAGGACCATTCTAGTTGAACCTTGAGAAATGCTTGGTAGGCTGTTGCTGCTGGAATCTCAGGTTTCTGTGATGCTCCTTTTGTGCCGTAATGAAAAGTTCATCTGCCGTCAGCCATTTCAGTAAGCACACACTTTTCATGTTTTAGCACAAGCTTACGTAAATTCTTTGCACTTTGTGTACAAAATGACTTCTCCTTTCGGTGCTGTTTGTTTCGGCGTAGAATTGCAAAACCGTTTCTTGATCTAATCTTATAGTATCCAATGTGTTTCGTTGCTGTGGATAATTAAGTTCAGGATGTGTGAACACCAACATGACAGGACAATTTCTTAGCAGACCTGATTTGTAGGAACAATTATACGAACCATTTGGAGCTTACTGAATTTCTAGATGTTAGAAATGGCTCCTGGGAGCAACTTTTTTTTAGAAATGCTAAAAAAGGGTTTTTGTACATGTATTTATTCTTGTCCTTTCATTAAGTTGTACTAAAGACAATTAACATGGATCGGAGGGAGTAGAAAAACACCAGTATTGTGGCCTGTGCTAAGAAAACAAGTTTATAGTGCTTAAAAATGATTTTACAGCACTGGATTTTGTTTTTTCCCGATCAAAACATATGACATTTCTTTGTTACATTTTATAATCAGTCAGAAGACATGAACATGTATGTTGTCAAACAAATTCATTTTTTTCTACTTTTAAATATGCCTTTTA
This sequence comes from Triticum dicoccoides, assembly GCF_002162155.2. Taxonomy (NCBI): domain Eukaryota; kingdom Viridiplantae; phylum Streptophyta; class Magnoliopsida; order Poales; family Poaceae; genus Triticum; species Triticum dicoccoides. The sequence goes on along the minus strand of NC_041391.1, from coordinate 473,119,365 downwards.
CTGTTTGATGACTCCGGAGCCAAGGCGTCAGCCCCACGAATTTCACAATTCTTTGCTTATGAATTTCACGGTCTGTTGAGTATTTCGTCATCATTTGCACCGTTTTCTGAGGTTGATAACAGCCCTCGGAAGCTTACGATAACAGAGCTAGTACAAAATTCTGGACGTTTCCGAAGCCGGATGCAACAAAAACCGAAAGCGCCAGAAATATTACAGTACGCAACCCTCGCCTCGCACAATCCTCACTCGTCTATCCGTTCCTCCACCTCTCGTTGCTCGGGCTCCCTATCCTGCACTCCTCTCCCGCGCGCCCACCACCTGTTCGACCCGACGCCCCGCCCCTCCACACGCGCCCCACATTCCAGTCGCTCGCCGCCAATGGCAACGACCGCCGCGGCCATGGCACCCCCCTCCACCTCCGCCTCCTCGGTCCTCCTCCTTCGCCGCCTCCCTTCCCCGACCTCCGCGGCCCCCGGCTGCTGCCGCCTCGGCCCGCCGCCCCGCCTCCGCACGGCCCGCCCGCGGGTCTCCCTCACCAGCGACGTCTCCTCCTCGTCCGACGTGGCCGAGGAGGAGGCCGAGCACGCGCCCAAGGTCGGCAGGCGCGTGCGCGTCACGGCGCCCCTCCGCGTCTACCACGTCGTCAAGGCGCCCGACCTGGACATCCAGGGCATGGAGGGCGTCATCAAGCAGTACGTCGGCGTCTGGAAGGGCAAGCGCATCACCGCCAACTTCCCCTTCAAGGTCGAGTTCCAGCTCACCGTCGACACGCAGCCCAAGCCGGTCAAGCTCTTTGTCCACCTACGCGAGGACGAGTTCGAGTACATCGGCGACGAATGAGACCACTGTACCTACCTCTCTGTAACAACTGTACATGGCCAAGTAAGCCGACCGCCTTCCTCATATACAATAATAATGGCCGCAGCGTAGGCGTGTGTATATTGTTCCGGTGGATGTGTGTGTGAGTGGTGAGAGGGATGAAGGCTGAAGAGGGTTGGAATTAGGAACGCATGACCAGGAAGTTGATTGCTTGCTTGCTGTCGTTCCCTTGTTCCTCCTCTAATTCAACATCTATTTTTTCTCAGATGTGCGGAATTGTTTGGATCATAATCGACAGTTCTAAAATAACACCGATAATTTTGCTCTTCCTTGCAGCCAATGCTTGATAATTTTGTTCCAAGAGCTTATCTTAATCTGACTGGTATAATCACATTGTTGCTTCTAGGAATATGTATCCTTTATATATTGAATCTAGGCTATTTTTATAATTTATATAAGATATTTTCTGTTATGAGGGAATTCGATTAGGCAATAAGTATCTTGTTTTTGGACAATACGACAAGTGTTTGGAGTGTAATGCTATATATACATCAATGTATATATTTTGGTCTTACTGTAACCCTGTGAACTTGAACTTGGATGGCTAAAGTTCGTCTGAATTTGGATACAAGAACATTCATGAAATAACTTCTCTAAACCCAACTTGTTGCTTGTAGAGTGAACAAACAGCTAAGGCTCTAAGGTAGGTTCCTGGCTGACCATAGGTAATCCTAAAATTTAGTTGCTTCCTTTCATCATCAATCTACGGTACTATATACTTTCAGTGGAATGTTCCGAGTAACCTCATAGAGTTCTTTATACCAGCTCATACTTCCACATTGAATAACAATGTAAAACAGCACATTGGACAGATTTATATCATATTCTTCTAAGAGAAATATATGCAGCCATACTGTACCTAGTTAATAAACTTACCCCTGAGCCTGGCTTATTATATAGAGAAGGCAATGCGAAGGTACCGTGCAGAGGCTAGGCCTTGGATGCGGGTAGGCAGAGTGCGCAATTACAGTAGAAGCCAACAGGGCAACGCTTGGTACTCTAACTAGCCCTGTTATACCAAGTACTCCCTCTGTAAACTAATATAAGAGCGTTTAGATCACTACTTTAGTATTCTAAACGTTCTTATATTAGTTTACGGGGGGAGTAGTACGTATTTCTTAAGCAATCAGTTCTCAGCATCCATGCTCCTGGTTATGAAAAAAGAGCACGTTCTAGGATTTGCTAGCTAACTTAGTCACATCAGATATGTCATTATGATTTAAAATTTCTGTCATTAAAGTTGGAATAGTCTACAAGAGTACATGTGAACTGTTATTTTTCAGTATATAGTATGTATGGACCATTTCTTGTGTTGTTGTTGATTGCGAAATCTATTTCTCTAACACATTGATATTTTAGGGTTAGCAATACCCAGTACACAAACTATATTGCACCAAAAGGGCAAATCTGAATTTAGCCAAGACAATATGATGAAGGTTTTTGGAAGTTGCCAATTTATCTGCAACAAAACTACTTTTGTTCGTTTATAGAGTTATGCCATTCATTAAAACCCAAAAACATGGTCGGAGCAGAGGATTGGACCTTGTGAAACTCTCTAGGTAAGATTTCAATGTTGAGCGTGCAGATGTTTTTTTTTTTTGAAACTAGGCAAAAGATTTGCCATTTTCATTAATTAAGAAGAGAGTATTGTTACAGAAATGCCGTTAAACGGCAAAAGCCTAAACGAATTACTCTCGCGACATTACATTGCTCAAATTCTTGGCACCGGCAATAGCCCAAATAGACATTTCTTCTTTGATGATCCGTGTGACGATCGCCACCGGCGCTGCCTTGCTGCTGAAGACGCGTGCATTCCGTTCCTTCCAAAGTTCCCACCCCACAAGAAGTAGCAGAGAAGATAAGGCCTTAACCGGTTGGGTGTTGTTCGAGAGTAGCTCATCCCACCAAGATTTAACTGTGCCGAATTGGTGCCAAGTAGCCGTGGGAATAGCAAGCCCGAGCCAGGAGAACACCTCATCCCAAACCCGGAGAGAGAACCTGCACTTGAAAAGAAGGTGGGCTGCTGATTCTTGCACCTGATTGCAAAGCGGGCACCGGTCACAGTTTGGCCATCCTCGGCGTTGCAGCCTATCCGCGGTCCAAATTCTGTTTTGATTGACTAACCAGGCGAAGAATTTGCATTTAGGAGGAGCCCAAGCCTTCCAAACCGAGACCTGAAAGCTAGAGTGGGTGAGACCAGCGAACTGCGCCAAATATGCAGACTTAGCGGAGTAGTTGCCATCATTGGCGAGCTTCCACAAAATGCTATCTTTGACGCTCGGTTGGATGACAACACCCGCAAGCTTTTCCCACAGGGCCGAGAATTGCTGAAGATGCTCCAGCGTGAGGCCGCTTTGGGTGTCAATTTGAGCTATCCAATGATGATCCCTCAAGGTCTGGGCAACCGTTCCGCCTTTCTTGCGAGAAATCTCAAAGATCTTTGGTGCAATGTCCTTGGGTCTTATACCCTCTAGCCAAGACGACTCCCAGAAAATCGCTTTATTCCCATCACCAATCGTCACCTTGGTCGCAGCCGCAAAAAGATCACGGTTTGCAGCTGTGCACGGCGTCTCCTGACCACACCACGCCCTTGAGGGTTCATCACAGTCTAGCCAAAGCCACCGAAGCCGGAGGGCAGTGGCAAACTTGCCGAGATTGAGAATGCCAAGACCTCAATTAACCTTGCGTTTGCCACCAGTAACCTTGCAAACTTGCTCCCAATTAACCTTGCATTTGCCATCAGTAACCTTGTCTGTTCCGGCCCAAAGGTAGGCACGTCGCAGCTTGTCAATTGCCTTTAGGACCTCCACCGGAAGGTCCAGCGGAGTGATGTGATAGATGGCCACCGCCGTGAGAACCGCCTTGACCAAGGTCATGTGACCCGAGATAGCAACATGCTTGCCTTTCCAAGGCACCAATTTGCCAGCCGCCTTGTCCTCTAGCAGTTGTAAGTGAATCCTCTTAAGTCTCTTGATCGCGAGAGGGAGACCAAGGTAGCAGATAGGGAAGAAGGAACGACAGGCCGGGAAGGACTGAAGAATATCATCGAGGTCCACATTGGCACATCTGATGGGCGCAACAATACTTTTGGCGCACTTAGTGGACAAGCCCGTGGACTCACCAAAGGAAGCTAGCATGGTGGACAGGAATTGGACATCCTCCTTATAAGGGGCACAGAAAACAGCAGCGTCATCGGCATACAGGGAGGCACGAATCCCGCGTGCCTCCCAGGAAGGGGGTGAAGCTTCCCATGTGCAGTGGCTTTGTTGAGGATATGGTGAAGCGGGTCGATCGCGAGGACGAAGAGCAAAGGGGAAAACGGGTCACCCTGTCTGAGGCCACAACCATGCTTGATGGGGTCGCCAGCAATTCCGTTTAGTAAGACTCTCGAGGATGCCGAGGAGAGGAGAGCCGAAACCCAGTCTCGGAAGCGGGTAGGGAAACCATGGTGGCTCAACATCTCCAGCAAGTAGTCCCACCTAACAGAGTCGAATGCCTTCCTAATGTCAAGCTTGAATAGGAGCATGGGTTTTTTTGTGCGGTGAAATCTTCTCGCCGAATTCCGCACATACATAAAGTTGTCATGTATACTTCTCTTTTTTATGAAAGCACTCTGGGCAATGGAGACGATGTCGTTCATGTGGGGAGCAAGCCTAGTGGCAAGAATCTTTGCAATGAGCTTGGCCACCGCATGGATTAGGCTAATTGGTCGGAAGGCAGAAATCTCCTCCGCTCCATCCTTCTTGGGAACGAGAGTAATATTCGCCGAGTTGAGCCAGTGAAAATTTCTAGTTTGAAGATTGGAGAAGCTATTGATCACGAGCAAGATGTCATCTTTAATAATCTCCCAACAACTTTTGAAGAATTATCCTGTAAAACCATTCGGGCCAGGTGCTTTGTCACTAGGGAGAGCAAAGATTGCAGCCTTCACTTCCTCTTCAGTAATTGCATCTCCAAGCATGGATAGATCATGGTCAGTACGGGGAATGGCTGCCCGGTTGATGGTCTTTGGGCGTGGGGCACCCCTCTTCATGATCTCAGAGAAATGCGAGTGGACAATATTCTTCTTGTGGTCATAATCCGTCACCCAGCCATTGCCCTGTTTGAGTCGGTGAATTAGATTTTTCCGTCTCCGACCAATCCTAAGGTGGAAATACCAGGTATTCGCATCACCCTCTTTGATGTTGGTGATCCGAGAGCTTTGCCTCTTCCTAGCTCTCTCTAGCACTGCAAGCCCCACCACTCTCCTCTTAAGTCTTTTCCGAAGATCCGCCTCCTCGGGACTAAGAATCCGCACATCTTGGGCCTCATCAAGGCGAAGGATGATCTCCAAGGCCATATGCAGTTGGACCTTGGCATTGGAGAAGAGGGTTCTGCTCCAAACTCGCAGTTTCTGACTGGTCTTCTTCAACTTCTGGAATAACCTTAGTAAAGGATCGTGGTGCTGGGAGGGCTCGTTCCACGCCTCTAGGATGACTTGCTGGAAGCCTGGCATGTTGGTCCAGAAGTTCTCAAAGCGTGCAGATGTTTTGCCTTTCCAATACCATCTTGGATCGTGGATGACCGATGAATGTGCTGAAATCTGGCATTTGAAATTTGCTCATGAGGTTTTCATAATATTCAAGAAAAATCACTGTACTCTACAAGAAAAATCACTAGAGTAGTCTAAATATAAGTCTTTATAGGGATTCCACTAGGTGGACTACATACGGAGCAAAATGAATGAATCTACACTTAAAATGCATCTATATATATCCATATATGGTTCATAGTGGAATCTCTACAAAGACTTATACTTCCTCTGTTCTTAAATATAAGTCTTTGTAGAGATTCCACTATGAACCACATACGGATGTATATAGATGCATTTTAAGTGTATATTCATTTATTTTGTTCCGTATGTAGTCCATCTAGTGAAATCACTACAAAGACTTATATTTAGGAACGGAGGGAGTATATAAACTAGTACATCGATTCTGGGCTTGTGAACTTTAGGTTTCCTTTATTTGAAGCCCCCTGAGGTCTTGTTGGCGCAGTAGTCAGTCACTTAATCTACTCCCTCCGTCTCAAAATTGTTGTCTTAGATTTGTATACATACGGATGTATCTATTTACGGGACGGATGAAGTATGTTTTTGTTCATGTTTCCAGTGATATGCTTTTGTTTCAAGCATTACCTCGGTCCCCAATTACTTGTCTTAGATTTGTCTAGATACGAATGTATATAAACACTAAAACGTGTCTAGATACACCCGTAATTTGGGAGTATGATACATACAGCAGCAGTGCTCCTCAAGTCTCAGCATTGTTGTTTACAGAGGGCTCGAATGGCGAATTCAAATGAAGGGGCCACCTATATTAAAACACATACAATACCGTCCTAGACGCATCCTGCATGTGGTTCATCCAGTATTCAAGTTCAACTCGACCAAACTACGGTACCGATGATGATGCCTTTGATGAGGTTTGCTGCCAGGGGCCCTGGCCTGTCATTGTGCGTGAGGCCTCCTGACTCTGGTTTAATCTGTCATGAGAACATGTGACCACTCAAATCTACTGCGTTTCATTGTTCCGCTGACACGTCTTCCATTCGCTTCCGTTGTGTTGCTGTTATGTTTTGAGGCTCAGTTGCTTTCAAAAAAAGGAGAAAGGGACAGGGCAAAAAAACGGTCAATTTGAGCTTCCAGCTTTTGATCTCTTGTTTGTTTACCTTGCCATGGCCCTAATCCAGATTTGTTACCGTGCATTCCCCCCTCCCTCTCCGCCTTCCCAGTTCTGCTGACCCATACTGGGAAGAACCGGCAAGCCAGCAATCCATTCGAACATACTCCTTCCGTTCGGAATTACTTGTCTCGAAAATGAATGTATCTAGAATACTCGGAAAGGGAGTACCACTCACTGCGGGTGGTCCCGTCCCGTTGCAAATGCCAACCATGATTGCCACCTGGGCTGATGCTTCTTGCACGGCCAACACACGAGACGAGAGTTAAAGAAGATGACCTGATGATCAATGACCTGATGATGTACTGGTAGTATACTACGTACGAGGGCTCACGTGCCCACCATTTGTCACACCCGTCACGTGATTAGGTGACACGATCTGACCCCCCACCCTGGCTCTGGTGCGATCGCGCAATTAATTAACGCTCCGATCCGATTTGATCCGATCAAAAGTGGAAGCATTGAGCGAGGAGAGGTCGATGGCATGCATGCACACGGGCTCCTCTCCAACGGTCGGCTCGGCTGCTCCTGCCGTTGGTTCGTTCGTTGGAAAGAAAACTAATTTTACTGGGCGCAACGGTCGGATCCTTCTGGGCGGATGACGGCGCCAAAAGGGATCCATCTTTCCACGAGCGTGTGTGCATCTGCGCCCCCCTCGCTCGTAGCGTTTGAATCCCGGCGGATACGGGTTCGAGATGATGAGCCAATCGGAGCCAGGCCCCACCTAAGCAAAGCTTCCAACTCCAACGGGCACCACCGCGAGAGAGGATTTCAAATCTCACCTCAAGCTGTGACCGTCCGTCATCGTCACCACCGAGTACTAACACGAAGCACCACGCACACCGATCACGTACTTAGAGGGTGCTTGATACGTTTTAGTCCCATGACTAAAAGTAGTGGGACTAAAACTTGCTAGCCTCACCCATGCTTGAATACAAATACTAAATAGACTAAAATCGAGTTAATGAGCATTTATTATTCTCCAAACCTTCCAATTCAGAACTCGCATGTGTTAAAGGAGATGAGTTAAATGAGGAGAGAGAGGACTAATCCATATTTTAGTAGGGTTCTCATGACTAAATTTTTTTAGTTTCAAGACTAGTTCTAGTTTCTCTTTAGTCAGGAATGATTGGAACTTTAGCCTCTAAAAGAGACTAGTTTTAGTCAGACTAAAAATAGTGCCTTGAATCCAAGCATGCCCTTAATCCCCCCTCACACTCCCCCCGAAGCTCGGCATAAATACCAGCTCCACGCCTTCCAACCCCAGACTTTCCATTCCTTGCATCCGGAGCTCGCCAACAATCCGTAGTTCCGACGAGTCACCACCATGGGGCTCTGTTTCAGCAAGAAGCAGCAGGACAAGCCACCGCCGCCGCAGCCGCAGCCGAGCGCCCCTGCGGCCACCACCAAGCCCAAGAAGCCTGCCAAGGTCGCCGCAGCCGCGGTGGTCGCCGGCGATGAGAAGGCCAAGAAGGCGCCGCAGCCGAGGAGGGCGTCCAACGCGGACGAGTCTGCCGCGGCCGGCAAGAAGGCGGCGCCGATCGTCGTGAAGGCCAACAAGGCGGCCGCGGGCGGGGAGGAGGAGAAGAAGGTGGAGCAGGCGAGGCCGGTGGTGGTGGTGGCCAAGGGGCCGATGCCGGTGCGCACGTCCAGCTGCACCAAGGAGGAGGTGGACGCCATCCTCATCCAGTGCGGCCGCCTCAGCCGGAGCTCGTCCGGGAGCGAGACGAGGGGCGGGCACCGCTCCAAGAGGAGCTCCGACTTTGATCCGTCCGGGGCCGGAGGCGCGGACGAGGAGGGCGACTGGGAGAGGAACGGGGTCCCCGTGTCCAGGCCGTCGCCCCACCGGGGCTCGCCGCAGAGGAAGCGCTCGGGGAGCCGGGAGAGGACCGGCGGAGGGAGCCGCAGGTCCAGCCGATCGCCCGGACGGCGTGGGGAGGGCGGCGCGCCCTCTGCGACCTCGGCGGGCTCCGGCGCTGCCAGACAGCAGCCGGGAAAGATGGTCTCCGTTCCGGCGAGGGAGAAGGGCCGCGCACCGTCGCCCGCGGCCGCGTCCGGGAAGAGGTGCGCGTCTCCGCGATCGAGCTCGCCTGCGAGGGTGGCCGCGGCCAATGAGAATGCTGGAGGGGGACAGAAGACGGCGGGGCAAACGCCGGCGCTGAGCCGGAGCTCGTCAAGGAAGGCCGAGCAGTCGCCGCTCCGGCGCAGCCCCATGGCCGAGATCGACGAGAATTCCCTCCGCAATAACAACAGCAGCACCAATACCAAGACCCAGAAGGTAAGAAACAAGCAAAGTTCGAATTTTAACGCCATTTCTTTTGTAACTCCACGACTTAACATTCGATCAGCCGCTCACAATCTTCAAACTGATTCAGAAATCGACTGAGATTACTGTCGCCACCCCGACCCGGAAGACCACGGAGCGCGCAAAGGAGCAGAGTTCTCAGAAAGAGAAGGCGGAGGAGACCATGGTTGCGGTGTCAGAGACTAGAGCGCCTTCGTCCAAGACCACCGAGACGCGCACGGTGAGCATCGTGGCCGAGACCCCAGGCCGGAGGTCAGGCCGCCGTTCGCGCCGGGTGTCGCGCGACTTCGACCAGAACCCCGGCTTGTACGCCAGCCATCTCCTCGAGGACATCCAGAACTACCACACCTCCGCTACGGCCACCCCCGGAACGCCGCCATCCTTCACGCTACCGGCCTGCGTCTCCAAGGCGCAGTCCATCGTCGACGCCGTCGCCGACCTCAACTCCTCATCGTCAGAGAGCCGCACCTGCGAGCCCGATCGGAGCGTCGACGACAAGGCCTCTGTCAACGCGGCGGCCGGCGGGGATGACCTTGACGCGCCGAGCGTGCACAGGTACGTGTCGGTGCGGGACATCCGTGGCCGCGGGGAGATGGAGCTGCAGGAGTCCGCGGGGAGCAACAGCCTCTCCGGCAACCTGTGGACGCCGTCGTGCGAGTCCACGGACCGGACGTGGAGCGGCTCGCGGTCGTCGAACAACGGCGACGAGGTCGTCGAGCAGGTCCCTAGCCACCACAGTGGCGCGCGCAGCCCGGTGAACCGGCCCAGGCAGAGCAAGCAGAGGGCGGCTGCGCAGCTGGAGCCAAGCGGCCGGTCGCGCGCCGGCAACTCCGGCGTCAATGCTCACCGTGGACGCAGCGCTCACCGCGGCAGCGGCAGCGTGGCGAGCGGCCGATCGGGCGTCCGTGGCGTCTCGGCGAGCACGTAGTGAGGGAGATTAGGCAAGATGTGTGAGATGGCAGTGTTGCTAGCGGCAAGACGGATTGCCGCTTTCACGGTCAGATCTCAAGTGTTTGTTTTTGTGTTGCGATGCATTCTTCAGATGTAGTCTTGCTAACGTTATCAATTTAGACCATGCTATCATTATCTGGGAGCAAACCTGTATCCTCTATTCAGGCCTGTTGATCTGATGATCAGTTCTGGGCTCTGGATTACTGAGCCATATGGATCAGAGAAGAGCTTTTCTCGAGTTTCTGATGCCTTGCTTCCCATTATGCAGAAACATTTTTGTCTGGTCTCTCACTATGCAGAAATGATTGGCATATACGTGTACCAGCAGAAACATTTTTGTCTTAAAAAAAGATCATCATTTTTACAGATTATGTGCAAGGTTAACGGTAAAACAGAAGCTGTCATGGTCACACGAGCTTTGGTGATTTGGGCATTTAACATAAAAAAAAAGACTGTATACGTTGTTTTTAAAGGTTCCCATGGAGAAATGAACACCAAGAATTCATAGCTCAGTTGGTTAGAGCACCCGAGTTCAACTCTCACACGGAGCAATGCTATTCTTACGTACAAAAAGTTTTACACACAAGTTCATTTTGTGGCAGTTAGCTAAAATCAGTGAAGCGGTTCCCATCTGTAACTTGTACAAAATGCTATTCTTGAATTCACAAGAGGAGCTTTTGGGGTCGATATGTGCTGGTGCAATCGAATAAAAAATGACATAATAATTATATCTTATAAGTAACCATGATAAATTTAACAGCCAGCTTTCATAGCTCAGTTGGTTAGAGCACCCGTTTAGTAAGCGGGAGGTCTTGAGTTCAACTCTCAATGAAAGCAATTATTTTTGTAATCTTTGTTCAGACTGATATAGCATTAAAACCTGCTCGTTTTCTCTTTTTGATTGTTCGGAAGGCACAAGCCCCAAAAATCGGTGGATCAGTCTGCATGCAGCTAAATTCTGAATTGGTCTAGAGAAAAAGAGAAAAGGAAGAAGACGAAGAAAAATGGGGACTTAGCAGGTTGGTACGCACTTCTTGCAGACCATGACGCACTTGGTGGCCGGCGGGACGCGGGCGAGGCGTGACCGCGCCGTGTAGCACCTCTTGCCGCAGACCACCATCCTCCGCCGGCACGTCGCCGCGGGGACGCACTTCGCCGGCGCGCCTTTCCTGAGCCCTCGCCCCTGTCTGGCCCTGATGATGACCAGCTTTGTCTCGTTGGCCGCGGCCAGCCGCCAGCCGCCCTCCGCTTCCCGCTGGTGCAGGAGGACGTCCACCGACGGCTCACGGCCGAGAGCGGCGACGGCGAGCGAAACCACGATCAACATCAAGCAAGCCGTCTTCATCGTCAACTACGTGGAGATTACGAGTTCCCTCTGTGTGTGCATGTTGGAGTTTTAAGAGAGAGCAAGGAGGCACTGTCAGTGTGCAAGTGTGCATGAGCTACCTACCTAATCTGTTCCAGGGGGACATCTGTTGCAGGGGCGAAATTGGGTGTGGATCCAGTTCGAATCGGTTATGATTGAAAAAAAAATTATGTACGCTTTTCTAGAATGTTTAGATCACTATATTAGTTATCTATAAATGCTCTTATATTTCTTTATGAAGGGAGTACTAAAATATTATGATTGAAAAAAATACTAGTACTATTTTTTTCCAATGTAACAAAAATACTGCAACGAATTCTTTTTTGGGTGAATATGAAAATTGTTCACTTGCAACAATCTCTGCGAAAAGCCATGGGTTGTTTCTTCCGTGTTAACTCTTGCCAAGCTAAACCCAACAAAGTTGACAATCACATAGCCGAGGAAAGAAGTCCCTCTCCTCCAAAGAATGGAAGTTGGGGGTTCCGCAACACCTCAACTTCTCGAGAGAGGTGGAAGCGGAACTAGGATGAGGGGATCATGGCAGTTCTAAAGAAAGCACCGCTAAAGAAAGCTCCCCGCCGAAAGAAGAGTAGGTGGAGTGGCAGTCCGTCAAAAAACATTCTTGAAGATATGCTGAAACCATCATGAAGGTGCACATGAAGCAGGCCAACCCAACACACATCAAAGCATAAGGGTACTATCTGCAACAATATCCGCCAACCATTTACCTCCCTCAAGGCCTTAACATATTTTCAGATACCCGTGGCTGCAAGTACAACGAAGATCTGATGAATGCAACCTCGAACCTCTCTAAAATCATGTACATGGTCTATAATCAAGTGAGGGCATGTGATGAGAAGAAAGTAAACCTGCAATGAATCAAGCCATCATCAACATACTTCACTGCCGTTGAATGATCAAGCCTAAAATTATGTTATTTGGCACCTCCCTATCTAGTAGCATCTCATAATTACTTTATTGTACACTTGTTGTCTCTACCTAGTAGCATGTTAATTTTCTAAATTTAGTTGCAAAGCGTGCTATTACATGCCAAGAGCAATTATAGTTGTATTCGTTGGTGTGAAGCTTGGTAATAAAGCAATGAGTGCGCAGAGCTCCCTTTTGATTCCTATTATTTCATAGTCTAAGGTATGAACTCTCTTTATAGCTCTCTCTATGTTATGAGGTCATGACTGACAACATTGAAAGTTTTATAAATCAAGACTACTGAGGTGTTTAACTGAGCTATATCTGCCAACTTTATTGAATCATGAACCTTGATATGCTAGTAGAGAATGACACATGCAGATATATTATTTCCATATTTTTGGCAATTTGCAAACTATTTTGTGTTAGTAGAGCTGAGGATGGAAGACAACTAGATATCCATATGTCGGTGTCTTTTTCATTTATGGATCCTCTAGTATCCATCTATATTTGTTATAAATAGTGCCATGATGGATGAAGCTGAGGAGGGGGGAGGAGGATCTCAAGAGTCTATGAGCTTTATTATATCTCAACCATCTATTGTTGGCTTCCAAGAGGGGACCCATGGAATGCTTTCTGGCTTTTATAATAATCAGGTTCCACGGGTGGAAGAAGATGGAGGCACAACCTATAAGAATGACCTCGAGGATCTCTCGAATCATAGGAGGCCGTGAAAGGGTGATGAATAGAGTTGCCAGAAGATTAATTGAACAAGTTGATGGAGGTTCCAAAATCATTGATGATAACTCTTTCACTACTATTCGCAAAAAAGAACTCTTTCTCTGTTCTTTCTAATGATGAAATTATGAGTAAAGCTTTAGAAAAGGGTGTAGGTTGTAATAATCTAGATTTAGATACTCTTAATCTTGTTACTGATCTGGAATATGCTAGATTTAACATTCATAGTCAGAGTAGTGTTGAGGAGGATAAGAATATTGGTCATGTCAAGTTTCTGAAATGGAAGGGGGTGTGAATAATATTGAAGATGACTTCATAGTGGTGGTGTCCAAATCTAATCGAAAAAGATAGAAAAAATGCAGAGTGAGAGCAAGAAAAACATATTCTTATGAAGAATGGTTGTGTGCAGACTAAAAGCATGTCAAAAAAGGGGCCCTGATGGCAACTGTCCATCCTTTGCCTGGGGAGTTATCTCCTGTCGTGGTTAGAAAATAATAATAAATACAAATGATAAAGCCTCACATGGAATTGTAAGGGTTGTGGGAAGAAAGGTTTAGCTACAAGCCTGGTGGAGATTATGAAAGATAATGAGGTGAACTTTGTGGGTTTGCAGGACCAGTGGGAGGCGGAAACCCCCGTCAATCGAATCTACCACCAGAGAAAACTCGACAGGGTGTGGGACATAGGGTGGATGATCGACGCGCTGGAAGGTGATCATGACATCGGACCACTCCAGGAGGTCGGTCGGAGCGACCACAGATCGCCAGCTCCACAGTCACCCTTATTCCCATGATTGGGTCAGTTATGGGATAGATGGCATTGTGGGGTGCGGGAATCAGGGAGTCCGCAGTGTTACCATCATTACTGCTACAGTGATTGCTGAGGTGCACGCGGGATTTAGGGAGATCTGCTGCAGAATTAAAACTTGAATCCTAGCTGATGATGAGTCCAATTCATGTCATGATTTTGATAGTTATTTTGTGCTACATGGTAGGTTTTGTGGGATTTTATGGCCTTCACACATCTCTTTTGTCGGTATTCCACAAGTAACACCTTTTGGAGTAAATAATACTTTATAAAAGAATCCAAGAAAATGGTGGCGAAATCACATATTTAATGTGATAATCAACTACCATAAAAGATTGAAGCAAAGGGATCGAAGAAGGAGTCTATGTGACGCCTCCAAAGCCAAAGACGGTGTTCCATACGAGTGCGCCCACTTGTATGGCCGGTCGTATGAGGTTACAGGGCCGTTACCTCGTCCACTAATTCCACCCCGTGAAATCATATCGGGGATCAGATGAACAGACACCAGAAACTCATCCAGAAGGCAGAACACTAGCCTCTGGAGATCATCCGAAGGAGGAATTGGCATGGAGGAGATCTCCATCTTGACCGCCAAACACAAGGGGGCTACAACATTGTAACACCCCTAGTGTCATGCTACAGTGACCACATGCTAATGTGCCATGTCATCATAATCATCATCATTAATTGCATTAAGAAATAATTCAACTCTCAAACCCTAGTCAAGTTCAAAAAAATCAAATTTAATGTGAGAATTTAAATTCACACACATGGTGGGAAATTAGTTCATAATTTTGTAAATAGTCACTAAGTAATTGTCTTGGAGAAACCAATATTATTTGAAATATTAAATTGCCCCTAACCTATTTAAAACAGTGCCTAAACATCCTCATTTAAACCAATTGTATTTAAACAAAATGTAAATGAATTCAATTAATCCCCAAACTTTTTGTGGCAGTACTAAATAATGTCTAGTATTTGATTTGACAATTTACATATTTTAGAAAAGTTATTTGATGGTCAAACAAATTGCAAACAGAAGCTAAAAGGCAAGGCCGAAATCGAAAAAAAAGAGGAGCACTCATAGTGGAGATGGGCTCTAGGTCAACACTGGAGGCCCAACCCACCATTGTGCCTCCTTCAACCTCTCGCTGTGGACGTTCCGCGTCTGTCCAGAGTGTAGATGTCGCGCTATCGGCCATCCCGCGCTCGAAGGGGTGGGTGAGGACTCCCCCTTGATGCTGCTCTCTCCCCCATCAATCCTAGTTCCCCCATTCTCCCCCAAAGCGTCATTTTCTTCTCCCTAACGCTCGCCGGCCTCTGCCGCTGCCGTGCCTCCATCATTATCATGGCCACGGGATACTCCCTGCCATGCCACCATGTCTACGAGACGCAGGTCGTTGTTCGCAACCTCTGCGTGGACTGCCCGAGCTGGATGGCCAAGACAACGCCGCATCCGCCGATTCCCTCCGTCGGTGACCTTCACTTCATCTCTTCGATTTGCGCTACTCCGACCGCCCGCATCATCCCTGAGCTCAAGTAGACCTCACTCTGAGCTCCGCTCTCACCCCTGCATCTTCTTGGGCTTGGATTCAAGCTCGAGCATGCCTTTCCATCAATGGTCGCCGCTAGTTGCCGCCGTCGTTCTCGCTGCTGCTGTTGTACTCTTCCAACGTCGAGTTGCCGCTGTTGTTGTGCTCTGGGGGCATGAGTACTCATCCAAAGTACTCGCAAGACTTACATCAGATCTAGACTCCCTATGCATCGGTATCAATAAAAGGGGTAGTATCTATGGACTAAACTGCAAAATGCCAGAATAGGGGGGGGGGGCTCATAAGTTGTCCTGTTAACATGGACACAACTATTCGAATAGATAAACCTCCCTGCAGGGGTGCAACACATTACCCGTGACAGCCTGATTTTTGGCCCTTTCTTTTTCTTTTGTTTCTCCGAGGTTTTTGCCTGAGTTTTCTTTTTTCCGTGGCTTTGTGGCCTGGAAACTGAAGAAGATGCCCTCTTCTTTGTTTCCAGAGTGGCTTGTCATTCCCAAATCTTTCCCTAGACACTGTCATTTTCATCCTAGCCCAAATCTCAATATTCTTTTTATTGGGAATATTCCTTTTCTACAAAAGGAATAACTCAAATTGCCCTAGGTTGTGAAGCAACCTCTATTTTCATCACTCCTAAAATTCCCAAATAATTCTCATAAATTTTTTGTGTCCTATCTTTCTCAAATATGGCAAAATATTTTATTTGTCATGTTTATCTTCATCCACAAATAAATCATTTCCTATTCTGCCCTAAATGGCACATTGTGAAGCAAGTGCCATTTTCCTTTGTCCAATTGACCTCAAACTCCTTGGACATATATTCATGTCCATATCTTTGCTACATGCCAAAATGCAACCTCATTTGCTTAGTAGTTATTTAATTATGATTTTTCAAAGTTTCTGTCCAAAAAGAAGTTTTGTGAAGGAGGTACAAGCTAGGCATATCCAAATGAGTTGCCATTTTGCACAATCCTTCATATCATCATATCATATCCCTCCACCAAAGTAGAGCTCATGTCATGCCTCCATGTGGGCTCATCCTAAATTCTTAGAGTTTGCCCAAAATTTCAGTTTGTGACGCAAGTATATTTTATCTTGCTCCATTATGGCTACAAATTTTTCTGGGCCTTATCTTTTCCATATAAACTCCCTCCACCAAGTTGTGGCTCAATCCCTTTGTCCATTTGCCCAGTGGAATTTTTCCAAGTTTCTGGTTAGAATAAATCTTTCTGAAGCAAGTGCTATTTTGGTTCATCCAAATGGCATGAAACTCCTTGGGCATCTTAATATATTCAAATCATTGGGCCATAACCATTTTCAGCTCAATTGATGCAACTATGTGAGTGCATCATCGAAATCACCATTTCTAGCCATTATGGCACTTTCTACACCAACCCTCATCTAAACTCTTTCTCTTAGTCTATTTTCGGTGATCAGCATCACTAGTGTTTGATAATCACCAGACAAATTATTTATTGAGTTACCTAGCTGGTGTCCCCACCGCACAGCACAAACACTTGGCTGCTGGTTTGCTTTGGGGTCTTCTGCAAATCTCTTCTTTGCCCATGGACCAAATTATTTCCTCATTTAGACTAAGGGCACTAGGGTCAATCCAGTAGACATGGTCGGCCTGGACAAAACGCGGAGTTTGCTCCAGTGCGCGTGGTGATCACGCTGATGTCATGCAAATTGCATGCTCTGGCTTCTTCCCGCCCCTGTTCTCGTCGGCTCCCTCCTCGTCTCGACGTCCATTCATGTCCTGGAGCTTCCCCGTGATGCCCTACGTCTATCTACATTGATGGCTCGTCGTGGTTCGCCATAAATGAGCCGCAAATGCCATGCCCATGTGATGCCCAACCACTGACCTCCATTAGAGCACTGCTCAAGCTCGCTAGCGATGCTCCAGAGCCTTCCCCTCGGCTATATAAGCGTGCCCTGAATCCTCCCACAGCTCACAAGTCCCTCCCCTGCTTCATTTTCCCACCGGAGTCCTCGGTCCCCTCCTCTTTTCGCCGGAGTTTGTCTCGGCCGCCGCGGTTCCTCCTTGGTTCCGACGAGCTCGAGCCTCCTCTCCTCCTCTGGAGTTGTCCAATAGCTTCCCCACATCTATGCGAGTCGCCCCAACCCCTTTCCCCTCGCCGGGGTGCACCATGGCCGCGACCTCCACGTTCGGCCGTCGCCGTCGCCTCTCGGCCGCCTCTCCATCTCGGCCAACCGGAGCTCCTCCCTCTCTCTCGTCACCACTACGAGCCTCCCCACAGCCCCACGGTCCGCCCAGAATCCTCACCAAGTCGTTGGGGCTGCTGCCTCGTCGTCAACCGCCTCCACCGCCGCCTCTCTGTCCGCCTTTGTCGCCGCGGCCTCCCCTCCTCTCCACTCCACCCCGACGCTGTCTGATCCTCTGAATGGGTGTGGGCCGGCCCCGCGGTCTCGTCAGTGTGCTCGACCGGGCCGGAGCTGGCCGGAGCCGGCCGGCCCCTTCGCTGGAGCCCGCCTCTGCTTCGCCTCTGCCTCGCCTCTGTCTCGGTCGGGGCCCGAGCGAGGTAGAAGACGACGCCCAGCTAGCCCCTCCCCTGACCGCGTGGGACCCGCCTGTAAGTGGCCCAATGCCCAGGTCCACGTGGATAAGTGGAAGCGTATTTCTCATTTTACGCATCTGCCTTATCCACTCAGGGACCTGTTTGCTGAAGAAATTTTCACAGATTAGTCCCTGATCTTCTATACCTCATAACTCTGCAACTGTAGCTCCGTTTGAGGTGAATCCAACGATCACTTCTTTGTTTCGTCGAGCCCGTTCTATTGGTCACACTTTCACCATGTGTTAACATTCTAAAAAAAATACCATTTTGCCCTTGCACGTAAACAGCCCGTCCGGGACAGGACTGTTTCCGGTGAATCTTTCCGCGGCTTCACCACACTTCTTCCCGGTGCCTTCTTCATCCCCAGGAAAGCCACAATACCCACTTGCATGATAGTCATGCATTAGACATGGTTTTCAACTTGAATCTTTATTAAATGTTTGCTTGTTGAAAAGATGGTTATCGTTGTTCCGGTGATGCTTAAAGTTGCATGTTCACTTTCGTGCTATGTAGTCTTGTACTTTGTTATCATGTTCTACCTGCTAATATTCCTTTCATATGCTTATGCTTGCCAGTAGTACATGTTGATGTTGGTGATGGTTTTCGGTGCATGACTTCCGTCTGTTCCAAGTGCCGTCGTATGCGTGTTCCATTACACCCAGTTGGTTAAATGCTTGCATGGTAGCATTGTTGATATGTCTTGCATGATATTTATTGTTGATGCTAGTGGTCATGCTAGGTTTCTATGAGTAGTGTTGTACATGTGATATCCATGCACGTCATTATGCCATCCTTAGTTGGATATGATTCATTGTTGATATGGTCGATAGTTATGTTGTACCCTCATGCTTATCTTGATACCATGCTCATGCATTGTAATTGCATCATGTTATTTTATCATGGCTCAACATATTTGCATTCAAGTTTAACCGGATAAAATTGAACTTGAATAACTGTTGGCTGAGTCATGGTGCCACCATATCGAGCTGACCAGTGCAGCCACGCTTACCTTTATGGGAGGGTCCTAACTGGATCTACTATCGTGCCTCTCGTCGGTGCCTCCAACGAGGGAAGGTTATGGGCATGCGGTACCCTGGCCCGGTAAGTAGACATAACCTTGTGTGCCCGTTGTTGTTGTATGGATCCTTGTCCCCGATTGGGACCGTTTTGCCATGATGTGGCCGTTTTGCCACGACGGTGCCCGTTGGTGTCTGGGGTAGACACGGGGCCACCCATGACTTAGCCCAGTGGGAGTTAGTAGGAGTGGCCGGGAGAGTGTCATGGCAGTAGGATGGTTTTGTCAGAACGCCGTTGGTCCACCCGAATGGGAGTGCAAGGCCATGGGTTCTGTGGTGTGGGTACAATGTGCCAACCTCTGCAGAGTGTGTGTTAAAACTATCGATAGACGTGCCCGCGGATAAGGGCCCAGTTCGTGACGGTCACACTATGGGTCAACAGTAATAGTAATGATGTGCTTAATAACAACCCCGGTTCGATGATGAGATAAGTTGATTATGTGATCCGTGAATGATCACCGTTTGGTTACGAGGTAACCCGTTGGACCAAGAGTGGTTCCGTTTGTGATCCGTGAATGATCCCCGTTTGGCTACGAGGTAACCCGTTGAACCAAGTGTGGTTCCGTTTGTGATCCGTGAGTGATCACCGTGGTATCGAGGATACCGAGTTATTGGATATTCGTGATGTTTAGCGAGAATCATGGGTAAAGATCAAGCCCCTTGTGGTCATTTAATGATTACTACGGTATTGGTTATACCAAGCTTGATTTGATCCTGAGATGATCGTGTGATGTCCGAGGTTGGTAAGTGATGCATGTGATGGTTACGAGGTAACCCGAACAGAATAAGTAGTGCATGATAGTGTCATCATGTTGCATGCTAGTAGCTTTAGATTCTTATGTTCATGCCATGCTCATATTGTGCTAGCTGTATTATGTTCATGTGGTTCATACCATGTTGTTCTGGTGATATCATGTTAATCATTGTTAACCTATAATTGTCATGTTGTTGTTTGTCTTGAATGCTTCTGGTTATTGTGAGCTTGCAAGTACATTCAATGTACTGACCTGGCGTGTCATGCCAGTTTGCAGGTCATGCCGGATTTGAATGCTTGTTTGCCGTGGATTCTTTGTTTGCGATCTAGGATAAGCATTCCAGCCAGAGTCCCTGCGGAGTGGAGTTCACCACCGTCGTTGTTTTTCCGCTGCTAGAGTTATTCCACTGCTTCAAGTTGTCTGCTGCTTGCATAGAGCAAGAGTGGAAGGCGTAGTGTTGCCGTGCCGATGTAACCCTTGTACCCAAATATATTGTAATAAAGAGCTGATTTGTTCTATGCTAAGCAGTGCCGTATTCCAGAAGACTTCATCTCGATCTCTGGGCTGGAATACGGGGCATTCCGTTTTCTCTGAGCCGGGGTGCCACAGGCTTGGTGATACGTCTCCAATGTATCTATAATTTTTGATTGTTCCATGCTATTATATTACCAGTTTTGGATGTTTATGGGCTTTATTTCACACATTTATATCATTTTTGGGACTAACGTACTAACCGGAGGCCCAACCCGTATTGCTGTTTTTTTTGCCTATTTTAGTGTTTCGAAGAAAAGGAATATCAAACGGAGTCCAAACGGAATGAAAACTTCGGGAGCATGATTTTTGGAACAAACATGATCCAGAGACTTGGAGTGCAAGTCAAGAAGCTGCCGAGGCAGCGACGAGGGTGGAGGGCGCGCCCCCCCACTGGGCGCCCCCCTATCTCGTGGGCCCCTCGGGCGTCCACCGACCTACTTCTTCCTCCTATATATACCCACGTACCCCGAAAACATAAAAGGCGACCCCGAAAAACTATTTCCACCACCATAACCTTCTGTATTCGCAAGATCCCATCTTGGAGCCTTCGTCGGCGCTCCGCCGGAGGTGGAATCGACCACAGAGGGCTTCTACATCAACACCATAGCCCCTCCGATGAGTTGTGAGTAGTTTACCCCAGACCTTCGGGTCCATAGTTATTAGCTAGATGGCTTCTTCTCTCTTTTTGGATCTCAATACCATGTTCTCCTTGATCTTCTTGGAGATCTATTCGATGTAACTCTTTTTGCGGTGTGTTTGTCGAGATCCGATGAATTGTGGGTTTATGATCAAGTTTATCTATGAGAAATATTTGAATCTCCTCTGAATTCTTTTATGTATGATTGAGTTATCTTTGCAAGTCTCTTTGAATTATCAGTTTGATTTGGCCTACTAGATTGATCTTTCTTGCAATGGGAGAAGTGCCTAGCTTTGGGTTCAATCTTGCGGTGGTCTTTCCCAGTGACAATAAGGGCAGCAAGGCATGTATTGTATTGTTGCCATCGAGGATAAAAAGATGGGGTTTATATCATATTGCATGAGTTTATCCCTCTACATCATGTCATCTTTCTTAATGCGTTACTCTGTTCTTTATTAACTTAATACCGTAGATGCATGCTGGATAGCGGTCGACGTGTGGAGTAATAGTAGTAGATGCAGGCAGGAGTCGGTCTACTTGATACGGACGTGATGCCTATATACATGATCATGCCTAGATAATCTCATAATCATTCGCTTTTCTATCAATTGCTCGACAGTAATTTGTTCACCCACCGTAATACTTATGCTATCTTGAGAGAAGCCACTAGTGAAACCTATGGCCCCCGGGCCTATCTCTTATCACACAAGCTTTCAATCTACTTTTATTTGCATCTTTACTTTTCCAATCTATATTATAAAATACCAAAAATATATTTACCTTATCATACCATCTCTATCAGATCTCACTTTCGCAAGTGGTCGTGATGGGATTGACAACCCCTTTATTGTGTTGGTTGTGAGTTCTTTGTTTGTTTGTGTAGGTGTGTGGGACTTTTGAGGAGCCTCCTACTGGATTGATACCTTGGTTCTCAAAAACTGAGGGAAATACTTACGCTACTATTGCTGCATCACCCTTTCCTCTTCAAGGAAAACCAACGCAAGCTCAAGACGTAGCAAGAAGGATTTTTGGCGCTGTTACCGGGGAGGCTTCCACCAAGTCAAGTCAAGATTCAACCTCCAGCCAACGTGCGATTTCTGGCGCCGTTGCCGGGGAGGTCTTTGCTCAAGTCAAGACATACCAAGTACCCATCACAAACTCATCTCCCACGCATTTACATTATTTTCCATTTGCCTCTCGTTTTCCTCTCCCCCACTTCACCCTTGCCGTTTTGTTCGCCCTTCTTCCGTTCAATCTTATGTTTGCTTGTATCTTCATGTGCCTCCTATGTGCTTGCATCTTTGCTTGCTAAAACTATTGATATGGATCCACTTAAAGTGTTCTACTTGGATCATCTTCGATCCTTATGCGCTCGTGCTGAAACCCCAACTAACCTAGTTGATGGGAAATCTTTAGATGATCATGCTCATTTTGTGCGTCATCGTGTGTCTCAAAAAGGGATACTCTTATGGGATCAAATAAACCGTTTGTTGTCTTATGCTTGGAATCTTTGTGAAATTTGTGATTTTACTTGTTGCTCTAAGAACCCTAAAAAACACCTTCCCTACCTATGTGAGTTTAATGATAATGAAATCTTATCTTCTTATGCAAAGGGTGTTTATAGTTACTATGATATTGAACAAATTGAAGAATTTGTTGCTTTTAAGGGTGCTTATGAAGTTGCTTCTTTGGTTGAAAAGTATGATATTACTCTCTACGAATCTGAAAATTTTGACATACTTAAATATTGCTATGAAAGCTATGCTCATAATGTCTATGTCAAAGAATTTATTGAGAGAATGACCGTTGGTTTGGAAGAGAATAATGATATGCATGAATCTATAGATAATGATGATTCCGATGATTTGATTGAAATTTCCCTTGATGAACATGATGCTTTCTATTCTTGTGGCCATGATGCCAATATTTATGAAGATGCATTTGCTATAGTTCCTTGTGTTAAGCATGAGATCGTTACTATTGCACCCATACTTGATAGTGCCTTCGATGAAAAGCATGATTGCAATGATGTTATTATAAATTCTCTTGATGTCAATTGTGCTAATAATATGCAAAACCCTAAGCTTGGGGATGCTAGTTTTGCTATGTCTACTACTTGTTGCAATGATCATGATTGGGGTCATTCTTCTTATGATCTTAAGCCCCATGATGAATATGAGATTGATAATCATGTTTGCAATAATATTGGAAGTGGGTTTGGAAGAGCGACTTTAGATCCCACATATTTGGAGAATGTTCAATCTTATGAAATTTTTGATAAAAGTGGGTTTGGAGAGGTCATGACTTTAGTTAATGTTAATCCCACTATTTTGGAAGAGTGTCAACTTCGCATGCATGTGGATCGTATTGAAAATATTTTATGTGATAGCTATTTTGTTAAATTTGCTTATGATCCCACATGTAACTATTATGAGAGAGGAAAATATGGTTGTAGAAAATTTCATGTTATTAAATTACCTCTCATTATGTTGAGATTGCTATTGTTTCTTTCCGCTTCCTTGCATATGCTAGTTTTTGCTTGCCTTGCAAATTTGTTTGCTTATAATATGCCTATGCATAGGAAGTATGTTAGACTTAGATGTGTTTGTCACGTGTTTCATGATGCTCTCTTTGTGCTTCAATTCTTGTTTTTCATGTGAGCATCATTGAAATTATCTATGCCTAGCTAGAGGCGTTGAACGATAGCGCTAGTTGGGAGGCAACCCAATTTTATTTGTGTTTTTGTTTTTGTTTCTGTTTAGTAATAAATTTTGCATCTAACTTCTGTTTAGATGTGTTTTTATGTTTTAATTAGTGTTTGTGCCAAGTAGAACCTATAGGATAACCTATGGTGATAGTTAATTTGATTCTGCTGAAAAACAGAGACTTTGCGCGCATGAAAATAGTTTTGTTAATTCACAGAAACGTGATTTTGCCTTGATTCTTTTTGCTGTAGATCAATAGACAAATTGCCCTAGACTTCCAATTTTGGTAGGATTTTTAGAGTTCCATAAGTATTCGTGGGTTACAGATTTCTACAGACTGTTCTGTTTTTGACATATTCTGTTTTTTGTGTGTTGTTTGCTTATTTTGATGCATCTATGGCTAGTATTAAGTGGTATGAACCATAGAGAACTTGGAATATAGTAGGTCTGACACCAATATAAATAAAGAATGAGTTAATTACAGTACCTTATGTGGTGGTTTTGCTTTCTTTCACTAACGGAGCTTATGAGATTTCCTGTTGAGTTTTGTGTTGTGAAGTTTTCAAGTTTTGGGTAAAGATTTGATGAACTATGGAATAAGGAGTGGCAAAATCCTAAGCTTGGGGATGCCCATGGCACCCCAAGATATTCAGGAATAGCCAAAAGCCTAAGCTTGGGGATGCCTCGGGAAGGCATCCCCTCTTTCGTCTTCATTCATTGGTAACTTTACTTGGAGCTATATTTTTATTTGCCACATGATATGTGTTTTGCTTGGAGCGTCTTGTATGATATTAGTCTTTGCTTTTTAGTTTACCACAATCATCCTTGCTTTACACACCTTTTGGGAAGAAGCCCACTTGATTGGAATTTATTAGAATACTCTGTGTGCTTCACTTATATCTTTTGAGCTAGATAGTTTTGCTCTAGTGCTTCACTTATATCTTTTAGAGCATGGCGATGGCTTAATTTTGAAGAAATTGTTGATCTCTAATGCTTCACTTATATTATTTTGAGAGTCTCTTAGAACAGCATGGTATTTTCTTTGGTTATAAAATTGGTCCTAGAATGGTAGGCATCCAAGTTGGGTATAACAAAAACTATCATAGAAAGTGAATTGGATGCTACGATTAATTTGATACTTGATAATTGTTTGGAGATATGGAGGTAGTAATAGTAAAGTCATGCTAGTTGGGTGATTATGGATTTAAAGAATGCTTGTGTTGAAGTTTGTGATTCCCGTAGCATGCACATATGCTGAACCGCTTTGTGATGAAGATGGAGCACAATTTTATTTATTGATTGTCTTCCTTATGAGTGGCGGTCGGGGACGAGCGATGGTATTTTCCTACCAATCTATCCC
Source organism: Triticum dicoccoides (assembly GCF_002162155.2). Taxonomy (NCBI): domain Eukaryota; kingdom Viridiplantae; phylum Streptophyta; class Magnoliopsida; order Poales; family Poaceae; genus Triticum; species Triticum dicoccoides. The sequence goes on along the minus strand of NC_041391.1, from coordinate 473,094,476 downwards.
CCTAGGAGCATGCGCGTAATACTTTGTTTTTGATGACTTGTAGATTTTTGCAATAAGTATATGAGTTCTTGTGACTAATGTTGAGTCCATGGATTATACGCACTCTCACCTTTCCACCATTGCTAGCCTCTCTTGTACCGCGCAACTTTCGCCGGTACCATACACCCACCATATACCTTCCTCAAAACAGCCACCATACCTACCTATTATGGCATTTCCATAGCCATTCCGAGATATATTGCCATGCAACTTTCCACCCTTCCGTTTATATTACACACACCATCATTGTCATATTGCTCTTTGCATGATCATGTAGTTGACATCGTATTTGTGGCAAAGCCACCTTCATAATTTTCATACATGTCGCTCTTGATGTTGGGGAACGTTGCATAAAATAAAAATTTTCCTACGTTCACCAAGATCAATCTATGAGTTCATCTAGCAACGAGAGAGAGGAGTGCATCTACATACCCTTGTAGATTGCGAGCGGAAGCGTTCAAGAGAACGGGGTTGAGGGAGTCGTATTCGTCGTGATCCAAATCACCGGAGATCCTAGCGCCGAATGGACGGCACTTCCACGTTCAACACACGTATGGTCAGCATGACGTCTCCTCCTTCTTGATCCAGCAAGGGGGCAGGAGAGGTTGATGAAGATCCAGTAGCACGACGGCGTGGTGGTGGATGCAGCAGGGTTCCGGCAGGGCTTCGCCAAGCGACTACGGGAGGAAGAGGTGTAGCAAGGGGGGAAGGGAGGCGCCAGGTGTCAGGGTTCGGCTGCCCTCCCACCCCCCTCTTTATATAGGGACCCCAGGGGGGGCGCCGACCCTAGGAGATGGGATCTCCTAGGGGGGGGGCAAGGGGGGAGACTTGCCCCCCAAGGCAAGTGGAGGCGCCCCCTCCCCTAGGGTTCCCAACCCTAGGCGCAGAGGGGGGCCCGGGGGGGCGCACCAGCCCACCAGGGGATGGTTCCCCTCCCACTTCAGCCCATGGGGCCCTCCGGGATGGGTGGCCCCACCCGGTGGACCCCCGGGACCCTTCCGGTGGTCCCGGTACAATACCGGTGAACCCCGAAACTTTCTCGATGGCCGAAACTCGACTTCCCATATATAATTCTTTACCTCCGGACCATTTCGGAACTCCTCGTGATGTCCGGGATCTCATCTGGGACTCTGAACAACTTTCGGTTTGCTGCATACTAATATCTTTACAACCCTAGCGTCACCGAACCTTAATTGTGTAGACAATATGGGTTCGGGAGACAGGCAGCATTACCGAGAATGCTCTCCGGTCAATAACCAACAGCTGGATCTGGATACCCATGTTGGCTCCCACATGCTCCTAGATGATCTCATCGAATGAACCACGATGTCGAGGATTCAAGCAACCCCGTACACAATTCCCTTTGTCAATCGGTACGTTACTTGCCCGAGATTCGATCGTCGGTATCCCAATACCTCGTTCAATCTCGTTACCGGCAAGTCACTTTACTCGTACCGTAATGCATGATCCTATGACCAGACACTTGGTCACTTTGAGCTCATTATGATGATGCATTACCGAGTGGGCCCAGAGATACCTCTCTGTCATACGGAGTGACAAATCCCAGTCTCGATCCGTGTCAACCCAACAGACACTTTCGGAGATACCTGTAGTGCACCTTTATAGTCACCCAGTTACGTTGTGACATTTGGTACACCCAAAGCACTCCTACGGTATCCGGGAGTTACACGATCTCATGGTCTAAGGAAAAAATACTTGACATTGGAAAAGCTCTAGAAAATGAACTACACGATCTTTGTGTTATGCTTAGGATTGGGTATTGTCCATCACATCATTCTCCTAATGATGTGATCCCGTTATCAATGACATCCAATGTCCATAGTCAGGAAACCATGACTATCTGTTGATCAACGAGCTAGTCAACTAGAGGCTCACTAGGGACATATTGTGGTCTATGTATTCACACGTGTATTACGATTTCCGGATAATACAATTATAGCATGAATAAAAGACAATTATCATGAACAAGGAAATATAATAATAATCCTTTTATTATTGCCTCTAGGGCATATTTCCAACAGTCTCCCACTTGCACTAGAGTCAATAATCTAGTTACATTGTGATGAATCGAACACACATAGAGTTCTGGTGTTGATCATGTTTTGCTCGCGAAAGAGGTTTAGTCAACGGATCTGCGACATTCAGATCCGTATGTACTTTGCAAATATCTATGTCTCCATCTTGAACATTTTCACGGATGGAGTTGAAATGACGCTTTATGTGCCTGGTCTTCTTGTGAAACCTGGGCTCCTTGCCAAGGGCAATAGCTCCAGTGTTGTCACAGAAGAGAGTGATTGGCCCCGACACATTGGGTATGACTCCTAGGTCAGTGATGAACTCCTTCATCCATATTGCTTCATGTGCTGCCTCCGAGGCTGCCATGTACTCTGCTTTACATGTAGATCCCGCCACGACGCTCTGCTTGCAACTGCACCAGCTTACTGCTCCACGATTCAACATATACACATATCCGGTTTGTGACTTAGAGTCATCCAGATCTGTGTCGAAGCTAGCGTCGACGTAACCCTTTACGACGAGCTCTTCGTCACCTCCATAAATGAGAAACATGTCCTTTGTCCTTTTCAGGTACTTCAGGATATTCTTGACCGCTGTCTAGTGTTCCTTGCCGGGATTACTTTGGTACCTTCCTACCAAACTTACGGCAAGGTTTACATCAGGTCTGGTACACAGCATGGCATACATAATAGATCCTATGGCTGAGGCATAGGGGATGACACTCATCTCTTCTTTATCTTTTGCCGTGGTCGGGCATTGAGCCGAGCTCAATCTCACACCTTGCAATACAGGCAAGAACCCTTTCTTGGACTGATCCATTTTGAACTTCTTCAATATCTTATCAAGGTATGTGCTTTGTGAAAGACCTATGAGGCGTCTCGATCTATCCCTATAGATCTTGATGCCTAATATGTAAGCAACTTCTCCAAGGTCCTTCATTGAAAAACACTTATTCAAGTAGGCCTTAATGTTTTCCAAAAGTTCTATATCATTTCCCATCAAAAGTATGTCATCTACATATAATATGAGAAATGCTACAGAGCTCCCCACTCACTTTCTTGTAAACGAAGGCTTCTCCATAAGTCTGCATAAACCCAAACGCTTTGATCAACTCATTAAAGCTAATGTTTCAACTCCGAGATGCTTGCACCAGCCCATAAATGGATAGCTGGAGCTTGCATACCTTGTTAGCATTCTTCGGATCGACAAAACCTTCCGTCTGCATCATATACAGCTCTTCCTTAAGATAGTCGTTAAGGAATGCCGTTTTGACGTCCATCTGCCATATCTCATAATCATAGTATGCAGCAATTGCTAACATGATTTGGATGGACTTCAGCTTCGCTACGGGAGAGAAAGTCTCATCATAGTCAACCCCTTGAACTTGTCGATAACCCTTATCAACAAGTTGAGCTTTATAGATGGTAACATTACCATCCGCGTCCGTCTTCTTCTTAAAGATCCATTTGTTTTCTATCGCTCGCCGATCATTGGGCAAGTCTGTCAAAGTCCATACTTTGTTTTCATACATGGATTCTATCTCGGATTGCATGGCTTCAAGCCATTTGTTGGAATCTGGGCCCGCCATCGCTTCTTCATAGTTTGAAGGTTCACCGTTGTCTAACAACATGATTTCTAGGACAGGGTTGCCATACCACTCTGGTGTGGAACGTGTCCTCGTGGACCTACGAAGTTCAGTAGCAACTTGATCCGAAGTACCTTGATCATCATCATTAATTTCCTCTCCAGTTGGTGTAGGCACCACAGGAACATTTTCCTGAGCTGCACTACTTTCCGGTTCAAGAGGTAGTACTTCATCGAGTTCTACTTTCCTCCCACTTACTCCTTTCGAGAGAAACTCTTTTTCCAGAAAGGATCCGTTCTTGGCAACAAAGATCTTGCCTTCGGATCTAAGGTAGAAGGTATACCCCCTTAGGGTATCCTATCAAGACGCATTTTTCCGACTTGGGTTCGAGCTTTTAAGGTTGAAGTTTCTTGCATTAAGCATCGCATCCCCAAACTTTTAGAAACGACAGCTTAGGTTTCTTCCCAAACCATAATTCATACAATGTCATCTCAACAGATTTAGACGGAGCCCTATTTAAAGTGAATGTAGCTGTCTCTAGAGCGTATCCCCAAAATGATAGCAGTAAATCGGTAAGAGACATCATAGATCGCACCATATCCAATAGAGTGCGATTACGACGTTTGGACACACCATTACGCTGAGGTGTTCCAGGCGGCGTGAGTTGTGAAACGATTCCACATTTCCTTAAGTGCGTACCAAATTCGTGACTTAAATATTCTCCTCCACGATCTGATCGTAAGAACTTTATTTTTCGGTCACGTTGATTCTCTACTTCATTCTGAAATTCCTTGAACTTTTCAAAGGTCTCAGACTTGTGTTTCATCAAGTAGACATACCCATATCTACTTAAGTCATCAGTGAGAGTGAGAACATAACGATATCCTCCGCGAGCCTCAACGCTCATTGGACCACACACATCAGTATGTATGATTTCCAATAAGTTGGTTGCTCGCTCCATTGTTCTGGAGAACGGAGTCTTGGTCATTTTGCCCATGAGGCATGGTTCGCATGTGTCAAATGATTCATAATCGAGAGACTCTAAAAGTCCATCAGCATGGAGCTTCTTCATGCGCTTGACACCAATGTGACCAAGGCGGCAGTGGCACAAGTATGTGGGACTATCGTTATCAACTTTACATATTTTGGTATTCACACTATGAATATGTGTAACATTACGTTCGAGATTCATTAAGAATAAACCATTGACCATCGGGGCATGACCATAAAACATATCTCTCATATAAATAGAACAACCATTATTCTCGGATTTAAACGAGTAGCCATCTCGCATTAAACGAGATCCAGATACAATGTTCGTGCTCAAACTTGGCACTAAATAACAATTATTGAGGTTTAAAACTAATCCCGTGGGTAAATGTAGAGGTAGCATGCCGACGACGATCACATCGACCTTGGAACCATTCTCGACGCGCATCGTCACCTCGTCCTTCACCAGTCTCCGCTTATTCCGCAGCTCCTGCCGTGAGTTACAAATATGAGCAACGGCACCGGTATCAAATACCCAGGAGTTACTACGAGTACTGGTAAGCTACACATCAATTACATGTATATCAAATATACCTTTAGTGTTGCTGGCCTTCTTGTCCGCTAAGTATTTGGGGCAGTTCCGCTTCCAGTGACCCTTCCCTTTGCAATAAAAGCACTCAGTCTTAGGCTTGGGTCCATTCTTTGACTTCTTCCCAGCAACTGGCTTACCAGGCGCGGCAACATCTTTGCCGTCCTTCTTGAAGTTCTTCTTACCCTTTCCCTTCTTGAACTTGGTGGTTTTATTGACCATCAATACTTGATGTTCTTTCTTGATTTCTACCTCTGCTGACTTCAGCATTGAAAATACTTCAGGAATAGTTTTCTCCATCCCCTGCATATTGTAGTTCATCACAAAGCTCTTGTAGCTTGGTGGGAGCGACTGAAGGATTCTGTCAATGACCGCCTTGTCTGGGAGGTTAATGTCCAGCTGGGACAGGCGGTTGTGCAACCCAGACATTTTGAGTATGTGCTCACTGACAGAACTATTTTCCTCCATCTTACAACTATAGAACTTGTCAGAGACTTCATATCTCCCGACCCGGGCATGAGCTTGGAAAACCATTTTCAGCTCCTCGAACATCTCATATGCTCCGTGTTGCTCAAAACGGTTTTGGAGCCCCGGTTCTAAGTTTTAAAGCATGCCGCACTGAACGAGGGAGTAATCATCAGCACGTGACTGCCAAGCGTTCATAACGTCTTGGTTCTCTGGGATGGGTGCTTCACCTAGCGGTCCTTCTAGGACATATGCTTTCTTGGCAGCTATGAGGATGATCCTCAGGTTCCGGACCCAGTCCGTATAGTTGCTGCCATCATCTTTCAGCTTGGTTTTCTCTAGGAATGCGTTGAAGTTCATGTTGACATGAGCGTTGGCCATTTGATCTACAAGACATTTTTGCAAAGATTTTAGACTAAGTTCATGATAATTAAGTTCATCTAATCAAATTATTTAATGAACTCCCACTGAGATTTGACATCCCTCTAGTCATCTAAGTGTTACATGATCCGAGTCGACTAGGCCGTGTCCGATCATCACGTGAGACGGACTAGTCATCATCGGTGAACATCTCCATGTTGATCGTATCTTCCATACGACTCATGTTCGACCTTTCGGTCTTTGTGTTCCGAGGCCATGTTTGTACACGCTAGGCTCGTCAAGTTAACCTAAGTGTTTTCATGTGTAAAACTGTCTTACACACGTTGTATGTGAACGTAGGAATCTATCACACCCGATCATCACGTGGTGCTTCGAAACGACGAACTTTAGCAACGACACACAGTTAGGGGGAACACTTTCTTGAAATTTTTATGAGGGATCATCTTATTTACTACCGTCGTTCTAAGTAAACAAGATGCATAAACATAATAAACATCACATGAAATTATATAGTAGTGACATGATATGGCCAATATCATATAGCTCCTTTGATCTCCATCTTCGGGGCTCCATGATCATCTTCGTCACCGACATAACACCATGATCTCCATCATCGTGTCTCCATGAAGTTGCTCGCCAATTATTACTTCTAATACTATGGCTAACGGTTTAGCAATAAAGTAAAGTAATTACATGGCGTTAAATCATTGACACGCAGGTCATACAATAATTAAGACAACTCCTATGGCTCCTGCCGGTTGTCATACTCATCGACATGCAAGTCGTGATTCCTATTACAAGAACATGATCTCATACATCACAATATATCATCCATCATTCATCACAACTTTTGGCCATATCACATCACAAAGCAATTGCCGCAAAAACAAGTTAGACGTCCTCTAATTGTTGTTGCATCTTTTATGTGGCTGCAATAGGGTTCTAGCAAGAACGTTTTCTTACCTACGATAAAGCCACGACGTGATTTGTCAACTTCTATTTACCCTTCATAAGGACCCTTTTCATCGAATCCACTCCAACTAAAGTGGGAGAGACAGACACCCGCTAGCCACCTTATGCAACTAGTGCATGTCAGTCGGTGGAACCTGTCTCACGTAAGCGTACGTGTAAGGTCGGTCCGGGCCGCTTCATCCCACAATACTGCTGAAGCAAAATAAGACTAGTAGTGGCAAGAAAGTTGACAATATCTACGCCCACAACAGATTTGTGTTCTACTCGTGCAATAGAGAACTACGCATAGACCTAGCTCATGATGACACTGTTGGGGAATGTTGCATAAAATAAAAAATTTCCTACGTTCACCAAGATCAATCTATGAGTTCATCTAGCAACGAGAGAGAGGAGTGCATCTACATACCCTTGTAGATCGCGAGCGGAAGCATTCAAGAGAACGGGGTTGAGGGAGTCGTATTCGTCGTGATCCAAATCACCGGAGATCCTAGCGCCGAACGGGCGGCACCTCCGCGTTCAACACACGTACAGTCAGCGTGACGTCTCCTCCTTCTTGATCCAGCAAGGGGGAAGGAGAGGTTGATGAAGATCCAGCAGCACGACGGCGTGGTGGTGGATGTAGCAGGGTTCCGGCAGGGCTTCGCCAAGCGACTACGGGAGGAAGAGGTCTAGCAAGGGGGGAAGGGAGGCGCCAGGTGTCAGGGTTCGGCTGCCCTCCCACCCCCTCTTTATATAGGGACCCCAGGGGGCACCGGTCGTAGGAGATGGGATCTCCTAGGGGGGGGGGCGGTGGCCAAGGGGGGAGACTTGCCCCCCAAGGCAAGTTGAGGCGCCCCCTCGACTAGGGTTCCCAACCCTAGGCGCAGAGGGGGGCTCAGGGTGGGGCGCACCAGCCCACCAGGGGCTGGTTCCCCTCCCACTTCAGCCCATGGGGCCCTCCGGGATGGGTGGCCCCACCCGGTGGACCCCCGGGACCCTTCCGATGGTCCCGGTACAATACCGGTGAACCCCGAAACTTTCCCGATGGCCGAAACTCGACTTCCCATATATAATTCTTTACCTCCAAACCATTCTGGAACTCCTAGTGATGTCCGGGATCTCATCCGGGACTCCGAACAACTTTCGATTTGCTGCATACTAATATCTTTACAACCCTAGCGTCACCGAACCTTAAGTGTGTAGACCCCACGGGTTCGGGAGACAGACAGACATGACTGAGAATGCTCTCCGGTCAATAACCAACAGCAGGATCTGGATACCCATGTTGGCTCCCACATGCTCCTCGATGATCTCATCAGATGAACCATGATTTCGAGGATTCAAAACCCCGTATACAATTCCCTTTGTCAATCGGTACGTTACTTGCGCGAGATTCGATCATCAGTATCCCAATACCTCGTTCAATCTCGTTACCGGCAAGTCACTTTACTCGTACCGTAATGCATGATCCCATGACCAGACACTTGGTCACTTTGAGCTCATTATGATGATGCATTACCGAGTGGGCCCAGAGATACCTCTCCGTCATACGGAGTGACAAATCCTAATCTGATTCGTGTCAACCCAACAGACACTTTCGCAGATACCTGTAGTGCACCTTTATAGTCACCCAGTTACGTTGTGACGTTTGGTACACCCAAAGCACTCCTACGGTATCCGGGAGTTACACGATCTCATGGTCTAAGGAAAAGATACTTGACATTGGAAAAGCTCTAGCAAACGAACTACACGATCTTTGTGCTATGCTTAGGATTGGGTCTTGTCCATCACATCATTCTCCTAATGATGTGATCCCGTTATCAATGACATCCAATGTCCATAGTCAGGAAACCATGACTATCTGTTGATCAACGAGCTAGTCAACTAGAGGCTCACTAGGGACATATTGTGGTCTATGTATTCACACGTGTATTACGATTTCCGGATAATACAATTATAGCATGAATAAAAGACAATTATCATGAACAAGGAAATATAATAATAATCCTTTTATTATTGCCTCTAGAACATATTTCCAACACTTGATTCATTGCATATCCCGGTACACCTCGAGAGGCATTCATGTAGAGTCATATCTTGTTCTAGTTTTGAGTTGTAATTCTTGAGTTATAAGTAAATAAAAGTGTGATGATCTTCATTATGAGAGCATTTTCCTAGTGAGGAAAGGATGATGGAGACTATGACTCCCCCACAAGTCAGGATGAGACTTCAGACTTTATAAAAAAAGAGAAAGAAAAAAAGAGGAAGGCCAAAAAGAAAAAAAAGAGAAAAAGGCCAACGAAAAAAAGAAAAAAAAGAGAAAAAAAAAAGAAAAAAAGAGAAAAAATAATGAGAGAAAAAAGAGAAGGGACAATGCTACTATCCTTTTTACCACACTTGTGCTTCAAAGTAGCACCATGATCTTCATGATAGAGAGTCTCCTATGTTGTCATTTTCATATACTAGTGGGAATTTTTCATTTTAGAACTTGGCTTGTATATTCCAATGATGGGCTTCCTCAAAGTGCCCTAGGTCTTCATGAGCAAGCGAGTTGGATGCACACCCACTTAGTTTCTTTTGTTGAGCTTTCATACATTTATAGCTCTAGTGCATCCGTTGCATGGCAATCCCTACTCACTCACATTGATATCTATTAATGGGCATCTCCATAGCCCGTTGATATGCCTAGTTGATGTGAGACTATCTTCTCCCTTTTTGTCTTCTCCACAACCACCATTCTATTCCACATATAGTGCTATGTCCATGGCTCACGCTCATGTATTGCGTGAAAGTTGAAAAAGTTTAAGATTACTAAAAGTATGAAACAATTGCTTGGCTTGTCATTGGGGTTGTGCATGATTAAATACTTTGTGTGATGAAGATAGAGCAACAACCATACTATATGATTTTGTAGGGACAACTTTCTTTAGCCATGTTATTTTGAGAACACATGATTGCTTGATTTGTATGCTTGAAGTATTATTATTTCTTATGTCAATTTGAACTTTTATTTTGAATCATTTAGATCTAAACATTCATGCCACAATAAAGAAAATTACATTGAGAAATATGCTAGGTAGCATTCCACATCAAAAATTCTATTTTTATCATTTACCTACTCGAGGACGAGTAGGAATTTAGCTTGGGGATGCTTGATACGTCTCCAACGTATCTATAATTTTTGATTGTTCCATGCTATTATATTAGCCGTTTTGGATGTTTATGGGCTTTATTTTACACATTTATATCATTTTTGGGACCAACCTACTAACCGGAGGCCCAGCCCGTATTGCTGTTTTTTGCCCATTTCAGTATTTTGAAGAAAAGGAATATCAAACAGAGTCCAAATGGAATGAAACCTTGGGGAGCATGATTTTTGGAATGAACGTGATCCAAAGGACTTGGAGTGCAAGTCAAGAAGCTGCCGAGGCGACCACGAGGGTGGAGGGCGCCCCCCCCTACTGGGCATGCCCCCCTATCTTGTGGGCCCCTGGGGCGTCCACCGACCTACTTCTTCCTCCTATATATACCCACGTACCCCGAAAACATAAAAGGCGACCATGAAAAACTATTTCTACCACCGTAACCTTTTGTATCCGCGATATCCCATCTTGGAGCCTTCGTTGGTGCTCCGCCAGAGGGCTTCTACATCAACACCATAGCCCCTCCGATGAGTTGTGAGTAGTTTACCATAGACCTTCGGGTCCATAGTTGTTAGATGGATGGCTTCTTCTCTCTTTTTGGATCTCAATACCATGTTCTCCTTGATATTCTTGGAGATCTATTCGATGTAACTCTTTTTGCGGTGTGTTTGTCGAGATCCGATGAATTGTGGGTTTATGATCAAGTTTATCTATGAGAAATATTTGAATCTCCTTTGAATTCTTTTATGTATGATTGAGTTATCTTTGCAAGTCTCTTTGAATTATCAGTTTGATTTGGCCTACTGATTGATCTTTCTTACAATGGGAGAAGTGCTTAGCTTTGGGTTCAATCTCGCGGTGTCCTTTCCCAGTGACAATAAGGGCAGCAAGGCACGTATTGTATTGTTGCCATCGAGGATAAAAAGATGGGCTTTATATCATATTGCATGAGTTTATCCCTCTACATCATGTCATCTTTCTTAATGCGTTACTCTGTTCTTTATGAACTTAATACTCTAGATGCATGCTGGATAGCGGTCGATGTGTGGAGTAATAGTAGTAGATGCAGGCAGGAGTCGGTCTACTTGATACGGACGTGATGCCTATATACATGATCATGCCTAGATAATCTCATAATTATTCGCTTTTCTATCAATTGCTCGACAGTAATTTGTTCACCCACCGTAATACTTATGCTATCTTGAGAGAAGCCACTAGTGAAACCTATGGCCCCGGGGTCTATCTCTTATCATATAATCTTTCAATCTACTTTTATTTGCATCTTTACTTTTCCAATCTATATTATAAAATACCAAAAATATATTTATCTTATCATACTATCTCTATCAGATCTCACTTTCGCAAGTGGCTGTGAACGAATTGACAACCCCTTTATTGCGTTGGTTGCGAGTTCTTTGTTTGTTTGTGTAGGTGCGTGGGACTTTTGAGGAGCCTCCTACTGGATTGATACCTTAGTTCTCAAAAGCTGAGGGAAATACTTACGCTACTATTGCTGCATCACCGTTTCCTCTTCAAGGAAAACCAATGCAAGCTCAAGACGTAGCACTTGGTATCAGAGCAGGTCTAGCTGTAGGACGCCCTAGATCGCGCAAACATTAGAAAACGGTAGTATAGACCCCAGTTGGTTTGTTGAGCTTGATTGCTGCATTTGTTTGTCGCATAGCATGCATATAGATTATTATTTTGTCACTAATGGTTAATTTTGTCAGTGTAGGTGGCATCGGTTACGATCCACTACCTGCACCCTCCTACCTAGCATGTCTGCTCTTTGGTGTTCGGCACCATCTTTATCCCAGCAGAGTGATGCCCTGGTACCTAGTGTTCCAGACACCTTTTGTAGGAATTATGCTCAGGTATCGCGTCGATATATTTTTCCGCCACCCACCCATATTATTTCGGTGATAGACTTGTTTCTATCCCGAATCGTGCCCTCCATCTCGTCCCCTTGGCAACCCTTGCTGATCTTTGTTATTAGAAAAGGGCAATGCCATTAAACCCAGTCTTCCACCGCTACCCTACCTAGCCATTCTATTCTTTGGACGTGTATGAATCCCTTTCGTATGCTTGATGATGATGTGGTCATGACTTTTGTGTCTTGCTACTTGATCGTCAAGTCCGTCCTCACCTGTGTATCCATCCAGATCCAGCCAGTGCTTGGTGTAGCCTTGGTTACGCCAATCTTTCCACACATGGATATAGTTTTCGTGCACACCGCCACAACATATTAGACCGTAATACCGGAGTTTCCGCGAGATTTGTGTGCTTAGGTGTGCATGCATATTATTGTGTGACTAGCAGTAATATGTGATGATTGCTTGATTAATTATATTAGTAGTATGCTTGTGTGCTTTGTTTCTTTTGTTCCTTTCTTTGGGCCTTTGGTGTTACAAATTTCCCCCCTATTAAAGTTGCTCGTCAGCTGACACCGGACTCGAAGAGTCAGCAAGAAATGCATATATTTGGAAACTCAGCTAAACATAATGGAGTTATCAGTAGACTGCAGTGAAATTGGGAATATCTTAACTGAATGCAAACAAAATCCTGGATGGACCGTCAATATCAAGTTTGCATTAGCGTGCACTCCTCACAACAAAATGATTAAATCAGCAAGGAGATAAATTGTGTGCAAGGTTGACAGAATATTATCAAAGGTATGGCTCAGATACAAGTTTAATTTTTCGTTGAGGATGATTTTGGAACCCGATGTACCTGGAAGCAAACAAAAATATGGCATATACTCGGAAAGGAGGATAGTCCTGCAAAACCCCGTTTCATACAAGAAATCAATAGCAAAAATATTAAGATGGTTATATATGTGGAAATCGGCCCGCATATCACAATAAGAATCTTCTGGTGTAAGCCACCCAATCTTCCCTCACAAGATACCAGAGAAGCTTCCAAGGCAAGGATCATCTATCTTCCTTAGTACGATACGTGGATGATTTCCCGTGCAAGGTACTCTGCCTTCTTCAGTAACTACCGCAAAAGCTTCTGGCATAAGGTACCAAGTCTTTCCCCAGCAAAGTCCTTATGGGAGTAAGCTTCTGAAGCACAATATTCAGTCTTCTTCAGCAAGCTGTCCGATGAAAGTTTCGAGCACAAGCCAGCCAATCTTCCTCAGTAAGGCATTGGCACAAGGTAGTACGCTGTGAATTGACAACATATGGCAGTGAATCCCAAGAATCAGATCCGCAATAGTTTGGTCCGAAGCAAGAATCAGGCAGAATACACATCTGTCTCGGGAATTAGATTCTCATATATATGCAGTGAGCATACCACCAAGATCTTACAAGTCACTCGGATGAGGAAATGACAACCACGTGAGGATGGTTAAGAGAAGAAAGCCAGTATACACCATAATGTGACAAAGGATTATGAGGATTGACGACATCAGTGAGCTCAGTACAAGTACCTGTGAACCTGGAAAATGATCCTGATGAGTCCTTGTCTCCTTTTTCTCCAATGATGGCACCATGCCTATGATCTGAGCTGTTTTTAGCTATCTGGGGTGGATGCCGATTTTTATTTCTCTCTTCAACGACTGTCACGAGTTCTGAGCTGCTTTTCGGCCGTCTCGTACAGCTGTTGAGTTTCTTTTTGTGACAGTATCCCTATAGCTGGTTTTTGGCTATTTTAGGGAGCTGCCACCTTCTTCTTATCGACCCGGTCTCATGCTCTGAGCTGCCTTTCGGCCGTCCTGAGCCGTGGTTGAGTTATTTCAGTAATGTCCCAGATCTAAGTTGTAAAGACTGTTCTGGTGGCTACTGATTTATTTGCCGATTTCTTGCAATGGTTCGGATGATCATTTTTCCTACGGTCAGAACTTGAGAGGTGTTGAACCTGCCATTTAATGGGTTACCCTGTCAGAAAAATGAGGATAAGCTACGATTGCCAAAAAAAGAAAAAATTGCACCGACAGTACCTATGGTCATACGAAGAAGCAATATGACCCAGCCCTTTCAGCCAAGGATCCAGGCCAAGAAAACAATAATGAAGGAGAAAGACCAGTGATGCAGGTATGAAAATTGTTGCACGACCCCCAGGGTGCAGATACCCCAGACAGTCTAAGTCAGCATTGATCAACATGGATATGCCTACAACATGAGTAATCGGTATGAGGAATAACAATCTCAAAGCATGAGTCCTCACTTATGTGAATCATCATGGATAGCCTGTCGTGAACAAAAAATTTCCGTTAGAACCGCCGTCAATCAAGGATGAGGATATTATTACATAAGGTCGTACCCCTTATGCTAGCCACAACAGGCGATAATCAAATATTTGGAACGGATTTGAGACTCAAGACAGTGAAGCTAGTCAGTATAATTCAGAAGTTCCTGCGATAAGTTAGAATCTGTCAGGAAAATGGTTATGCCTCAACTCACTATTTGAAACCAGAAAGACCTGCCTTTAGCGGAGAAACCCAATAGGAGTCAGAGCTTGAGTTTTCATCAGAAAAATCTGATCATCATTACATGAAAGGTTATCAGTGCCGGGTGGCACATCCAGCCGAAATCACTCTCGGAATTGCGAGACAGTCATATATTTCAGTCATGATAACAAATCACACTCAGCTAGTCAGTAGATCTAAAAAGAAATTGGAGCCTATATAAGCATGAACAAGCGAGGTAAGATCTGTCAGAATGTGGATATAGTAAAGCAAACCACCCAAGGCCAGTCAGACAAAAATTTAGTGGGAACAACAATAAAGGAAAAAGGATACCTGAGTTGGAAACGGTTTCCTTAAGTCAGAATATTCATACTTGTTCCCTGAGCAACCAAATCTCGAGGACAAGATTTCTTTTAGGGGTTAAGGTTTGTGACAGCCTGATTTTTGGCCCTTTCTTTCTCTTTTGTTTCTCCGAGGTTTTTGCCTGAGTTTTCTTTTTCCGTGGCTTTGTGGTCTGGAAACTAAAGAAGATGCACGCTTCTTTGTTTCCAGAGTGGCTTGTCATTCCCAAATCTTTCCCTAGACACTGTCATTTTCATCCTAGCCCAAATCCCAATATTCTTTTTATTGGGAATATTCCTTTTCTATTAAGGAATAACTCAAATTTCCCTAGGTTGTGAAGCAACCTCTATTTCCATCACTCCTAAAATTCCCAAATAATTCTCATAAATTGTTTGGGTCATCACTTTCTCAAATATGGCAAAATATTTCATTTGTCATGTTTATCTTCATCCTCAAATAAATCATTTCCTATTCTGCCCTAACTAGCACATTGTGAAGCAAGTGCCATTTTCCTTTGCCCAATTGACCTCAAACTCCTTGGACATATTTTCATGTCCATATCTTTGCTGCATGCAAAAATGCAACCTCATTTGCCTAGTCATTATTTAATTATGATTTTCCAAAGTTTCTGTCCAAAAAGAAGCTTTGTGAAGGAGGTACAAGCTAGGCATATCCAAATGAGTTGCCATTTTACACGATCATTCATATAGTTATATCATATCTCTCCACCAAAGTAGAGCTCATGTCATGCCTCCATGTGGGCTCATCTTCAATTCTTAGATTTTGCCCAAAATTTCAGTTTGTGAAGCAAGTATATTTTATCTTGCTCCATTATGGCTGCAAATTTTCTTGGCCTTCTCTTATCCATATAACCTACCTCCACCAAGTTTTGGCTCAATCCCTTTGGCCATTTTCCCTGTGGAATTTTTCCAAGTTTCTGGTCAGAATAAATCTTTCTGAAGCAAGTGCTATTTTGGTTCATCCAAATGGCATGAAACTCCTTGGGCATCTTAATATATTCAAATCATTGGGCCATAACCATTTTTAGCTCAATTGATGCAACTATGTGAGTGCATCATCCAAATCACCATTTCTGGCCATTATGGCACTTTCTATAGCAACCCTCATCTAAACTCTTTCTCTTAGTCTAATTTTCAGTGACCAACATCACCTTAGTTTTTGATAATCACCAGACAAACTATTTACTGAGTTACCTAGCTGGTGTCCCCACGCACATCAGAAACACTTGGTTGTTGGTTTGCTTTAGGGTCTTCTGCAAATCTCTTATTTGCCCTTGGACCAAATTATTTCCTCATTTAGACTAAGGGCACTAGGGTCAATCCAGTAGACATGGTCAGCCTGGCCAAAACATGGAGTTTTCTCTAGTGCACGTGGTGATCATGTTGATTTCATGCAAATTGTGTGCTCTGGCTTCTTCCCGCCCATGTGCTCGTTGTCTCCCTCCTCGTCTCGACGTCCATTCGTGTGCTGGAGCTTCCCTGTGATGCCCTGCATCTCTCTGCATCGATGGCTCGTCATGGTTCACCATAAATGAGCCGCAGATGCCATGCCCGTGTCATGCCCAGCCACTAACCTCCATTAGAGCACTGCTCAAGCTCGCTAGCGATGCTCCAGAGCCTTCCCCTCGGCTATATAAGCGTGCCCCGAGTCCTCACGCAGCTCACAAGTCCCTCCCCCGCCTCATTTGCCCACCGGAGTCCTCGGCCCCCTCCTCTTTTCGCCGGAGTTCGTCTCGGCTGACGCGGTTCCTCCTTGGTTCTGGCGAGCTCGAGCCTCCTCTCCTCCTCTGGAGCTGTCCAATAGCTTCCTCACATCTCCGCGAGTCACCCCAACCCCTTTCCCCTCGCCGGGGTGCACCATTGCCACGACCTCCACGTTCGGCCGCCGCCATCGCCTCTCAGCCGCCTCTCCATCTCAGCCAACCGAAGATCCTCCCTCTATCCCATCACCACCACAAGCCTCCCCACAACCCCGCGGTCCGTCCGGAACCCTCACCAAGTCGCCGGGGCTGCTGCCTCATCGTCAACCGCCTCCACCCCCCCTCTCTTTCCGCCTCCGTCGCTGCGGCCTCCCCTCCTCTCCACTCCACCCCGACGCCGGCTGATCCTTTGAACGGGTGTGGGATGGCCCCGTGGTCCCGTCAGTGTGCTCGGCCGGACCGGAGCTGGCCGAAGCCGGTCGGCCCCTTCGCTGGAGCCTGCCTCTGCTTCGCCTCTGACTCGCCTCTGTCTCGGTCGGGGCCCGAGCAAGGTAGAAGACGACGCCCAGCTGGCCCCTCCCCTGACCGTGTGGGACCCGCCTGTAAGTAGCCCATGGCCCAGGTCCACGTGGATAGTGGAAGCGTATTTCTCATTTTACGCCTCTGCCTTATCCACTCAGGGACCTGTTTGCTGAAGAATTTTTCACAGATTGGTCGCTGATCTTCTACACCTCATAACTCCGCAACCGTAACTCCGTTTGAGGTGAATCCAACGCTCATTTCTTTGTTTCACCGAGCCCGTTCTATTGGTCACACTTTCACCATGTGTTAACATTTTAAAAAGGACAATTTTGCCCTTGCACGTAAACAGCCCCTCCGGGAGAGGACTGTTTCCGGCGAATCTTTCTGTGGCTTCACCACACTTCTCCCGGGTGCCTTCTTCATCCCCAGGCAAGCCACAATACCCACTTGCATGATAGTAATGCAGTAGCCATGGTTTTCAACTTGAATCCTTATTAAATGTTTGCTTGTTGAATAGATGGTTATCGTTGTTCTGGTGATGCTTAAAGTTGCATGTTCACTTTCGTGCTATGTAGTCTTGTACTTTGTTATCATGTTCTACCTGCTAATATTCCTTTCATATGCTTATGCTTGATAGTAGTACATGTTGATGTTGGTGATGGTTTTCGGTGCATGACTTCCGTTTGTTCCGAGTGCCGTCGTATGCGTGTTCCATTGCATCCAGTTGGTTAAATGCTTGCATGGTAGCATTGTTGATATGGCTTGCATGACATTTATTGTTGATGCTAGTGGTCATGCTAGGTTTCTATGAGTAGTGTTGTACATGTGATATTCATGCACGTCATTATGCCATGCTCAGTTGGATATGATTCATTGTTGATATGGTCGATAGTTATGTTGTACCCTCATGCTTATGTTGATACCATGCTCATGCATTGTAATTGCATCATGTTATTTTATCATGGCTCAACATATTTGCATTCAAGTTTAACCGGATAAAATTGAACTTGAGCAACTGTTGGCTAAGTCATGGTGCCACCATATCGAGCTGACCAGTGCAACCACGTTTACCTTTATGGGAGGGTCCTAACTGGGTCTACTGTCATGCCTCTCGCCGGTGCCTCCAACGAGGGAAGGTTATGGGCATGCGGTACCCTGACCCGGTAAGTAGACATAACCTTGTGTGCCCGTTGTTGTTGTATGGATCCTTGTCCCCATTTGGGACCGTTTTGCCACGATGTGGCCGTTTTGCCACGACGGTGACCGTTGGTGTCTGGGGTAGACACGGGGCCACCCATGACTTAGCCCAGTGGGGAGTTAGTCAGAATGGCCGGGAGAGTGTCATGGCAGTAGGACGGTTTTGTCAGAACGCTGTTGGTCCACCCGAATGGGAGTGCGAGGCCATGGGTTCCGTGGTGTGGGTATAATGTGCTAACCTCTGCAGAGTGTGTGTTAAATCTATCGATAGCCGTGCCTGCGGATAAGGGCCCAGTTCGTCTTGGTCACACTATGGGTCAACAGTAATAATAATGATGTGCTTAATAACAACCCCGGTTCGATGATGAGATAAGTTGATTATGTGATCCATGAATGATCACCGTTTGGTTACGAGGTAACCTGTTGGACCAAGAGTGGTTCCGTTTGTGATCCGTGAATGATCACCATTTGGTTACGAGGTAACGTGTTGAACCAAGTGTTGTTCCATTTGTGATCCGTGAGTTATCACCATGGTATCGAGGATACCGAGTTGTTGGATATTCATGATGTTGTGCGAGAATCATGGGTAAAGATCAAGCTCCTTGTGGTCATTTAATGATTACTACGGTATTGGTTATACCAAGCTTGATTTGATCCTGAGATGATTGTGTGATGTCCAAGGTTGGTAAGTGATGCATGTGATGGTTACGAGGTAACCCGAACAGAATAAGTAGTGCATGCTAGTGTCATCATGTTGCATGCTAGTAGCTGTAGATTCTTATGTTCATGCCATGCTCATATTGTGCTAGCTGTATTATGTTCATGTGGTTCATACCATGTTGTTCTGGTGATATCATGTTAATCATTGTTAACCTGTAATTGCCATGCTGTTGTTTGTCTTGAATGCTTCTGGTTATTGTGAGATTGCAAGTACATTCAATGTACTGACCTGGCGTGTCATGCCAGTTTGCAGGTCATGGCGGATTTGAATGCTTGTTTGCCGTGGATTCTTTGTTTGCGAGCTAGGATAAGCGTTCCAGCCAGAGTCCCTGCGGAGTGGAGTTCACCACCGTCATCGTTGTTCCGCTGCTAGAGTTATTCCGCTGCTTCGAGTTGTCTGCTACTTGCATAGAGAAACAGTGGCAGGCATAGTGTCGCCGTGTCGATGTAACCCTTGTACCCAAATAGATTGTAATAAAGAGCTGATTTGTTCTATGCTAAGTAGTATCATATTCCAGAAGACTTCATCTTGATCTATGGCTGGAATATGGGGCGTTCCGGTTTTCTCTGAGCCAGGGTGCCACATTACCTGATACACACAACCTCCTCCAATCAGACACACTTTCCTAGGTAATGCCCGGACTCGGAAGATCAACACGTCGTAGACCAACCTGTTGGAAATATGCCCTATAGGAAATACTAAAGTGGTTATTACTATATTTCCTTTATCATGATAAAAGTTTATTATTCATGCTATACTTGTATTGAATGGAAAGTTAATATATGTGTGCATACATAAACAAATACCAAGTCCCTAGTAAGCCTCTACTAGACTAGCTCGTTGATCAAAAGATGGTTAAGGTTTCCTGACCATAGCCATGAGTTGTCATTTGATAACGGGATCACCTCATTAGGAGAATGATGTGATGGATAAGATCCATCCGTTAGCATAGCATATGATCATTCAGTTTACTGCTACTGCTTTCTTAATGTCAAATACATGTTCCTTCGACCATGAGATCATGCAAGTCCCAGATACCGGAGGAATATCTTGTGTGCTATCAAACATCACTTCGTAACTAGGTGATCATAAAGGTGCTCTACTGGTATCCCAGAGGTGTCTGTTGAGTTGGCATGGATCGAGATTGGGATTTGTCACTCCGTATGACGGAGAGGTATCTCTGTGCCCTCTCGGTAATACATCATCACAAGAATCTTGAAGGCAAAGTGACTAAGGATTTAGTTAGAACATGATGTATTACGGAATGAGTAAAGAGACTTGCCGGTAACAATATTGAACTAGGTACGGAGATACCGACCATCAAATCTCGGGCAAGTAACATACCGACAAACAAAGGGAACTACGTATGTTGTCATAAAGGTTCGACCGATAAAGATCTTCATAGAATATGTAGGAACCAATATGGGCATCCAGGTCCTGCTATTGGTTATTGAACAAAGAAGCTTCTGGGTCATGTCTACATCATTCTCGAACCCATAGGGCCCGCACAGTTAACGTTCGTTGATGATATAGTACTATCTGAGTTATGTATGTTGGTGAGCGAATATTGTTCGGTGTCCCAGATGAGATCACTAACATGACGAGGAGCTTCGGAATGGTTTGGAGGTAAAGATTGATATATAGGATGATAGTATTCGGTCTCCGAAAGGGTTCCAGAATATACCGAATAATTATGAGATCACTGGAAGGGGTTCCGGAAGGCCATGAGGAGCTAATGGGCCAAACGGGCCAACAAGGGAAGCACACAAGCCCACATAGGGGCTGGCGCGCCCCACCTCATGGCTGCCGGCCCTAGAGAAGGAGGAAGAGGGTCGGCCCCCTCTTACCTTCTCTTACACGCGCTAAGAAAGGAAAAGGGGCGCGCCTAAGGCAGGCGCCCTAGGGTAGCTGATACGTACATTTTGCATCATGTTTTATATTCATATTTATTGCATTATGGACTGTTATTTTACAATATGGTACAATACTTATGCCTTTTCTCTCTTATTTTACAAGATTTACATGAAGAGGGAGAATGCTGGCAGCTGGAATTCTAGATCGGAAAGGAGCAAATCTGAGATGCCTATTCTGCACAACTCCAAATGTCCTGAAAATTTACGGAGAATTATCTTGGAAAATATAAAAAATATTAGGCAAAGAAACTACAGAAGGGGACCCACCAGGAGGCCACAAGCCTGGGGGGCGCACCTCTATGGCTTGTGGGCCACCTGGGCATCGTCTGGTGCCCATCTTCTGCTATATGGAGAGTTTTGACCTAGAAAAAAAATCATAAGAGAGCTTTCGAGACGAAGCACCGCCGTCTCGAGGCGGAACCTGGGCAGTAGCAATCTAGAGCTCCGGCAGAGCGATTCCGCCAGGGAAACTTCCCTCTGGGAGGGGGAAATCAAAGTCATCATCGTCACCAATCATCCTCTCATCGAGTGAGGGTCATTCTCCATCAACATCTTCACCAGCACCATCTCCTCTCAAACCCTAGTTCATCTCTTGTATTCAATCTTTGCATCAGAACCTCAGATTGGTACGTGTAGGTTGCTAGTAGTGTTGATTACTCCTTGTAGTTGATGCTAGTTGGTTTACTTGGCGGAAGATCATATGTTCAGATCCTTAATGATATTTATTACCCCCCCCCCCCGATCTTGAACATGAACATCATTTACCTACTCAAGGACGAGCATGAATTAAGCTTGGGGATGCTTGATATGTCTCCAACGTATCTATAATTTTTTATTGTTCCATGCTATTATATTATCTGTTTTGGATGTTTTATACGCATTGATATACTATTTTATATCATTTTTTGGGACTAACCTATTAACCTAGTCCCAATGCCAGTTGTTTTTTCCTTGTTTTTGGCTTTTTCAAAAAGGAATATCAAGCGGAGTCCAAACAGAATAAAACTTTTGCGATGATTTTTCTTGGACCAGAAGACACCTACGTAACTTGGAGAGAGGGCCAGCAGGACCCCGAGGAGGCCACAAGCCTACAGGTCGCGCCCCCTGGGGGGGGCTCCCCTGGCTTGTGGAACCCTCGGAGGTCTTCTAACCCTAGTTCCACCTCTATAAATTCCCAAATATTCCCAAACCACCAGAAGCGTCCACAAAAATACTTTTCCACCGCCGCAAGCCTCTGACTTCGTGAGATCCCATCTTGGGGGCTTTTCCGGCGATCTGGCGGAGGGGGCATCAAGCATGGAGGGCCCCTACATCAACCTTACTGCCCTACCCATGATGCGTGAGTAGTTTACCACAGACCTACGAGTCCATAGCTAGTAGCTAGATGGCTTATTCTCTCTCTTTGATCTTCCATACCATGCTCTCCTCGATGTTCTTGGAGTTCTATCCGATGTAATCTTCTTTTGCGGTGTGTTTGTTGAGATGTGATGAATTATGGATTAATGATCAGATTATCTATGAATATTATTTGAGTCTCCTATGAATTCTTATATGCATGATTTGATAGATTTTTATTTCTCTCTGATTTATTAATTTGGTTTGGCCAACTAGATTGATCTATCTTGCAATGGGAGAGGTGCTTTGTGATGGGTTCAATCTTGCGGTGTCCTTGACCAGTGACAGAAGGGGCAGCGAGGCATGTATTGTATTGTTGCCATTAAGGATAAAAATATGGGGGTTATATCAGATTGCTTGAGTTTATCCCTCTACATCATGTCCTCTTGTTTAAGGCGTTACTTCGTTCTTAAGAACTTAATAATCTAGATGCATGTTGGACAGCGGTCGATGTGTGGAGTAATAGTAGTAGATGCAGAATCATTTCAGTCTACTTGTCACGGATATGATGCCTATATTCATGATCATTGCCTTAGATATCGTCATAACAATGCGCTTTTCTATCAATTGCTCAACAGTAATTTGTTTACCCACCATAAGCTTTATTCAAGAGAGAAGCCTCTAGTGAAACCTATGGCCCCCGTGTCTATTTTCCATCATATATTTTCAGATCTATAAATCCAAAAACCCAAAAATACCTTGCTGAATTTTATTTACTTTTATTTCTTTTATATCTATCTCTATCAGATCTCACCCTGCAAGTGAACGTGAAGGGATTGACAACCCCTTTATCGCGTTGGGTGCAAGTGTTTGATTGTTTGTGCAGGTGCATATATTGGAGACTTGCTTGTACCTCCTACTAGATTGATACCTTGGTTCTCAACTGAGGGAAATACTTATCTCTACTTTGTTGCATGGCCCTTTCCTCTTCAAGGGAAAAACCAACGCGAGCTCAAGAAGTAGCAGGAAGAATTTCTGGCGCCGTTGCCGGGAAGGTTCTACATCAAGCCTACCAAGTACCTATCATAAACTCTCGTCTCTTGCATTACATTATTTTCCATTTGCCTCTCGTTTTCCTCTCCCCCACTTCTAAAATGTTTTCAGAAAAACACAAAAAATATTTGCCTTTTTATTCGCCCTTCTTTCGTTCATCTTTTTGTTTGCCTTTTGTTTGCTTATGTGCTAGATTGCTTTCTTTGTCACGATGACTCAAGAGAATACCAAGTTGCGTGACTTCTACAACACTAACAATAATGGTTTTATTAGTACTCCGATTGCTCCCGCCACTAGTGAGGAGTCTTGTGAAATTAATGCCGCTTTGTTGAATCTTGTTATGAAAGAACAATTTTCCGGTCTTCCTAGTGAAGATGCCGCATCCCATCTAAATACTTTCGTTGAATTGTGACATGCAAAAGAAAAAAGATGTGGATAATGATATTATTAAATTGAATCTATTTCTATTTTCACTACGAGATCGTGTTAAAACTTAGTTTTCATCTTTGCCTAAAAATAGTATCGATTCATGGAATAAGTGTAAAGATGCTTTTATTCCCAAGTATTTTCCTCCCGCTAAGATCATCTCTCTTAGGAATGATATAATGAATTTTAAGAAACTTGGTCATGAACATGTTGCAAAGTCTTGGGATAGAATGAAATTGATGATAAGAAATTGCCCTACTCATGGTTTAAGTTTGTGATGATTATACAAAAAATTATGCGGGATTGAATTTTGCATCTAGAAATCTTTTGGATTCAGCCGCGGTTGGTACTTTTATGGAAATTACATTAGGAGAATCTACTAAACTCCTATATAATATTATGGAAAATTACTCTTGATGGCATACCGAAAGATCTTCCACTAGTAAAAAAGTGCATGCGATTGAAGAAATTAATACTTTGAGTGGAAAGATGGATGAACTTATGAAATTGGTTGCTAGTAAGAGTGCTCCTATTAATCCTCATGATATGCCTTTTGTCCACTTTGATTGGGAATAATAATGAATCTATGGATGTGAATTTTGTTGGTAGGAACAATTTTGGTAATAACGCTTATAGAGGTAATTTCAACCCTAGGTCGTTTGCTAGTAATCCCTCTAGTAATTATGGTAATTCCTACAAGAATTCTTCTGGAAATTATAATAAAATACCCTCTGATCATGAGAACAATATTAAAGATTTTTCAAGTCCTCAAAAGATTTGTAATGCTATGGTAGAAGAAAAATTCCTTATTGATGCTTTGGCTAGAAATATTGTAAGATTTCCCTTGAGATTGATTCTTTGAAGATGAGATGTATGTCAGCCAAGCATGATATTAATTAATCTCTAAAAGCTATTATAATTTCTATGAACGGATGTAAAGAAAGAACCGCTAGGATGCGTGCTAAGCGAGATTGGTTTGTAAAAGCATGTTCTTCTATTTCTTGCAAAAATAATGATGAAGATCTTAAAGTGATTGGTGTGACTCCTATTGAATCTTTGTTTGCTAATATAAATCTTGACAAAGATGGGACTAGAGGTGAGTCAACTTTAGCTAGAAGGCGTCCCAATGATTTAGAATTTAAATATCTTAATGAAAAATTTACAAAAGTGGGGATGGAGAGGTCAAAAATTTAAGTAGCGATGAACCCACTCTTTTGGATTTCAGGGACTTTAATTATGATAATTGTTCTTTGATAGATTGTATTTCCTTGTTGCAATCCATGCTTAATTCACCCCATGCTTATAATCAAAATAAAGCTTTTACTAAACATATTGTTGATGCTATGATGAAATCTTTTGAAGAAAGACTTGAATTGGAAGTTTCTATCCCTAGAAAGCTTTATGATGAGTGGGAACCTACTCTTAAAATTAAAATTAAAGATTATGAGTGCCATGCTTAGTTTTTGCAGGTGCATATATTGGAGACTTGCTTGTACCTCCTACTGGATTGATACCTTGGTTCTCAACTGAGGGAAATACTTATCTCTACTTTGTCGCATCACCCTTTCCTCTTCAAGAGAAAAACCAACGCAAGCTCAAGAAATAGCATACATCATCACAAGAAGCTTGCAAGCAAAGTGACTAAGGAGTTAGTTACAAGATGATGTATTACGGAACGAGTAAAGAGACTTGCCAGTAACGAGATTGAACTAGGTATGGAGATACAGATGATCGAATCTCGGGCAAGTAATATACCAACAGACAAAGGGAACTAAGTATGTTGTCAAAAAGGTTCGACCGATAAAGATCTTCATAGAATATGTAGGAAACAATATGGGCATCCAGGTCCCGCTATTGGTTATTGACTGGAGAAGCGTCTCGGTCATGTCTACATCATTCTCGAACGCGTAGGGTCTGCATGCTTATTGTTCGTTGACGATATAATACTATATGAGTTACGTATGTTGGTAACCGAATATTGTTCGGAGTCCCGGATGAGATCACGGAGATGATGAGGAGCTCCGGAGGTAAAAGATTGATATATAGGATGATAGTATTCAGTCTCCGGAAAGGTTCCGGAATATATGGATAATTATCGGATCACCAAAAGGGGTTCCGGAAGGCCACGAGGAGCTAATGGGCCAAACAGGCCAACGAGGGAAGCACATCAGGCCACATAGGGGCTGGCGCGCCCCACCTCATGGCCGCCGGCACTAGGGAAGGAAGGAAGAGGGCCAACCCCCTCTTGCCTTCTCTTCAACGCGCTAAGAAAGGAAAAGGGGGGGCGCATCTAAGGCAGGAGCCCTAGGGCAGCCGCCGGCCCCCCTCCTGCCTTCTCCTCCGCGCCTTAGCAAGGAAAGGTAGGGGCGCACCCTAGGTTGCCTCCCCTCCCCATCCTCCTCCACCTATATATATGAGAGGAGGAGAGGGGGTGCAACGCATCACGATTCACCAAGCTGTGTGTCTCTCCCTATAGTTCATCCTCCACCGTAAATCCGTTGTGCTTGGCGAAGCCCTGCGGAAATAGTTTCACCACCACCATCACCACGCTAACATGTTGTCGGAACTCATCTACTACTTCGCCCCTCTTACTGGATCGAGAAGGCGAGGACGTCATCGATTTGAACGTGTGCTGAACATGGAGGTGTCGTGTGCTCTGTGCTTGATCGGAATGGGTCGTGAAGTTGTATGACTACATCAACCACATTGATAAAGGCTTCCACTTAACGATCTACAAGGGTATGTAGATGCTCTCCCCCTCTCGTAGCTATGCATCTTCATGGATAGATCTTGCGCGTGTGTACAAATTTTTTGTTTTCCATGCAACGTTCCCCTACACAACCTAGGCTCTCCAGAGAGGTCAACAAGCCGGTCTAAATCCCAAGTGCAAAGAGGTCATGGGCCCATCACCCTAAGCACTCCTGCATGTTGTGTGGCTGATCGGGTACCAGACCCACCTCCTTATACAAGCATAGGTGGTTACCGTCCACCCCAACAATCAGCCCGCATCTCTGAACTGTGACATCTGGAACGCTTTCGGAAGGGACGTACGGTGCCGAGTGCCCATAGCTTATCCCGCGTGGTGGTTTGTGCTAAAAGGTCAGTGGCCAACTCAGATCAAATACCTAAACTCGATAAGCTTGTTAGTTTGAAGTAACCGTGGACACCAACCAGGGACTAGGCCCACCTCTCTCCTAGGTGGTCTCAACCTGGCATGTCACTCCGCCACAAAGAATCACTCAGGGGGCCATCAGAAAAAATGTCCTTTCAGCTCCCAGTCCGTGAATCACTCTTGAGTGCTCTCTGAGCCGACCCGACTTTAATCATCTCAGGTATCCAATATAGTATGTATATGTATATATATATCCTTGATCGTGGCCCGATAGTATAGCATGGCAGAAGGACAAGAATGTAGGGCCACTGATGGAATACTAGCATACCTCTACTAAGCATATAGGATAACATGTGAGTATCAATAGTAGTAGTAAGGACATGCTATACAACAGTATAGGATCAAACGGTGAGGCAGTAACAGTAACACTACTCTAATGCAAGCACTAGAGGGAAAGAATAGACGGTATCAGAATGATCAAGGGGATTTTTCTTGCCTAGAAGCTCTATGGAGAAGGACGGGTCGTTGACGTCATAGTCATACTGGGTGTGACCAGCAGTCTCAGGGTCTACCGAAAGAATAGGGAAGAGGGGGAAACAGATAAATAACTGAGCAAACAAATGCAACACAATGCATGTCATGGCAGTATGTGATGATGATATGCTCTAATGCATCCCTAGGCATTTTAAAAGAAGAGGGAAAACATCTGGAAATGTTTTCCCATCTCCTGATGTTTTTTGGTATATTGATCCAGGGGAAAATGTCAATGTTCTCTATACTAGATGGGTGTGGCAGGTATGTGGATAACATAATAAGATTCGTTATATTTTCTAAGCAACTTTCATATACAAATTATTTTAATCGGAGTTATGATTTAATTTATATGATTTATCAAAGTTTTAAATGATTTTGTAATTTACTGGATTTAATTTAATTCGAAATTATATTAATATTAAATTTCTATGGGTACACAGAAAGTGTACCTAGTTAATTGCAGTAGAGGCTGACAGTGGGCCCAGTTGACTGCTTAGCCAACAGTCAATTGTGGACCAGTTGACTGGTCAAACTGACAAGGGAGCCCACCTGTCAATGATTGCGGCCTAAATAATTCTTATCCATTTAAATAGTGCACCAGGGCCCACATGTCATAGACACATTTTATTTAGAAGTTTGATTAATTAGCACGGTGGGACCTGACTGTCAGTAGGTGTAGTGGGGGTTAGCACCCTAATTAAGTGGCCTGACGGCCCGGGCCCACCTGGCAGTGGCCCAGGGCGGTGGTTTAAACCATCGGCGCACGATGGTGGGTATAGAGGAGGGTGGAGGTGCTCCGGCCGGCCAATTACGGCAACTGTTCGGGGCACAGGCAGGCACGTTGGAGAGCCTGTGGTGCGGCACTTCGGATGGGGGTGGCGGCAGGTGCGGAGGCGGCCTATAGTGGCACCGACATCGAGTTGAGCAGCGTCGGGGCTCGACCGGGAGTAGCGGGGCGCAGGGGCACGCACAGGCATGGAAGGGGCTCGCGGCAAGCGCGGCCAGTGGTGGGCGGGAGTGGCCAGAGGAAGCACAACGCGAGGTAGCGGATCTTAGAGGCAGAGACGGAGAGTGCGGGAGCAAGCGGTGGGCGAGGCTGCGGGTAGGTGGGCGTGGGTCTGCGTGGCCAGGGAACACCCAGACGCGGGCAGTGGCTCGCGGCGGAGCACGGGGGCGCGACCATGTGAAAGGATCGAGATGGACCTGGAGGAGGGTGAATAGGTACAATTACAATTTTTAATTGTTACTTAGCAATTTTAGGCAATAATGCAGAATATGGAAGTGAGCCTAACAATTGCAAGTAAGATCCTAAGAGCTAAGCAAGGTAAGCAAGTAAGACAAGTATGTGAGTAAGCAAGCACAGTGTGATATAAGTAAGGACTAAGAGACAAGTAACCACAAGTAGGAAGTTAGGGTTAGGAATAACCGCAGCTCCGAGAGACAAGGATGTATGGCGATGTTCACTTCCTTGGAGGGAAGCTACGTCACCGTTTAGAGATGTGGGTGTTACCACGATGGCACACCAACGCCACGAAGGCTCACCCTATTATCTCTTTGAGATATCACCACAAAGGCGATTCCCAACCATTAGTGGTAGACCTTTAGGTGGTCTCCAAACCCTCACAAACTTTCCGGGTGTAATCACAATGGTTGATTCCTCTCTGAATGACTCCTACCACCTAGGAGTCTCCAACCTCCAAGAGTAACAAGAATGATGGGGAAAAGCTCAAGACTTGCTCAAATCACGAATTCCTTTGGTGCAAAGATGGGGAAGAAGTGGATCTATCACTTGCTTGGACAACTTCTCACAAATGCTCTCGAATCCCTTTGGGATCTAAGATTTGGTGCATGAGTGTGTGTGTGTGAGAGAGAGAGTGAAATGTGTTCTTGGGTTTGCTCAAAGTGAATGGTCAACCCTCTCCAGTGGGGGAAGAATGATATATATATGATGGGAGCAAATATTGTCGTTGTAGTGTTAGTGATAGGGGTAGGCCAGACATCCGGGCTAGGAACCGGACATCCGGCACAGTGTAACGCCTGTGTAGAGAAGCACAGAGGAGAGAATAAGACAGAGGGGCCGGACATCCAGCATGGCTGGAAGTCCCGGATATCCGGCGAAGTCACAGAAGCCAGTTGCTCTCTGGATGGCCATGGCCAAACATCCGACATGGGCAGCCCAGATATCCGGGGAACACGGAGAGCCCGGACATCCGGCAGACTAGCCAGACATGCAGAATAAATTGCAGCACAAAGTTTTCTCTAGCTACAGGGTGCCGGACATCTGGCGTGTGGGCTGGATATCCGGCGTGCGGCCCAGACATCCGGCATGCAGCCCGGACATCCGGCTTGAGAGCAGAGGCATGATTTTAGCATCGGAATATTGTGTATGTGCCTTAGATTTAGAAGCTAGGTATTTAGTGACATGAGAAAGTCCTTCACTAACCCTACCGATCCCCTCTTAATAGTATGGGATCCTATACTCAAGAACAACAAATATACAATCTTTTTTATACTTCTTCCTTGAGTGCAATCAACTCTGTATGTTCATGATCCACATACCTTTGACATCCGGGGACTAACACCTGAGATTCATTTGACGAACATAGTTAGTTTCCTACATGTATATTGTCATCAACATCAAAACTTGATGTAAGGGCATGATTGCACTTTTAATCTCCCCCCTTTTGTTTGTTGATGACAATCATACATGTAGTACCATAGATAAAATAAATACATTTTAGCAGTGTAATTCATGAGAGCATAATACAATATATGTTCCTATTTGCTTTAGCTCCCCCTCAATGTGTCACAAGATAATTATGTTAAAATGCAATGCACACATTTTTATGGTAGCATATGCAGCCCAAAAAGATAGAACATAGGGCATGCACATATAATATACATCATCAACCCATAGCATCAACAACCCATAGCCACAAATATAATAAGATGGTCTCATACGATTAAGTACCATATGTAGCATATATAGAGAGTCTGAATAATAGCGAACAAATAGCAACATATAGCACGACATCTTGTCATCTAAGGCACTACTTCTCCCCCTTTGACAGCAACGTGCAAAAAAGGGCGAAGGCAACGAGAAGACCAACACAGAAATCACTCCTGGCAGATGTCAACATCATCAGATACTCCCTCAAAGAACTCGGCATACTCGTCACGAGACAGGGACCCGAAGGTGGAACTGGACGGTGCGACGGGAATGGGATCATCATCGCTCACGGGACTCCCATGGTTGCGAAGGCGCTGCTTGAGCTGGTTCTTGGAGATAATGAGGCACTTCCGAACATCATGATTTTGCTGACAATTAAAGGTGATAGCCTTCATAATACCAGACTGAGCCTTTCCCAAGAATGATGCAAGACGTCCACGGGGCGCGGTCGAGAAGGAAGGCACTTTCGAGGAGGAAGGCACGGAGGACCTCTTGGGCTGAGTCCCAATAGCGGAACTCCTGGGCTGACTAGGTGGAACGGTCGGTGCAGGAGCAAACATGCGCATATGAGTCGGAGGTTTCCAAATGGAATGGACAACAGTCTTGGCAACCTCAAAGGGGGTAGTGTGATTAATCAGCGCCTGAATGAATGGGGCATGAGGGAGCTGGGGCATCTGAAGAAAGCTGGAGACACGGATCTCATGCCAAATGAAAATGGGCTATGTCAAGTGGCTCTATAGGCTTGTCATGCATACGCACCATCAAATCAATGCAGTAGTTGTGAGCCCTCAAGCGATCTCCTTTCTTAGGATAGAGAGTGCAAAGCACACACTGATAAAGAATGTAGTATGGAGACCGGAAGATGGATACCTCATTGGGTGGATACTCACGTTCCTCCGGGGTGAGCTGAGTGATAGGCTTAACAAGAGCCATGCAATCATCAATCCCTTTGGGCTTATTCTTGATAACCCACAAGTATAGGGGATCGCAATAGTTTTCAAGGGTAGAGTATTCAACCCAAATTTATTGATTCGACACAAGGGGAGCCAAAGAATATTCTCAAGTATTAGCAGTTGAGTTGTCAATTCAACCACACCTGAAAGACTTAATATCCACAACAAAGTATTTAGTAGCAAAATAGTATGGAAGTAATGGTAGCAGTGGCAAAAGTAACAGTAGCAGTTTTGTAGTAACCGTAACAGTGGCAACGGAGAAGTAACTTACCAAAGATCAATATGAAACGAGCTCATAGGCAATGGATCAATGATGGATAATTATGTCGGATGGCATTCATCATGCAATAGTTATAACATAGGGTGACACAGAATTAGCTCCAATTCATCAATATAATGTAGGCATGTATTCCGAATATAGCATACGTGCTTATGGAAAAGAACTTGCATGACATCTTTTGTCCTACCCTCCCGTGGCAGCGGGGTCCTATTGGAAACTAAGGGATATTAAGGCCTCCTTTTAATAGAGTACCAGACCAAAGCATTAACACGGGGAATGGTCCCGATTATTGTCACTTCGGGGTTGCCGGATCATAACACATAGTAGGTGACTGTAACTTGCAATATAGGATCAACAACACTCATATATTCATGAAAACATAATAGGTTCAGATCTGAAATCATGGCACTCGGGCCCTAGTGACAAGCATTAAGCATGACAAAGTTATAGCAACATCAATCTTATAACATAATGGATACTAGGGATCAAACCCTAACAAAGCTAACTCGATTACATGGTAAATCTCATCCAACCCATCACCGTCTAGCAAGTCTATGATAAGATTACTCACGCACCGCGGTGAGCATCATGAAATTGATGATGGAGGATGGTTGATGATGACGATGGCGATGGATTCCCCTCTCCGGAGCCCCGAACGGACTCCAGATCAGCCCTCCCGAGGAAGAACAAGGCTTGGCGGCGGCTCCGTGCTACCTCTTGAGCTAGCATTGGTTTTCCCATGAAGAGGAAAGGGTGATGCAACAAAGTAACGCAAGTATTTCCCTCAGTTTTGAGAACCAAGGTATCAATCCAATAGGAGATAATGCACAAGTGTAGGATCGAAAGTATGTCTAGAGGGGGGGTGATTAGACTACTTGGCCAAATAAAAATCTAGCTTTTTCTCAATTTTAGTTCTTGGCAGATTTTAGCAACTTAGCACAAGTTAGGAATTCAACCAACACATGCAATTCTAAGAGTATAGCAGCGGAATGTAAATCATTGCATATGAAGGTAAAGGGGAGGAGTTTGGAGGGATAAAACACAATGTTGACACGGAGATTTTTGGCGTGGTTTCGATAGGTGGTGCTATCATACATCCACGTTGATGGAGACTTCAACCCATGAAGGGTAACGGCTGCGCAAGTCCATGGAGGGCTCCACCCACGAAGGGTCCACAAAGAAGGAACCTTGTCTATCCCACCGTGGCCATCGCCCATGAAGGACTTGCCTCACTAGGGTATATCTTCATGAAGTAGGCGATCTCCTTGCCCATACAAACTCCTTGGTTCAACTCCACAATCTTGACGGGGGCTCCCAAGTGACACCTAACCAATCTAGGAGACACCACTCTCCAAAAGGTAATAGATGATGTGTTGATGATGAACTCCTTGCTCTTGTGCTTCAAATGATAGTCTCCCCAACACTCAAATCTCTCTCATAGGATTGGATTGGTAGAAAGATGTTTTGGGTGGAAAGCAACTTGGGGAAGGCTAGAGATCAAGATTCATATGGTAGGATTGGAATACCTTGGTCTTAACACATGAGTAGGTGGTTCTCTCTCAGAAAATGAATGCTGGAAGTGAAGGCATGTGCTGATGGCTTTCTCCATGAATGAAGAGAGGGTGGAGGGGTATATATAGCCTCCACACAAAATCTAACCGTTACACACAATTTACCAAACTCGGTGGGACCGAATCAGAAAACTCGGTCGGACTGATTTAGTTCTTAATGTGACTGTTAGGCATTTCGATGGGACCGACATGTCAACTCGGTGGTACCAATTTCATTAGGGTTAGGGCATAACGTAATCTCGGTGAGACCAATTACACAAACTTGGTGGGACCGACTTTGGTAATAAGCTAACCAGAGAGTTGGTCAGGCAAACTCGGTGGGACCGATTCGCTCATCTCGGTGGGACCGAAACGTTACGAAAGGGAAACAGGGAGTTTGCATTGTGAACTCGGTGGGACCGATCACTCATCTCGGTTAGATCGAAACATTACAAAGGGAAACAGAGTTTGCAATCCCATCTCGGTGAGACCGAGATCCCTATCGGTGAGACCGAAGTGACTAGGGTTTCTGGCAGTGGCTATGTCAAATGAACTCGGTGGCGCCGGATGGATCAAATTGGTGGGGCCGAGTTTGACTTTTGGTTTGGGACATATGTGGATATGAGAAAGTGGTTGAGGGTTTTTGGAGCATATCACTAAGCATTTTGAGCAAGCAAGCCATTAAGCAACACCTCATCCCCTTTTAATAGTATTGGATTTTCCTATAGACTCAATGTGATCTTGGATCACTAAAAGTAAAATGTAGAGTCTTGAGCTTTAGAGCTTGAGCCAATCCTTTGTCTTTAGCATTTTGAGGGGTCCACATTCCTAATCCATGCCATGCCAAACATTGAACTTTCCTGAAATATTCATCTTGAAATAGCATTAGTTCAATGAGCTATATGTTGTTAATCATTACCAAAACCACCCAGGGATAGTTGCACTTTCAATCTCCCCCCTTTTGGTAATTGATGACAACATATAGATCAAAGCTTCAAAAAATGATAATAAGATTGAAATACATCGTCGCTTTGAGAAGTATGTGATAAGAAAGAGCTGCCCCTAAATTTGTGCATTATTTAAGATTTGCTTTTGAATGCAAATGCACAATCGATTAGTATCATGGGTTACTCTTCCATGTCACATACATCTTGGTGGAGCGCTCAAAATGATAGCAATTAAAACCATGCACTCATCACCAAGCAAAGTGAATGATCATATAGGGATATAAGAAATAGTATCATCCAAACACACATTAACGTAGCATATGATCAAACACATGATCATTCAAGTATCTCACACAAGGACATAAGGTATCAAACAAGCACACATAAAGTTCAACCAAATAAGTAGCAAGAGAGACAAAAAGCAACACACTCTCTCGAAGCCTATGATCTATACATATTTCTCCCCCTTTGGCAAAAAGTTACCAAAAAGTTCAAATATGCATAGTGCTATGCATCTCTCAGGCTTGGTCTCCGTGATGTGGTGTAGAGATGACTCCGAGGACGAAGGCTTCAGCCGATGTAGCTGGAGCTGGTGAAGTGGCTGCTGGAGGTGGCACTGAAGCTGTAGCTGCTGGTGCAGATGTAGTAGCTCTAGTATAAGGTACTGGCAATGCAGCTGACCTCATGCCTCTTGGCACTCGCTGAAAAGCTTCTGTAGTTGCATTTCCTTTCTTCTCCTCTGCTTCCTCCTGGAGCTGCTCAACTACTATCTGTATCTCAGTGACTTTCAGATCAAGATCATAGAATTTTTGTTCAATGATCCTCTCCAAGTTATCCTGATTCTGAGTCAGGGTGGCCAAGCCCTTCTCAATCCTCAAGGTAGATTGGATCAGAAATCCAAGTTGATCTTGTTTGCTCTTCAAGAACACTTGAGATGCCTCTTCAGCACTTGGCATCTTTGCAGTTTTTTCTGCCCTTGCCTTTGCTCTCTTCTCATGTGCTTGCACTGATGAAGGATCATTCTCATCCATTACAACTGTGTTGTCTTCAAAATCTGGCTTGAGAGGTAAGTGCTCCTTGTCCAGTAAGTAAGTGCATGTGCCCATCTTTGAGTTGAAGAGCACCTGAATGTGTGGAGCATACCCACAAGACCTTTTCTGGTCAGCATCTGTCCTCTTGATTGTCTCTACAATCAGACTCATGACCTTGAATTTTTGAGGGACATCACAAACGTGCAGCAAGTTGATTGAATGTCCTCTTATCATCCTATGATCTCCAGATTTGGGCAATAGAGTATGCCTCAAGATGGTGTTGATTGTAGGCAGACCAGACAACAAGTATTTCACTGAGCCCAACTTATGAGTTTCCAGGGCTTCATCAGGAATTTCCTTGTACATACTTTCCATGGAGTTGTGGTATTTCTTCTTCTTGGCATACACGTCCAAATCATCCTCATGGTCTTCTGGAGCATTGATCAACTTGGCCCATTCATCAACAGTTGACTGGTACCTTGTACCTTCAGACATCCACATTATCCTTCCATCTTGGTAGAAATGAGCAGTGGAGTAGAATTGCATGATTAGCTCATCATTCCATTTGGTGAGCTTGTGTCCAACAAACTTGTCAACTCCACAAGCTTTGAAACTGTCATATACACCTGGAAAGTGATCTTCATTCTCTTTGATGTATGTCTAGTCAACCCATCTCATATCACTGACAATTGGCTTCTTGTCAAGCAGAATGGTCTCATAGAAGTCTTGCTGTTCTTTAGTGTGGAATCTATAATCCACAGCAGTTCTCCTTCTCACAGCATAAGGGTCATTTTTCCTCCAAAGTCTCAAACCTGCATCCTTCCTGATGTTCATGTCCTCTGCCACTGGATGGGTGTCATTGTTGTTTGGAATCTTTGATTTGAGCTTTCTCATCACTTGGGTTTCATCATCTTCTTCTTCAACTTCAGGCACTAGGGCCTTGTTCTTCTCTTCAGCTGGGATGTTTCTGGTGCTTCTCTCGGGTGCAAACTTGGTGGTTTGAGCAGCAGCTTTGGGAGCAGGTTTGGGCTTAGAAGCAGCCCCTGACTTGATTGCATCTCCCATAAGCTTTTGAGACTTGGGTGCTGGTGCAGCATCCTCTTCCTCTTCCTCTTCAGAATCGCTCACCATAGTTGACTTTCCAAGAACTTTTGTAGTTGTGGTTCTTGCCCTCTTCTTCTTCTTCTGGCCATCTCCAACTGCCTCACCATCATTTGATTCCAGTGTTAATTTCATGGTTTCTCCTGTGGAAACTTTCCTTGGCTTGGATGTTGGGACTCTCCTTGCTGGTGCCTTCTTGTTCATACCAGGCTTTGTTATAGCAGCAGTGCCATACTCTTTCTTCATCACTTTCTTATTTGAGGTGGCCTCATCCTCAACAGCAACATAATCCTCATCCTTAGAGTCTGAGGTTCTCTTCTTCCTTGCTCTAGTGGCTGCCTTGGGCAAGTTACCTGGTGTGCTCCTGCTGCCCTCATCATAGCTGCTTGAGGTACTAGTGCCCTCACTCATTTGCACTTGCTCTTCAGGCTTATTCTAGCTATCACTCTGGTCAAACATCTTGGCAAGCAAACTAACAGCAAAACCTATGAATAGATATATATGAGGTAGAGTAGATGAACATCACAAAGTGCAGAGATTTTTGCAAAACGAATGAGTCAAAAACTTAGTTTTAGTTCTCTACTCAAATGATTTCGGAGCTACCGAATTGATAAACTCGGTGATACCAAAGCAATATTTGGAACCTAAACTAGTGAACTCGGTCAGAACGAGTCACAGTTTGGTGGCACCGAGATTGCTAGGGTTTCACAGAGAATTGAACTCGGTCACACCGATTTGCAGTTTCCGGTAAGACCGAAAAGCGCATGTGCAATGGCCTAAGCCAAATCGGTGATACCGATTTCTACGATTTGGTCGGTCTGAGATGAGCTCAGCGGCGAGCTAACCCTAAATTTTCGAATCAAACTTAACCTAAGGAATTTTTCTCTAGATAGATTGATTTCATACGTGGCAAGAATCATGGCATTGACCTTGTGCTTCGAATTGGAGGTAAAAAGAGAGCACAAGGGGTCGAACACATACCCTAGTTCGGCGGGTGTTCTCTACGGCGCCAACGACGGAGTAGATTCCGTTGATAGTGACAGAATCCAGCGGTGGGATGTCACTCACAGCAAGGAGGCGATCCGGAGACCCGGGGAGGTAGACCAAGATATGCGCGGGCTGAGGGGTTTTGAAGAAATTTCCAAAATCTCACCCGTGGGTATATATATCCCGACCCTGTCAGTGTCACCGAGTGGAACAACTTAGTGGCACCGAGATGCAGAATCGCAAGCGGTTACTACAACTCGGTATGACCGAAATGTTCAAGTCGGTTGCACCGATATGAAAACCTAGATCAACTTAGTGAACTCGGTGTGACCGAAATGGATGAATCGGTCATACCGAAATGCACAAAGAGGTTTTGGAAGTTTAATTCTATGACGAATCGGGGACTCCGAGTGCTCCTCACATAGAGTGGTTCGAATCTGACTTGATCAAACTTTGTGATGTAGCATGAATAGAGTTTGGGACAAGAAGAGCATAGATATCTAGAGAAGGTTCTTAGGCATTCTTGTCCATCCACTTGACAAAAAGGGAAAGAGCCAAACAATCAAAGCAACAAGTGGATGTCCTCGAATGAGTAAAATATGCAACTAACATGCTCACACAATAAAATGGCAAATTAATATGTGGCAAAGCATGCACAAACACTCTAGCATCTATCAAGCAATTTGCGATGACTAGGTCATCTATATATGAGTATATTGAATTAGGAGTCAAATGAGAACATTTGATCATAGGTCATACTCATCATTTAAGCACAAGTGGGGTTACCACTTTTACATAAAGCATTGTTGTGTTCACACCTTTAGTGTTTCTCTAACTCAAGTCTTAGAGTAAAGCTCCCCCTAGATGTGATATCCCCCCTAAGAGGGATGAACTAACCTTGGGTTTTGTCGATGATGACTTCATGTAGGTGTTGAAGATGTGGACGCTTAATGTTGATGCAGATCACTCGGAGCAATCCATTGGAGTGAGTTGCACTTTCAATACCTACACGTGTTAGTGCCACAAGGAACAAACAAGGATATCCATGGACATAGAATGATGCACACACAAGATGATGTCCATGAAAGCATTAGGTTACCTTGTCCCTTATCTTACCAACAAGAGGGTTTGTGACTCCTTGAACTAGTGCAAGATGTGGAAGTTGTTTGCACTTGTTCTTGCCAAAATGATATGAGTGAAGTGTGTTGGCGGAGTCACCCTTAAGAACTCTCTAGTTCTTGTTCTTCGGGATCCACATCATCTTGATGGGAATCCTTGGGGTTGTAGTCGTACTTGATGAAGTAGAACTTGATGTAGTCTTGGGAACCCACTTGACCAAGGCCTTGGGAGCTTCTTCAAATGCATCAATCTCCTCTTGAAGCTTATCATTGCCTTTTTTCTTGTGGTCTTGTGGTGGAAGATCATCTTGAGCTTGTGTCCCTTGGAAAGAAGTAGGATCATACTTCTCTTGTTGAGGAACAAACTTCGTCTTGGGGTATTGATCTTCTTCCCACTCAACTCCATTGGCATTGAACCTTCGTTCAAAACCAACACCTTGATTCTTCCGGTGCCTTCCTTGCTTGCGTACAATTTCCTCAAATTGCTTACTTCCGGCAAGGCTCTTGTAAACACCTTTCTCTATAATTCTCTTCAATAAGCTATTTTCTTGCTCAAGTGTAACTTGGCTAAGAGAATCATTAGTGGAATCAAGAGAACTACTAGAAGCAACAACATTCGATTTAGCATGATTATTGTTACTACTAGAAGAAGAATATTTCTTACTTTTGTTGCTAGATTTAACTTGTGGCATGTAAGTAGACAAGAGTAAATGCTTGGCAATGTAATAAGAACTTTTCTTGCGAAGATCATCATTGATTGCCTTTAAAAACTCATGCTCTTGCTCTAGGTTGAGCTTTTCAAAGCATAACCTCTCATGAGTCTTTAAAAATTCTCGATGATCTTCCAAGGTAGTTTCATGAGCTAACTTAAGAGTATTTATCTCTTTAGTTAGACGCTCAATCTTCTCCTTATCATTGTCATTCATTTTATCTTGATTAGCATGATTAATTGATGTTTCATCATAGTATTCATCACTAGAGTTGTCAACAAGTAAATCATCATCACCTAGCAAGTCATCTTCATCACTATTGAAATCAACATACTCGGGGTGTGATACCTTTGGGCCTTTAGCCATGAAGCATCTTCCAATTCCTTCATTTGGTGAGTCAAATATGTCATAGGAGTTGGTTGACACAAGTTCTAGACCAGCAACACCTTCATCTTGAGTATATTCGGAGTCAGAGTGATAACTTCTTTCGGAGTGATGGTCGTAGTCGGAGCCGGATACCCATTCACCAACGTGAGCTTGATGTCTTCGTATTGTGTAGCTCTTTGATGATTTGTCCTTCCTTTCTGAATCCTTGCTTCTCCAGGAGGTTCTTCGTTCATAACGATCATCTCTACTCCTTCTCTCTCTTGGCGGTGATTCTTCTCTTCTACTTCTTCTTTTAGGTGAACCTTCTCTCCTTTTATAGGGAGTCGTACACTCATCGGAGTAGTGTCCGGGTCTTCCACAATTGTATCAATTACGTTCACAACTCAAAGATCTTTTGTCATTGTAGGACCTTGACTTGGAACTTCTTTCCTTGCTTCTACTCTTGTAGAACTTGTTGAAGTTCTTCACCATTAGGCTCAATTCTTCATTGAAGGTTTGTTTCTCAATTTATGATGTAGGGGCCTCACATGAGGCCTTGTAAGCACCACTTGACTTGTTGTGAAGCTCCTCTTTATCCTTGAGTGACATCTCATGAGCAACAATTCTTCCAGTGACTTCCGTTGGCTTGAGATCTTTGTAATTTGGCATCATTTGGATCAATGTGCACACGGTATCATATTTTCCATCCAAGGCTCTTAGGATCTTCTTGATGATGAATTTATCAGTC
Source organism: Triticum dicoccoides (assembly GCF_002162155.2). Classification (NCBI taxonomy): domain Eukaryota; kingdom Viridiplantae; phylum Streptophyta; class Magnoliopsida; order Poales; family Poaceae; genus Triticum; species Triticum dicoccoides. The sequence goes on along the minus strand of NC_041391.1, from coordinate 473,054,269 downwards.
ATCTCTTCACTTCCTAAGCCGGCAATATCATTTGTGATTAGAGCAACCCTAGAGTACATTTCAGCGTCACCTTCACCATCCTTCATTTTGAACTTGTCAAGTTGACTTTGAAGCACATCCAATTTGGATTCCTTGACGGTGTGAGTACCTTCGTGCATATCAATCAAAGTATCCCAAATTTCCTTTGCATTCTCAAGACAGCTGATTTTGTTGAATTCTTCGGGGCACAGTCCGTTGAAGAGAATATCACAAGCTTGAGCGTTGTATTATAGCATCTTCAACTCTTCTGCGGTAGCTTCACGGTTCGGTTCTCTCCCATCGAAGAATTTACCTTGCAAGCCAATACACACAACAGCCTAAACGGCGGGGTTATGTCCAAAAATATGCATTTTCATCTTATGCTTCCAACTAGAAAAATTAGTACCATCAAAGTAAGGACCCCTACAGTGGTAATTTCCCTTGCTAGACACCCTACTCTCCTAGGTTGTGAAACCAAGGCTATGATCACCAAAAGCTATGGAAAGCAAGGCAAATGGAGACCGTAGTTCTGGTACCACTTGTAGGGTCGAAACTATGTCTAGAGGGGGGGGGGTGATTAGACTACTTGATCAAATAAAAATCTAGCATTTTCCCAATTTTAATTCTTGGCAGATTTTAGCAACTTAGCATAAGTCAGGCAATCAACCTACACATGCAATTCTAAGAGTATAGCAGCAGAATGTAAATCATTGCATATGACGGTAAAGGGGAGGAGTTTGGAGGGAGCAAACGCAATGTTGACACGGAGATTTTTGGCGTGGTTCTGATAGGTGGTGCTATCGTAAATCCACGTTGATGGAGACTTCAACCCACGAAGGGTAACAGCTGCGCGAGTCCAAGGAGGGCTCCACCCACGAAGGGTCCACGAAGAAGCAACCTTGTCTATCCCACCATGGCCATCTCCCACGAAGGACTTGCCTCACTAGGGTAGATCTTCATGAAGTAGACGATCTCCTAGCCTGTACAAACTCCTTGGTTCAACTCCACAATCTTGACGGAGGCTCCCAAGTGACACCTAACCAATCTAGGAGACACCAGTCTCCAAAAGGTAATAGATGGTGTGTTGATGATGAACTCCTTGCTCTTGTGCTTCAAATGATAGTCTCCCCAACACTCAACTCTCTATCATAGGATTGGATTTGGTGGAAAGATGATTTGAGTGGAAAGCAACTTGGGGAAGGCTAAGATCAAGATTCATATGGTAGGATTGGAATATCTTGGTCTCAACACATGAGTAGGTGGTTCTCTCTCAGAAAATGAATGCTGCAAGTGAAGGCATGTTCTAATGGCTTTCTCCACGAATGAAGAGAGGGTGGAGGGGTATATATAGCCTCCACACAAAATCTAACCGTTACACACAATTTACCAAACTCGGTGGGACCAAATCAGAAAACTCGGTCGGACCGATTTAGTTCTTAATGTGACTGTTAGGCATTTCGATGGGACCGACTTTGGTAATAAGCTAACCAGAGAGTTGGTCAGGCAAACTCGGTGGGACCGATTCGCTCATCTCGGTGGGATCGAAACATTACGAAAGGGAAACAGGGAGTTTGCATTGTGAACTCGGTGGGACCGATCGCTCATCTCGGTTAGATCGAAACACTACGAAGGGAAATAGAGAGTTTGCAATCCCATCTTGGTGAGACCGAGATCCCTATCGGTGAGACCGAAGTGACTAGGGTTTCTGGCAGTGGCTATGTCTAATGAACTCGGTGGCGCCGGATGGATCAAATTGGTGGGGCCGAGTTTGACTTTTGTTTTGGGACATATGTGGATATGAGAAAGTGGTTGAGGGTTTTTGGAGCATATCACTAAGCATTTTGAGCAAGCAAGCCATTAATCAACACCTCATCCCCTTTTAATAGTATTGGCTGTTCCTATTGACTCAATGTTATCTTGGATCACTAAAAGTAAAATGTAGAGTCTTGAGCTTTAGATCTTGAGCCAATCCTTTGTCCTTAGCATTTTGAGGGGTCCACATTCCTAATCCATGCCATGCCAAACATTGAACTTTCCTGAAATATTCATCTTGAAATAGCATTAGTTCAATGAGCTATATGTCGTTAATCATTACCAAAACCACCCAGGGATAGTTGAACTTTCAAAAAGTATTGAGAATCAAAGAACATCGAGGAGAACATGGTATTGAGAATCAAAGAGAGAGAAGAATCCATCTAGCTAATAACTATGGACCCGAAGGTATGTGGTAAACTACTCACGCTTCATCAGAGATGTAATGGTATTGATGTAGAAGCTCTCCGTGATTGAATCCCCCTTCGGCAGGATGCCGAAAAAGCTCCCTAGATGGGATCTCACGGGTACAGAAGGTTGTGGTAGTGGAAAAGTGGTTTCGTGACTCTCCTGGATGTTTTCAAAGTATAAGAGTATATATAGGCAAAGGAACTAGGTCACGGGAGCTACGAGGGGCCCATGAGGGTGGGGGCGCGCCCTCCTGCCTCGTGGCCGCCTCGTTGCGTCTCCGAATTCATCTCCAAGTTTTCTGGTTTCCTTTCAGTCCAAGAAAGATCATCTTGAAGGTTTCATTCCGTTTGGACTCCGTTTGGTATTCCTTTTCTGCGAAACTCTAAAATAGGCAAAGAAAACAGAAACTGGCACTGGGCCCTCAGTTAATAGGTTAGTCCCAAAAATATAATAAAATAGCATATAAATGCCTATTAAACTTCCAAAACAGATAATATAATAGCATGGAACAATAAAAAATTATAGATACGTTGGAGACGTATCGAGCATCCCCAAGCTTAATTCATGCTCGTCCTCGAGTAGGTAAATGATAAAAACAGAATTTTGATGTGGAATGCTACCTAACATATTTACCCATGTTATTTTATTTATTGTGGCATAAATGTTCAGATCCGAAAGATTCAAAACAAAAGTTTAATATTGACATAAAAATAATAATACTTCAAGCATACTAACAAAGCAATCATGTCTTCTCAAAATAACATGACCAAAGAAAGCTATCCCTACAAAATCATATAGTCTGGCTATGATCTATCTTCATCACACAAAATATTTAAATCATGCACAACCCCGATGACAAGCCAAGCAATTGTTTCATACTTTCGATGTTGTCAAACTTTTTCAATCTTCACGCAATACATGAGCGTGAGCCATGGATATAGCACTATGGTGGATATAATGGTGGTTGTGGAGAAGACAAAAAGGAGGGAGATATTCTCACATCAACTAGGCGTATCAACGGACTATGGAGATGTCCATCAATAGATATCAATGTGAGTGAGTAGGGATTGACATGCAATGGACGCACAAAATCATATAGTCTGGCTATGATCTATCTTCATCACATAAAATGTTTAAATCATGCACAACCCCGATGACAAGCCAAGCAATTGTTTCATACTTTTGATGTTCTCAAACTTTTTCAATCTTCACGCAATACATGAGCGTGAGCCATGGATATAGCACTATGGTGGAATATAATGGTGGTTGTGGAGAAGACAAAAAGGAGGAAGATATTCTCACATCAACTAGGCATATCAACGGACTATGGAGATGTCCATCAATAGATATCAATGTGAGTGAGTAGGGATTGCCATGCAACGGATGCACTAGAGCTATAAGTGTATGAAATCTCAAAAATAAACTAAGTGGGTGTGCATCCAACTTGCTTGCTCACGAAGACCTAGGGCACTTTGAGGAAGCCCATCATTGGAATATACAAGCCAAGTTCTATAATGAAAAATCCCCACTAGTATATGAAAGTGACAACGTATAGGAGACTCTCTATCATGAAGATCATGGTGCTACTTTGAAGCACAAGTGTGGTAAAAGGATAGTAAAATTGTCCCTTCTCTCTTTTCCTCACATTTTTTTATTTGGGCCTTCTCTTTTTTTATGGCCTATTTTTTCTCTTTTTTTCGTCCAGAGTCTCATCCCGACTTGTGGGGGAATCATAGTCTCCATCATCCTTTCCTCACATGGGACAATGCTCTAATAATGAAGATCATCACACTTTTATTTACTTACAACTCAAGAATAAAACTCAATACTTAGAACAAAATATGACTCTATGTGAATGCCTCCAGCGGTGTATCGGGACGTGCAACTAATCAAGAGTGACATGTACGAAAAAATTATGAATAGTGACTTTGCCACAAATTACATGATCATGCAAAGCAATATGACAATGATGGAGTGTGTCGTAATAAATGGAATGGTGGAAAGTTGCATGGCAATATATCTCGGAATGGCTATGTAATGCCATAGTAGGTTGGTATGGTGGCTGTTTTGAGGAAGGTAATGGTGGGTGTTATTGTACCCGCGAAAGTTGTGCGGCACAAGAGAGGCTAGCAATGGTGGAAGGGTGAGAGTGTGTATAATCCATGGACTCAACATTAGTCGTAAAGAACTCACATACTTATTGCAAAAATCTATTAGTTATCGAAACAAAGTATTATGCGCATGCTCCTAGGGGGATATATTGGTAGGAAAAGACCATCGCTCATCCCCGACCGCCACTCATAAGGAAGACAATCAATAAATAAATCATGCTCCAACTTCATCACATAACGGTTCACCATACATGCATTAACACAAGTATCTCTCATATTCACAACTACTCTACTAGAATGACTCTAATATCACGATCTTCATATCTCAAAACAATCATAAAGAATCAAACTTCTCATAGTATTCAATGCACTTTATATGAAAGTTTTTATTATATCCATCTTGGATGCCCATCATATTAGGACTAGTTTTATAACCAAAGCAAATTACCATGCTGTTCTAAAATAGTATCAAAATAGTATAAGTGAAGAATGAGAGTTCAACAATTTCTATAAAATAAAACCACCGCCGTGCTCTAAGAAGATATAAGTGAAGCACTAGAGCAATATTGCGTGGTTAAAAGATATAAGTGAAGCACATAGAGTATTCTAATAAATCAAGATTCATGCGTGTCTCTACCAAAAGGTGTGTACAGCAATGATGATTGTGGTAAACTAAAAATCAAAGACTCATATCATACAAGACGCTCCAAGCAAAACACATATCATGTGGTGAATAAAAATATAGCCTCAAGTAAAGTTACCAATAGACAAAGAAGAAAGAGGGGATGCCTTTCGGGGCATCCCCAAGCTTAGGCTTTTGGTTGTCCTTGAATTTTACCTTGGGGTGCCTTGGGCATCCCCAATCTTAGGCTCTTGCTCTTCAATTGAACGCGTATAATCTTTAGGAGACTCTTTGGTTTATCAAATGATTAAACTCCTAGGCAAGAAATCAAGAAATTCATTCGTGGCAAAAGGTTCCTTAATAATATTGAAAATATTGGGGTGAACACTTATTGATTTGAGGTCTTCATTTTTCTTACTAGAAGATTCACCCTTATTCGTAGGAACATAGATAAACTTGGCAACTTTGGCAAGAGGAAGATTTGAGGTATTTTTAACAGCAGAAAAAGCAGAACCTAAGTTTGTAATAATATCTTCGAGTTTATCAATTCTAGTAGAATCTTGATCATTATTTTCATTAACTATGGGTTCCTTTTCTCTAAGATTCTTTAGAGTAACTCCTTCCTTAGATCCATATTGAGTAATTTGATTATGAATCTTTTTATCCAAATTTTCTATCAACTCTATAGTAGCAATTTTATTCTCAATAATATCAAGTCTTTGCATCACATGTTCCAAGGTTAAAATAGTTCCATTGACCAAAAGAGGTGGTGGGCCTAACAAATATATCATGGCATTATAAGAATCAAAAGTACGGCTTCCCAAAAAATTCCCTCCAGTAATGGTGTCAAGAACATATCTATTCCAAGGAGTGATGCCCACATAAAAATTGTGGAGAAGAACGAAGTAGATTGCCTTCTAGTAGATCTATTTTGAGCATTGCAAATTCTATACCAAGCATCTTTTAGATTTTCTCCCTCCCTTTGTTTAAAATTAAGGACTTCATTATCTGGAGTACTAACAATGATAGGAGGACTAGCCATGAAGGCAAATCAAGCGATCTAACACACGAGCACACAAGAAGCAAGCGAAAAGAGACGAACGGAAGAGGGGCGAAGAAAAGGAAAAAGTTTTCAAAAATCGTTTTAGAAATGGGGGAGAGGAAAATGAGAGGTGAATGACAAATAATGTAATGCAAGGGAGAAGAGTTTATGATGGGAACTTGGTATGGCTTGACTTGACGTAGATCTCCCCGGCAACGGCGCCAGAAATCCTTCTTGCTACCTCTTGAGCTTGCGTTGGTTTTCCCTTGAAGAGAAAAGAGTGATGCAGCAAAGTTGCGTAAGTATTTCCCTCGGTTTGCAGAACCAAGGTACCAATCCAGTAGGAGACAACACACAAGTCACTGAATACCTGCACAAACAATCAACAACTTGCACCCAACGCGATAAAGGGGTTGTCAATCCCTTCACGGTCACTTGCAAAAGTGAGATCTGATAGAGATAGATAAACGGTAATGTAAATATTTTTGGTATTTTTGGTTTATAGATCGGAAAGTAAAAGATTGCAAAATAGTAGATTGGAAACTAGCAAGATGTAAACGAGATTAAATAATATGGAAAAGAGATCCGGGGGCCATAGGTTTCACTAGTGGATTCTCTCATGATAGAAAATATTAGGTGAGTGAACGAATTACAGCAATTGATAGAAAAGCGCATAGTTATGATGATATCTAAGGTAATGACCATGAACATAGGCATCACGTCCGTGTCAAGTAGGCCGACTCCTGCCTGCATCTACTACTATTACTCCACACATCAACCACTATCCAGCATGCATATAGAGTATTAAGTTCATAAAGAATGGAGTAACGCATTAAGTAAGATGACATGATGTAGAGGAATTAACTCAAGCAATATCATGAAAACCACATCTTGTTATCCTCGATGGCAACAATACAATACATGCCTTGCTGCCCCTGATGTCACTAGGAAAGGACACCGCAATATTGAACCCAAAGCTAAGCACTTCTCCCATTGCAAGAAAGAATAATCTAGTAGGCCAAACTAAACCGATTATTCGAAGACACTTGCAAAGATATCAAATCATGCATATAAGAATTCAGAGAAGAACCAAATATTATTCATAGATAATCCTGATCATGAATCCACAATTCATCGGATTTCAGCAAACACAATGCAAAAGAATATTTCATCGAATAGACCTCTAAAAATATTGAGGAGAACATGGTATTGAGAATCAAATAGAGAGAAGAAGCCATCTAGCTAATAACTATGGACCCAAAGGTCTATGGTAAACTACTCACGCTTCATTGGAGAGGTAATGGTGGTGATGTAGAAGCCCTCCGTGATCCAATCCCCCTCTGGCAGGACGCCGGAAAAGGTCCCTAGATGGGATCTCATGGGTACAAAAGGTTGCGGCGATAGAAAAGTGGTTTCGTGGCTCTCCTGGATGTTTTCAGGGTATATAAGAGTATATATATAGGCGAAGGAACTAGATCAGGGGAGCTACGAGGGGCCCACGAGGGTGGGGGGCGTGCCCTACCCCCTGGCGCGCGCCCTCCTGCCTCGTGACCGCCTTGTTGCATCACCGACTTCATCTCCAAGTCTTCTGGTTTCCTTTCGGTCCAAGAAAGATCATCGCAAAGTTTCATTCCATTTGGTATTCCTTTTCTGCGAAACTATAAAATAGGCAAAAAAACATAAACTGGCACTAGGCCCTCGGTTAATAGGTTAGTCCCAAAAATAATATCAAATAACATATAAATGACTATTAAACATCCAAAATAGATAATATAATAGCATGGAACAATCAAAAATTATAGATACATTGGAGACCTATCACTCCGTATCGTAAAACACGATGAATCCTTCTCTCTGATTTTTTTCTCCCCGAATGTGAATATATGGAGTTGGAGTTGAGGTCGGTGGAGCTCTAGGGGGCCCACAAGGTAGGGGAGCGCCCCCCCCCCCACCCTCATGGATAGGGTGTGGGCCACCTTTTGCTGATTCTTTCGCCAATATTTTTTATTAATTACAAAATGGGACTCCATGAATTTTCAGGTCCTTCCAGGAACTTTTATTTCTGCACAAAAATAACACCATGGCAATTCTGCTGAAAATAGTGTCAGTTCAGGTTAGTTCCATTCAAATCATGCAAATTAGAGTCCAAAGGGCAAAAGGGTTTGGAAAAGTATATACGTTGGAGACGTATCAACTCCCCAAGCTTAAACCTTTGCTTGTCCTCAAGCAATTCAGTTGACAAACTGAAAGTGATAAAGAAAAACTTTTACAAACTTTGTTTGATCTTGTTGTTGCAAATATGTAAAGCCAGCATTCAAGTTTTCAGCAAAGATCATGAACTAACCATATTCACAATAACATTTAGGTCTCACATTTACTCATATCAATGGCATAATCTACTAGCGAGCAATAATAATAAATCTCGGATGACAACACTTTCTCAAAACAATCATGATATGATATAATAAGATGGTATCTCGCTAGCCCTTTCTAAGACCGCAAAACATAAATGCAGAGCACCCCTGAAGATCAAGAACTGATTAGACATTGTAATTCATGGCAAAAGAGATCAAGTCACAGTCATACTCAATATTAATTAATAACAATGCATACAAATGAAAGTGGTGTTCTCCAACTGGTGCTTTTTATAAGAGGATAATGACTCTGCATAAGAGTAAATAAATAGGCCCTTCGCAGAGGGAAGCAGGGATTTGCAGAGGTGCCAAAGCTCGAGTTTTGAAACAGAGATAAATAATATTTTGAGCAGCATACTTTCATTGTCAACATAACAACCAAGAGATCTCAATATCTTCCATGCTACATACATTATAGGCGGTTCCCAAACAGAATGGTAAAGTTTATACTCCCCCACCACCAACAAGCACATTCCACGGCTGGTCCGAAACAACGGGTATCGTCCAACTAACAACAATCCTGGGGGAGTTTTGTTTGCAATTATTTTGTTTTGATTTGAGCATGGGAATGGGCATCCCGATTACCTGCCATTTTCTCGTGAATGATGAGCGGAGTCCACTCATCGTGAGAATAACCCACCTAGCATGGAATATATAGACAACCCTAGTTGATACATGAGCGATTCGAGCATACAAAACATAATTTCATTTGAAGGTTTAGAGTTTGGCACATGCAAATTTACTTGGAACGACAGGTAAATACCGCATATAGGTAGGTATGGTGGACTCATATGGAATAACTTTGGGGTTTATGGAAGTGGATGCACAAGTAGTATTCCCGCTTAGTACAGGTGAAAGCTAGAAAGAGACTGGGAAGCGACCAACTAGAGAGTGACACAGTCATAAACATGCATTAAGATTAACCAACAATGAGTGCAAGCATGAGTAGGATATAAACCACCATGAACATAAATATCATGGAGGCTATGTTGATTTTGTTTCAACTACATGCGTGAACATGTGCCAAGTCAAGCCACTCGAATCATTCAAAGGAGGATACCATCCTATTATACTACATCACAACCATTTTAATAGCATGTTGGCATGCAAGGTAAACCATTATAAACTCTCAACTAATTAAGCATGACATGAGTAACTATAATCTCTAATTGTCATTGCAAACATGTTTCATTCAAAATAGGTTGAATCAGGAACGGTGAACTGATCATATTTACAAAAACAAGACAGGTCGAGTTCATACCAGCTTTTCCTCATCTCAATCATTTCATCATATATCGTCATTATTGCCTTTCACTTGCACGATCGAACGGTGTGGATAATAATAATAATGCATGTGCATTAGACTAAGCTGGAATCTGCAAACATTTATTCAAATGAGAAGACAAGGTAATATGGGATCTTTGTTAGATCAACAATAATGCATATGATAGCCACTCATCATTTTCATCGTGGTCTTCTCCTTTCAACCCCCAAAGAAAAGAAAAGAATTTCAAAGAACGAGAAAAACTATTTACACGGGAACGCTCCCAACCAGCAAAAGAAGAACGAGAAATATTTTTGGGTTTTCTTGTTTAATACTACTACTACTACAAGCATGAAAAGTAAACTAGCTAAAATCTATAACTAATTTTTTTAGTTTTTCTCAAAGTTTTTCAAACACACAAGAAGAAAGCAGGAAAAGAGAGTAAACTAGCATGGATAATACAATGAAAAAGTATGAACACCGACAACTAGAATGAGTGTGCGAACATGAATGTAATATCAGTGACAAATACGTACTCCCCCAAGCTTAGGCTTTTGGCCTAAGTTGGTCTACGCCCATGGCTGACCTGGCGGATATCCAAAGTTGTAGTCGGGGTTGTACTGAGATGCAGCAGCTACTGTCTGAAGGGCTGCAGCATGGAGGCGAGCAGCCTCCGTCTTCCTCTCATATTCATTTGCCTCCTCTCTGGTTATTAAATGTCTCCCATTTTCCTGAAAGTTAAAGAAGGCAGGAGCAGGAACGGTAATATGGACAGCACTCTGTCTGTCAAAGATTAGTCGGTACTGGAGGGACTGTTCGTTCCTCTCAAGAAACTGATATCGCACCATATCACTATAATCTAGAAAAGTAGGTGGCAACTAAATATCATTTTCGCTTATGGATACACCAAGATAATCAGCTAAACGAGTTGCATAAATCCCACCAAATAAATCTCCATCTTTAGCATTAAGATGTAACCTCCGTGCAACGATGGCCCCCAAGTTATATCGCTTATCACCTAATAGTGCACTCTTGAGGACACTAAGATCTGGGACACAAATGTGGCTATGCTCATGCTTACCGTTAATGCATCTACCTATAAAGAGAGCAAAGTAATGTATGGCAGGAAAATGAATGCTCCCTATGGTAGCTTGTGTGATATTTCTAGTTTCTCCCACAGTGATGCTAGCAAGAAAATCATTATATTCAGATTTGCGAGGTTCACTAAAGATGCCCCACTGTGGGATTTTGCAAGCAGTATTAAAATCTTCAAGGTCCATGGTATATGATTTATCATAGAGGTCAAATATATTAGTGTGAGTGTTGCGCTTAGAAGAAAATTCAAACCTCCGCACAAAGGAATCAGTGAGGTAATAGTATTGCCGGCACTTATCAGATACGAAGTCCTCAAGATTAGCATTAAGCACATATGCATCAAATTCATCCTTGAAACCTGCCTGGACCATAAATTCATCCGACGACCATTAACAAGGCTACACTGGATCTTCTCTTCGTGGTTTGAGGTTTGACTCACATATCGCAAGCCTTGGTGCTTGCTTCCTTGAAGAACCACCTTGGTATATTTTCTTAAACATTTTTCTTCCTCTGAAAAATTTCTGAAATTTTTAGTGACTCAAAATAAAAGTGAACCAAACTCAATAAGATTGCTAGCAACTACTCCCACAAGTGCCTAGAGACTATATCATGCATTAAAACTACTTTGTACCATATAAATTTGACATGCAATCTCAAGAACAGGGTCACCTCAGTAGCAAAAATTTGCAATAAATAAAGCACTAGAACAAAAACTAATTGGACCATTGGAGGAGTCACATACTGAAGAACAATCCTCCAAAGCAGTTTTGTGAATGAAGCTTTGAGCAAGGAGATAAAAAATGGCAGCAAAACGAGCAAAAACACGAGTTTGAGCTACAGGATGATTTTTTTCTAGAGGAAGACGAAGTGTGTGGGTGCTAGAATAAGCGGAGGGGGGCACATGGGGCCCACGAGGCAGGGAGGGGGTAGGGCGCACCGTCCACCCTCATGGCTAGCTGGTGGGTCCCCCTAGTGTGTTCTAAGTGCCAGAAATTCTCAAATATTCTACAAAAAATCATACTGAATTTTCAGGACATTTGGAGAACTTCTATTTTCGGGGTATTTTTTATTGCACGGATAATTTGGAAATCAGACAGAAAATACTAGTTTTGCTTTATTTAAACTAAATAATAGAAATTAAAAGGAGGGTACAGAAGGTTGTGCCTTCTAACTTCATCCATCTCATGCTCATCAAAAGGAATCCACTAACAAGGTTGATCAAGTCTTGTTAACAAACTTCTTCCGAATAACATGAAACCGGAGAATTTTCGAATAACACTACGTTACCTCAACAGGGATATGCATGTCCCCAACAATAAGAATATCATATTTCTTTTTGAAAATAGGAAGAGGGACTTCAAAACCTCCAATAGTAATGTTTGAAATTTTTCCAATGGAATTGATACTATGAACCTGAGGTTGTTTCTTCGGAAAGTGTACCGTATGCTCATTACCATTAACATGAAAAGTGACATTGCCTTTGTTGCAATCAATAACAGCCCCTGCGGTATTAAGAAAGGGTCTACCAATGATGATCGACATACTGTCGTCCTCGGGAATATCAAGAATAACAAAGTCCGTTAAGATAGTAACGTTTGAAACCACAACAGGCACATCCTCACAAATACCGACGGGTATAGCAGTCGATTTATCAGCCATTTGCAAAGAGATTTCAGTAGGTGTCAACTTATTCAAATCAAGTCTACGATATAAAGAGAAGGGCATAACACTAACACCGGCTCCAAGATCACATAAAGCAGTTTTAACATAGTTTCTTTTAATGGAGCATGGTATAGTTGGTACTCCTGGATCTCCTAGTTTCTTTGGTATTCCACCCTTAAAAGTATAATTTGCAAGCATGGTGGAAATTTCAGCTTTCAATATCTTTCTTTTATTTGTAACAATATCTTTCATATACTTAGCATAGGGATTCACTTTAAGCATATCAGTCAAACACATAAGAAAAAAGATAGGTCTAATCATTTCAGCAAAGCGCTCAAAATCCTCATCATCCTTTTTCTTGGATGGCTTAGGAGGAAAAGGCATGGGTTTTTTAACCCATGGTTCTCTTTCTTTACCGTGCTTCCTAGCAACGAAATCTCTCTTATCATAACATTGATTCTTTGATTGTGGGTTATCAAGATCAACAACAGGTTCAATATCTATCTCGTTATTATTACTAGGTTGAGCATCAACATGAACATCATCATTAACATTATCACTAGGTTCATGTTCATCACCAAATTGTGTTTCAGCATCAGAAATAGAAATATCATTGGGATTCTCAGGTGTGTCAATAACATGTTCACTAGGAGTATGCAAAGTCCTATCCTTATTCTTTTTATTTTTATTAGAGGGACTAGGTGCATCAGCATTAATTCTCTGAGAGTCTTGCTCAACTCTCTTAGGGTAGCCCTCAGGATACAAAGGTTCTTGGGTCATTTTGCCACCTCTAGTCATAACTCTAACAACATTATCATTGTTCTTATTATTGAACTCATTGAGAAAATCATCTTGTGCCTTAAGTACTTGTTCTACTTGAGTCGTAACCATGGAAGCATGTCTACTAATAAGCTTAAGATCACTTTTAACTCTAGACATATAATCACTCAAGTGTTCAACCATATAAGCAGTACGTTTCAATTGTCTACCAAAATAAGCATTGAAGTCTTCTTGTTTAACAATAAAATTATCAAACTCATCCAAGCATTGACTAGCAAACTTAGTAAATGGGATTTCATCCTTATCAAATCTATAGAGATAATTTACCTTTACTACCCGTGTCGGGTTATCAAGACCATGTATCTCTTCAATGGGCGGTAAATTGTTAACATCTTCAGCTTTAATACCTTTTTCTTTCATAGATTTCTTTGCCTCTTGCATATCTTCAGGACTGAGAAATATAATACCCCTTTTCTTTGGAGTTGGCTTAGGAGTTGGTTCGGGAAGTGTCCAATCATTATCATTACTCAATATATTATTCATTAGCAATTCAGCTTGCTCAACAGTTATTTCCTTGAAAACACAACCAGCACAACTATCCAGGTGGTCTCTGGAAGCATCGGTTAGCCCATTATAAAAGATATCAAGTATTTCATTTTTCTTGAGAGGATGATCAGGCAAAGCATTAAGTAATCGGAGAAGCCTCCCCCAAGCTTGTGGGAGACTCTCTTCTTCAATTTGCACAAAATTAAATATTTCCCGCAAGGCAGCTTGTTTCTTATGAGGAGGGAAATATTTTGCAGAGAAGTAATAAATCATATCCTGGGGACTACGCACACAACCAGGAGCAAGAGAATTAAATCATATCTTAGAATCACCCTTTAACGAGAAAGGAAATAATTTAAGAATATAGTAATAGCAAAAAATTTCCTCATGAGTAAATAGGGTGGCTATATCATTCAATTTAGTAAGATGTGCCACAACAGTTTAAGATTCATAACCATAGAAAGGATCAAATTCAACCAAAGTAATTAACTCAGGATCGACAGAGAATTCATAATCCTTATTAGTAACACAGATAGGTGAAGTAGCAAATGCAGGGTCATATTTCATTCTAGCATTCAAAGACTTTTCTTCCAGCTTAGCTAACAGTTTCTTAATATCATATCTATCATTGCAAGCAAAGAAGTCTCTAGCATTTTCTTCATCCATAACATAACCCTCAGGTACAACAGGCAATTCATATATAGGGGGGAAATATTCATCATCACTTTCATTAATATCATTAGTTTCAGTAATTTCATTCTCGCTAACCCTAGCAAGTTGTTCATCAAGAAATTCACCTAATGGCACATTATCATCAAGCACAGAAGTAGTATCATCATAAGCATCATGCATAGCAGAAGTGGCATCATAAATAACATGCGACATATTAGAATCAATAGCAGGTGTAGGTGTCACAAGTTTACTTAAAACTGAAGGTGAATCAAGTGCAGAGCTTGATGGCAGTTCCTTACCTCCCCTCGTAGTTGAGGGAAAAATCTTGGTTCTTTGATCTTTCAAATTCCTCATAGTGATCAACAGATATAAATCCCAAGTGACTCAGAGAATAGAGCTATGCTCCCCGGCAATGGCGCCAGAAAAAGGTCTTGATAACCCACAAGTATAGGGGATGGCAACAATTTTTGAGGGTAGAGTATTCAACCCAAATTTATTAATTCGGCACAAGGGGAGCCAAAGAATATTCTCAAGTATTAGCAGTTGAGTTGTCAATTCAACCACACCTAAAAGACTTATTATTTGTAGCAAAGTATTTAGTAGCAAAGTAGTATGGAAGTAACGGTAGCAGTGGCAAAAGTAACAGTAGCAGTTTTGTAGTAATCATAACAGTGGCAATGGAGAAGTAACTTAGCAAAGATCAATATGAAACGAGCTCCTAGGCAATGGATCAATGATGGATAATTATGTTGGATGACATTCATCATGCAATAGTTATAACATAGGGTGACATAGAACTAGCTCCAATTCAACAATATAATGTAGACATGTATTCCGAATATAGTCATATGTGCTTATGAAAAAGAACTTTCATGACATCTTTTGTCCTACCCTCCCATGGCAGCGGGGTCCTATTGGAAACTAAGGGATTTTAAGGCCTCCTTTTAATAGAGTACCGGACCAAAGCATTAGCACTTAGTGAATACATGAACTCCTCAAACTACGGTCATCACCGGGAGTGGTCCCGATTATTTTCACTTCGGGGTTGCCGGATCATAACACATAGTAGGTGACTATAACTTGCACATATATTCATGAAAACATAATAAGTTCAGATCTGAAATCATGGCACTCGATCCCTAGTGACAAGCATTAAGCATGGAAAAGTCATAGCAACATCAATCTTAGAACATACACTACAATAAAAAAGACACATCCGTGACATTTTGGTCCGAACGAATTTTTTTCTGTCATATGATAATTGTGACACTTCTATGATGATAATTGTGACAAAACTTGGTATCATCATAGATATGGTGGGCTCCTACTTCTCTGACAAAATATCATGACACAAAATGGACTTTTCGTCCTAGGCGGGTCGGAGATGCAGCCGCATGACATTCTTTGGGCTATCCATGATGGAAAAAACCGTGGTAGAAGAGAGGGCTAGGAAAATATCGAGGTGTTCCTGGTTGTGGTGGGTGGTCGTGGCCGAGCGATGCATGGAGGTTTGCACGTTTCTCTCGTACATGCACGCGCGTGGGTGCGAGGCGTTCGGCTCTAACTGAACCCGAGTGAGGCGTTCGCCTACTGAACCTGAGCGATTGCACTGCAGGCTACGCGTTCCTGAACCCGAGCGATCGATCGATGGCTGTTCACTGAACCCGATCGAGTGATTCCTTCGCTACTGCTGCTAACTAAAGCCGATCGATGCTGCCTCTGGATGAATAGTGAGCATTGTTGGGAGGTTTGGATGAACAGTTCTCGGTTGGGGTTGGATGAACATGACCCCGTGGTGTTGCCGCTGGATGAACAAGACCCTGATCGATCGAGCCAGTTGGGCGTGGATGAATAGGACCCCGTGGAGGGCTGGATGAATAGGACCCCGTGGAGGGAAGGTTGAATAGTAGCTGGTGGAGGGCTTGTTGAACAGTAGCCGGTGGAGGGTTGGATGAACAGTATCCCGTGGAGAGGTGGTTTAACAAGACCCCGTGGAGAGGGCTGGTTGAACAGTAGCCGGTGGAGGAGCGCGCGGTGGAGGCTGGATGAACCGGAGCCCGTGGATGAACAGTCACAAGTTCTGACGCCTCGATTCAATCGTACACTAATCATGCACGCAAATGTGTACGATCAAGATCAGGGACTCACGGGAAGATATCACAACACAGCTCTAAAAAGTAACATAAGTCATACAAGCATCATATTACAAGCCATGGGCCTCGAGGGCTCGAATACAAGTGCTCGAATATAAACAAGTTAACAGAAGCAACAATATCTGAGTACAGACATGAGTTAAACTAGTTTCCATAAGATGGCTAGCACAAACTGGGATACAGATCAAAAGAGGCGCAGGCCTCCTGCCTGGGATCCTCCTAAACTACTCCTGGTCATCGTCAGCGGCCTGCACGTAGTAGTAGGCACCTCCAGTGTGGTAGGAGTCGTCGTCGACGGTGGCGTATGGATCCTGGGCTCCAACGTCTGGTTGCGGCATCCGAGAAGAAAATGAAAGAGGGGGAAAAGAGGGAGCAAAGCAACCGTGAGTACTCATCCAAAGTACTCGCAAGCAAGGATCTACACTACATATGCATGGGTATATGTGTAAAGAGGCAATATCGGTGGAATGAACTGCAGAATGCCAGAATAAGAGGGGGGTAGCTAGTCCTATCGAAGACTACGCTTCTGGCAGCCTCCGTCTTCCAGCATGTAGAAGAGAGTAGATTGAAGTCCTCCAAGTAGCATCACATATCATAATCCTACCCGGCGATCCTCCCCTCGTCGCCCTGTGAGAAAGCGATCACCGGGTTGTCTCTGGAACTTGTCTGGGTGTGTTTTATTAAGTATCCGGTTCTAGTTGTCATAAGGTCAAGGTACAACTCTGGGTCGTCCTTTTACCGAGGGACACGACTATTCGAATAGATAAACTTTCCTGCAGGGGTGCACCACATAACCCAACTGTTGACGGTCAAAAGTGGCACGTTTATAAAGAGTGGGTTGAAGCTATGTCAAGATTAATTCAAACTTACTATTGAAAGTCATCATGAGATGGCTCTCTTCGAGAAGATGAAGATGAATATGAAGATGGTCTAAAATGGAGCTCGGATGTAAAAGTTATGACAAGTTCAGAGATACTCATGTCGACACCAGATTAAAGAATGTCAAGAAACCCAATTAAGATTGCCTCAAATGAAGAAAGTTTAAATATTAAAGTTGTGCGCCTCGTCGAAACTATCGATTTTGGTATAAAGATCGTCCCAATTCGAGGTCGTATGCAAAAGTTAGAGCCAGCACAGCGCGACCCTTCAGTGAGCAAAATATGATGCCCGGAACCAAACACATATGTGGGTATGTCTGATGAGATGCGTGAATAATTAGCTGTTTTGCACGATCGATTTGACCCTCGAGATGGCCTCTGATGAAACAACATTCAACATGAAAGTTGTTCGTCTCGTCGAAGCGGTCAAGATTTCTTTTGAACTCGTTTCTATCCGAGGTCGTTTACCACCACAAAAAAGACCTGCAAGATGCAGCCAGTTTTAGACCGAACAATTTTGGAAAGTTTGGATAAAACCAATACGAATTTGACTTGGGTTTTGGACGTGAATCCAAACCTTTTCCTTGCACGGGAAATCTAGCCGCCTCTTATATACCTAAGGGGTGATGGCCGATTGAACAACACCAATCGAACCAATCAATCTATTACACTTTTGTGTTCATCTATCTTTATTCCCTACCCTTGTATCTTTATTTCTCGTTCTTTGTTTGTTCTTCGCGTTGGAGGCAGCGATCCACGAGGCTCTAGGGATGAGCGAATCGACCTAGGGCAGCCCATAGCCACCGCACTCCTTGACGGGGTCCCTCCCAGGCGTGTGGGGTTTCGGGTCTGCAAAAGCACCCGCCGACTGTCTTGTGTATCGCACTGTCAGTCGGGTCTCCTTCGATGTGAGCTGCGGTGCATCACCCCCGGCATCGAGGGTACACGTGACGTGTTCGTGTGTCAACACACTTTTTGGCGACTCCGCTGGGTGATGCACCGCAGCTCACGTCGAAGGAGACCCGTCCAGAAGCGCAGTACGCAAGACAATCCGGGGGGTGCTTTTGTAGACCCAAAACCCCACACGTCTGGAAGGGACCCCGTCAGGGCATGCGGCGGCTATGGGATGCCCTAGGTCGGCCTGACCGCCCCTAGGGCCTCGAGGTTCGCCGCCCTGCAACAAAAAGAGCGAACGAAGAACGAGAAAGAAGAAGAACAAGGGAGAAGGAAAAGTAAAGATAAAAAGTGTAGATAGATTTGTTCGATTGTGTGTTGTTCAATCGGCCGTCACCCTTTAGGTATTTAAGAGGCGGCTGGACTTCCCGTGCAAGGAAAAGTCTTGGATTCACGTCCAAAACCCTAGTCAAATTCGGATTGGGTTTGTCCGAACTTTTCAAAACTGTTCGGTTTAAACTGGCTGCACCTTGCGGGTAATTTTTGATGTGGTAAACAACCTCGGATGAAAACGAGCCCAAAAGCAATCTTGACTGTTTTGACGAGGCGAAAAACTTTCATGCTGAACGTTTTTTGAACAAAGGTCATCTTGAAGGTAAAATCGGTCACGCAAAACAGGCTATTCCCTCGCGCTACCCATCACACATGCGTCTGGTGGGGCGCGACACATCTTGCCTCGTGACAGTGCTGCACCCCAATTGCTCTAACTTTTGCATATGGACTCGGATCTGGACGAATTTTATATCAAGATCAATCGTTTCGACGAGACGAAGACAAACCGTGTAGATCATGTTTCCATACGAGGCCGTCTTGAGGGCGTAATCAGCCGAATAATACTCTGAATATTAAATCTGAGTACTTCGAGTATAGTTTCGGCCCTCAAGATGAGACCGGATAGCGATGGTCCAAACTTTAAAGTTGTTCACGTCGACAGTACGGAACGTTTTCATGTAGGCCACTTCTCTATTTGAGGTCATCTTAATTAAGTTCTTAACCATGCCAAAATTGGGTGTCAACACATGCCCCCCTGTTTTTCGGCAAAACTTGTGTGCCGAAAAATAACTTGCACATAGCTTGATCTCTAAGGACGATGTCAACACTCCATCGGCCATTTTGCATATTCTTAGGACGATAATTCTATATCAGTCATTGCTTGTTTGAACCTCTTGATGCAAACTTGGGTGTAAACTTCTCAACTTCTATAACAATCCGGTGATAAGGTTCCATAGATCAAAAACATTTTCCGAACCATATTGTTCACCCTCTCGCTAGGATTTTGCAGATAATCAAGAATGAACTTCCTCCAATCCTTATTTTGCCTACATAAAAGTTTCATTAGTGGCCGAAGCTGTGGACTTCAGTTCGGCCTTACCTATCTTGACGAGATGAAGGATCGGCTATTGAGAGAATTGCAGTACACCATGATTAACATAGTAGTCGGATGCTTGCTATGCCAACTCATTCGAATTTTTATGTCTAAATATATTAACAATACTAAAGCAACCCAACGTAAATTCTATATCTAGACATACCTCAAGGTAAACTATAAGTGATTCGTCAAAACATTGATAACCCTTGGATATTTGTTGCACTACTCATAACGAAACACTGAAAGCCTCAATGTATTTAGCACATATGGCAAAAGTTCCAAACCGAATAACATTGCATATTCGGCTTTGATTATTGTGCAATAAATATTTTAAGAGACATGAGGCTTCACAGAACAACACTATATGGAGATATATAAACAACACCAACACCGTGGCCATTGTTATGAATTCAACTATCAAAACATAACCTCCATAGTACTTGTCTCGCTCTCCAATCGAACTAAGGACGATGTTAGAATACTACACCAGCCATGCATTGACATGCTCTTAGGACGATAGGTAAATATCGGCCATTACCATGTAAACTTCGTTCAAGGCACATATAGCCGAAATAAACAAACGAAATGTCAAATCAAGTATTTCGGCCCTTTGGATCAGCAACAAACTTGTAGCTAACCAAATGTATAGTGACTTGGTAATACCCTTGCATGATGTAATAAATTATATTGCATCCATGGATTAAAATAAGCCCATTGAGGGTTACCAATCATACCTGATGATGAATTCCATGGCATAAGCGTTAATGGCAAAGTTGAAGAATATGGATAATGTGTAGACCGAAGATGCTGAACCTTCGGCTTGGTCCTTCATAGTTTTCACTCTTTTCATTCTTCACCTTTGTCACACTTCTTGTAATGGAAGCTTGCACATAATTCTTATTTTGAGCACTTCCTTTGGGAACCCATGCCATGTTCCTATCTTCAAGTTCTTGTGCACTAAGTTTTTGTAGTTTCTTCTTTTGCCAATATGATAAGCCGAGTATGCACCCACGCTGCGATTTTGTTTGAAGCAATGACAATTCTTGTTTTACCTTGTGCACTTTCAACTTCTTTTCTTCAGATTTGGCACTTTGATTCTCGACAATTGATTGCTTCATCTCATTGCCTTTAGTAGCCAATGTTAACACTTTAATTGGCTCTTTATCCTTTAAGATCAAATCTGAATTGGCACTCTTGCTACCATGTTTTTTAACTTGATATACTTTTTTGATCACCTCTTTCTTCTTTCTTGAGCTCCGGACCGATTCTTTCTTATTGAAACGGTCTTGAACATATGAATGCTTACTGAACGTTGATCTTCTTGGAGCTGCATAATAATGGTGAGATGGTCTAGAATATGATGGAGAATGTGCCATTATATTATACCTATCCCATGATGAATATCGATCTACATGAGCATAGGGAGGCATCCACGACATTGGCATTGGCGATCCAAAATAAGGATATGAACACGTTGCATTAAAATTGTCTTCCTCCCAATACCGATCCTTGGATTTGCGCCTAGGGGGTGATCTTGATGCTTTTGCATTACTCGACCGATAAGCATCATTCTCTTCACTTTTATTTTGATATTTATCTAATAACTGTGCAAAAGTGACCTTGGATTTCTTGTGCTTGTGCTTATTGCGGCCTTTATTTCCTTTGGTTTTGCTTGCATTGATCTTTGGATTGCTTTGTTGCCCCCCAGTCCTTGGCATCTTCATTGTATCTTCGATAGATCTCATGCCATCAAGAATATTTTCATTGTCCTCTTGAACAACTTCTTTACTTGAAAACTTGATCCCATCACCTGCAGCTTTTACCTTCTCATCTTTAAAGGAATCGTCTTGAAGCATCTGATTCAAAAACTTTTTTCCATTAGGACCAATCGGAATAGACTGGTCATCCCTTGGTGTTTCAACAAATTTTAATCGTCCTTTATCAATGGCCGATTTAACTATTTGACGAAACATGTTGTAATCCTCAAAATTATGCTTGGACGAATCATGCAACTCGCAATACATTTGTCCTTGGATTGATGACTTCACATGGTGATCAAGAACTCTAATGTAATGCAACAAATCAAATATTTGATCACACATTCTTGAATTGAAGGTAAACTTTTTATTCTCTAGTCGATCTTGCTGTGAGAATGGCTTTGGAGTTAAGCTAATGAATAGTTCAGATTTTGCATTGCCCCATTCGGCTATGCATTGTGTTTTGCACTCTATCTTTGATGACTTTGAAAAGGAATTATACTCTCATCGGTTTTCTCAACAGAGTTTAACATTGGCTTTATATTTCTGAAATCAAAGTAGTTAGAATATACATGTCTTAATTGAGCCCATGCATAAGCCAAGTATGAAGCCAGAAAAGATACCCAATTAGATCTGAACTTTAAATAAAGCAATGGGAACAGCTTTGGTTGTAGTAATAAGTCACTATCGGTCTCTTTAAATGGTACAATATATTGACCGATATGCTTTGTAACAATTTTATTGCTAACAAGTAAATTTTCCTTCATCATTGGTCTTTCAAAATTATTTATAAGATCTTTTCTAATAGATGTATCAACAATAAAGTTGCGACCAAATCTAAAAATAGGTAAATCACTTGGTGGACATACCTCTTCATACATGTTGGGAAAGCATGATTGTTGTATCAATCGAATAATACTATGTTCCACTTTTGAATGACTCTTCAATGCCTTGGCATCCTCTTTTTCTTCGATAGACTCGGTACACATACTATTTGATTCAGCTTTTTCAATAACCGAATTTTCTTTGTTAACTGAATCAATACTTTTCTCTTTCTGAATTTGCAAGGCTCCTCGCTCTTGTCTTATTTTAGCCCACATCTTAGTTTGGCAGGCTTTAAACTTTTTCATCTCAATTTCCATCCACTCCTCATGAGATTGCCCCCCAATGCTTTGAGACTCTTTCGGTAATGAGGTGTCGAAACTTTCCAATTGTTTAGGGGGTACATTGGTTTCTTCAGAACTAGGCGAATGCATCATTTGCACAACTCTTGCTTTTACAGTAGCAAAGTCATGAGGCTTTCCACCTTCTATTAGTTCTTGGCGAATAGAGTTGCACAAATCCCAAGAGAATGTAAGCTTGTTCTCAATCACCCAGTCTGCATACGGTTGCCCCCCAATGCCTGTAGACTCTTTCGGCAATGAGATGTTGCCGAAATTCTGTAATTGTGTAGGGGGAACATGATATGCTACGGTAGTAGGTGAACACACATGTGATCCTATAGAATTTTCACTTATTCGGCTATTAGCATGAAGGTGCAAAGCCGAATTATGAACAGTTGCATATGGTGCCAAAAAATTTAGTAGCATGAGGTGTAACATATGATTGTTGAGGGCAATTGGCTAAATAACTAGTAGTAGCATGGCCAATTCCCCTGTCCACCGGCATGTTTAGATTAACATGTTGCAAATTAGTTGCCGATGAATAAAAAGGTGAAACACTTTGTTGCATGCTATTGAAAGTTCCTACATGGGGTGTTTCAACTTGATTAACCGAACTCATCATGTTGTTCATCGGCATATAGATTTGTGGGGTTGCCGATGCATGGGAGTTGGGATACATATGTTGCATGTTGCTGAAATTATATGAAGTTGAAGCATGAAGATTATTCTGAATCGGCTGTTGCATAATTAGATGCATGGTTGATAAAACTAGGGCTAGCCAATACATTATGCTAATTAGACGATCTAGCAACAACATATGCATTATTTGCATCTACATAAGTGAATTGGTTATTCATATTACCTTCATAGATGTCAAACCCTAGATGACGATCTCTTTGTAGCAAGAACGGACCGGAGACCGTTCAAAGCTTCGTTCCCCAGCGGAGTCGCCAAAAAGTGTGTTCGCACACGAACACGTCACCGTGTACCTCCAACGTCGAGGGTGATGCACGTAGCTCACGTCGAAGGAGACCTGTCCGAAAGCGCGGTACGCAAGACAATCCGGCGGGTACTTTTGTAGACCCGAAACCCCACACGCCCGAGAGGGACCCCGTCAGGGCGCGCGGCGGCTATGGGCTGCCCTAGGTCGGCCTGACTGCCCCTAGGACCTCGAGGTTCGCCACCCTGCAACAAGAAGAATGAATGAAGAACGAGGAAGAAGAAGAACAAGGGAGAAGGAAAAGTAAAGGTAAAAAGTGTAGATAGATTTGTTCGGTTGTGTGTTGTTCAATCGACCGTCACCCTTTAGGTATTTAGGAGGCGGCTGGACTTTCCGTGCAAGGAAAAGGCTTGGATTCACATCCAAAACCCTAGTCAAATTCGGATTGGGTTTCTCCGAACTTTCCAAAACTGTTTGGTTTAAACAAGCTGCACCTTGAGGGTAATTTTTGATATGGTAAACGACCTCGGATGGAAACGAGCCCAAAAGCAATCTTGACCGCTTCGACGAGGTGAACAACTTTCATGTTGAACGTTTTTTGAAAAAAGGTCATCTTGAGGGTCAAAACAGTTGCGCAAAACAGGTTATTCCCTCGCGCTACCCATCAAACATGCCTGTGGTGGGGCGCGGCACATCTCGCCTCATGACAGTGCTGCACTCCGATTGCTCTAACTTTTTCATATGAACTTGGATCTGGATGACTTTTATATCAAAATCAATTGTTTCGACGAGACGAAGACAACCCGTGTAGATCATTTTTCCATACGAGGCTGTGTTGGAGGTGTAATCAGCCAAATAATGCTCTGAATATTAAACCTGAGTGCTTCGAGTATAGTTTCGGCCCTCAAGATGAGATCGGATAGTGATGGTCCAAACTTTAAAGATGTTCACGTTGACAATACGGAACTGTTTCATGTAGACCACTTCTCTATTTGAGGTCATCTTAATTAAGTTCTTGACCATGCCAAAATTGGATGTCAACACCAACACGCTTAATCCCTCTGGACGGACACACTTTCCTGGGTCATGCCCGGCCTCAGAAGATCAACATGTCGCAGCACCACCTAGACACAACAAAGAGGTCAGCACGCCGGTCTAAATCCTATGCGCGCAGGGGTATGGGCCCATCGCCCATTGCACACCTGCACGTTCTGAGCACGGCCGGTGAGCAGACCTAACAACCTCCATTACAAAGGAAGTTACGTTACGCGGTCCAACCCGACGCATGCTGCTCAGTCGCTGGCATCAAGAAGGCTTCGGCTGATACCACGACGTCGAGTGCCCATAACTATTCCCGTGTAGTTGGTTAGTGCGTATAGGCCAGTGGCCAGACTCAGATCAAATACCAAGATCTCTTTAAGCGTGTTATTATGAAGTAACTGTGAACGCTGACCAGGGCCAGGCCCACCTGTCGCCTAGGTGGTCTCAACCTGCCCTATCGCTCCGCCTCAACGTAGCACTCGGGGGGCCATCGGGAACCCAGGCCCACCACTACCTGGATGGATCCACCTGTCCTTTCAGCCCCCATTTCCGAATCACTTGCGGGTACTCTACGAGCCGACCCAACTTTATTCACCATTGTATAGTATGTATGTATGTATAGTATATACCCGTGATCACCCCCCGAGTGATCACGGCCCAATAGTATAACATGGCAAACGAACAAGAATGTAGGGCCGCGGATGATAAACTAGCATCCTATACTAAGCATTTAGGATTGCAGTTAAGGTATCAACAACTGTAGCAACAATGACAGGCTATGCAACAGAATAGGATTAACCGAAGAGTAACATGATGTACTACTCTAAGGCAAGCAGTAGAGGGAAGAATAGGCGATATCTGGTGATCAAGGGGAGGGGGCTTGCCTGGTTGCTCTGGCAATAAGGAGGGGTCGTCAATTTCGTAGTCAAGCGGGACAACATCGTCGGTCTCGTAGTCTATTAGAGAGGAGAGGAGGAAGAAACAATAAATAAAATGCAAACATAAGCATGACGATGCATGACATGACAATGAGCGGTGCTAGATGTGCCCTAACGCGTTAGTAGGTGGTACCGGCGAAGGGGGGAAACATCCGAGAAAGTATCCCCAGTGTCTCGCGTTTTCGGACAGATGAACCGGAGGTGAAATGTTGCAGGTTCACTATGCTAGAGACATGTCGCTGACGAACGGCCAGCGTATCCGGATACGTCTCGTCGTTCTGAGCAACTTTCATGTACAAAGTTTTTCCATCCGAGTTGTGGATTGTTCAATATTAATTTTCAAAAGTTTTAATTCATTTTTAGAATTAAAAGAATTAATTTAATTAGAAAATGTTTATTGCATCATCATGACGTCAGCGGTCAGTGTTGACCGTTGACCTGTTAAACAGGGTAGTGGGGCCCGTCTGTCATTGACTGTTTATCTAACTAGATAATTAAGGTTAATTTATAGGGTTAATTAGATTAATTAACTTAATTAATTAATTAATTAATATTTTAAATTAATATTCTTTTTTAATTCTTTTTTATTTTTAAACATTTCAGGGGGTGGGGCCCGATTGCTAGTGGCCCTGGGGAGCCCTAGAGGGCGTGCGGGTTACGGGCACGGACGCCCAGCCCGATTGGGCATTCGCCCAGATCGGAAAGGGGGGCACGTGCACAGCGAGACCGGCCGCCTGAGGCGGCAGTGGTGAGGCCACCACAAGGTGGCGTGCGTTGTAGGCGGGTGAGGCCGTCAGAGCTTGCAGCGGTGGCTAGCGAGGTCGAGCGGGTCGGTAGCAAGCGACGGCACCAGCAGCAATAGAGCGAATGTCAGGACCCCGACTCGATGCCACATCGATCTAGCATGTAACACCTCATATCGCTTTGCGGCCTCACGCACGGTATCCCCACGGGTGTCGCCTTACCTTTGCCCGGGACCGTTTGCGCATTTTGGCACACGTATATGATGGTGTCGCTAGCATCCATATGATAAAGAGCCCGGGCTGACATGGCTAGTCGTAAACCTAAAGTGGCACTAACTTACAGGGACAGGCATCCATGACCCAGCATCGAACGTGTCGGTCATCAGCGAGTGAATCCAGGCTGTAGCACTGGGCTAACAGGACTCCGGTGAACCGGGCTGTAGCGGGCTAGCAGGACTCTGGTATTCATCGCGTGACATTTCCCCGAAGGGACAGACACAGGATCGAAGAAGGACACATGTCGGCCTGCCTAAGTGTTCCGGAGCAGTAGCAAGCTACCAGGGCTCAGTGGAAGCACTAGGAGACATTTCCCGGTAAGAGAGGCTACTAAGAATCAACAACTAGATAGTCAGATCCCACACATAGCAATACACATTACACGTACGCATAACATGCAAGTATGTGCTGTACAACATGGCATCACAGCATAACTCAACAAACATATAGATAAAGGCTCAGAAGAGCCATCATAGCATTATTACAAACAGGGGTCACATGACCCAACAGTCAGAGCAATCAAGCAACAAGCGAAAGCATTACATGTCTGAGTACAGACATCTATAAATGAAAAGGGCTGAACGCCTGACTATCTACAACGTCCGATCAAGATCGTAGCTGAGGTACTAGCTACTAGTCGAAGTCCACGAGAACACTAGTAAGACCGAAGTCTCAGCTGCAAAAACATAAATAAAGCAACATGAGTACAAAGGTACTCAGCAAGACTTACATCAGACCCTATCATACATGTATTTGTATCAAGAGGGTAATGTGGGGTTTAGTTGCAGCAAGCCAGCTTTGACCATGTGGCTATCCTAATCTACGACTACCAGAAACTCTTGAGGTGAAACAACGTACACGAGTCCACTAATCACCACACAATACACTACTATGGATTCATCCCCGTCTCCCTACGAGAAGGCCATCCATAGCACTCACACTTGTCTTGAGCATTTTAGAGTATCCACTTCAAGTTGTCTATGTACCATGTAAGCATCCAAGAAGTCCATAACCGCGGACCCGGCTATTCGAATAGATCATGTTAACCCTGCAGGGGTGTACTTCTTCACACACGCTCTCGCCACTTACCGCCATGTACACGTCATGTATCTCGGCAACCTTCAAGCGGAAGCCTGGCGAGGGTGTCGGCCACGACCTGACTAACCACACAAGACTCTAGTCCAGGTTTATCGCCTATTCGGGTTCCATCCGCAAGGAGATCCGGCCGGGGTGTCGCTCACGGCCCCAAATGATGTGAGCAGGGTTCCCAAGCCCACCATCCGGGTGCCACTTGGTACACCGTGCCACGTGTGCCTAGTCTGTCCCAAGCCCACCCTGCCGGGTGCCACTTGGTAGAAAAATAGCACTACCTACAAATACCAGAAACTAGTTGCGACTCCTGGACAGAGATCAAGTTGGCTAATAAGTCGAGAGGGGCACTTAAGCATTCCAATGTGTGGTAGTATCGAGTCATTGGACAACATATATAGAACTCAGTGCTTAAGGACGGTTCCAGTGAGACAACCCACCATGTACTCCTACATGGCCTCTCACCGCTACCTTTACCAAATCGTGTTCACACACTTCACTCTCAGCATCAGAACATATCGTAACACTCCAATTCATTCCCAATGAACCAGACCTGACACAACTCTAAGCAATAGCAGGCATAGCATGGTAGGAACACAACAATGGCTTCAATCAACTCCTACACATGCTAGTGGGTCTCAACTATTTACTGTGGCAATGACAGGTCATGCAGAGGAATGGGTTCAACTACCGCAGCACAAAGTAGCAGATGAATCGTTGTTGTCCTAATGCAATAACTGAGAGCAGGAGCGAGAGAGTAGGGTTTTATCGAGATGAACAAGGGGGTTTGCTTGCCTGGTAAATCAACAAGGGAGTCACTGCTTCACAGACAGGTACTCTGGAACGTCTCCGGAGCAGGACCTATCGAGAAGGAGTGGTGCCGGAAATCAATACACAATCATATGCAACAATATGATGCATGAACATGGCATGTAGATGTGATGCTGTTTGAGCTAATGCATCTAGTAAACATTTGGTTTGAAGTCCATTTGAACAAAAGGTTCAAATGCATCTCTAAATTAGGTCTCTTATATATGCCATAATGTGTTTTCCCATATTCAGCATGTATAAGTTGGTTTTTCATGCATGAAACTAGTACAGAAGGAAAGATTGCATTTTTCTGATAATTTTTCATATATAAATTATTTAAATCTGAGCTACGGTTGAATTGTTATGAATTTTTGAAGTTTAAATCATTTTCTGGATTTTCTGAATTATTTTAATTCCAGAAAATATATAATTGTGTCAGCATGACGTCAGCACGACGTCAGCGGTCAACTGGGCTGGTCCGGGTCAAACCTGACGTGTGGGACCCACACGTCAGTGACACTGGGGTTAACCCCGAGTCAAACCCGGGCTGACTAGCTTTGACTAAACCCTGGGCCCACTGGTCAGCGTCAGTAGGTGGGGGATTAGTGACTAATTAACCAAAACCACGTCAGCCCGCCGGAGTTCTGGCCGGCGGCGACCAATAGCGCGGCGGTGACTCGCCGGACTTGCGCTACAGACGGCGTTCGGTCGCGCGAAGACCACCGGGGCGTAGCCCATCGTCGTCCGCAACCAGGGAAGCTGGTTGGGGGGGCTGCGGGGGCGCCGGAGCTCGCCGGAGCAAGATTGCGGTGGCGGCCGGAGCTCGGCTGTGTTCGGGGACGCGGCTGCAGCGTGCAAACGCGCGAACTAAAGCGCTAGCGGGGCACTACGAGGTGCGGCGAGAGTGCTAGGTGCACTGGCGTGGCCAAAAGGTCGCCGGAGCGACGCCGGCGACAAGCTCGAGCGGAGGCGAGCTTCGGCCATGGCGGAGCTAAGGCCTAGACGGCGCAAACGGACACGGGGAGGAGGGGGTTCGGTGCGGGGGCTCACCGCGGAACCAGCGAGCGCGAGGGCGAGGTCGGGGATGCCCGGTAGCTCCCGAATCGCCGGCGAGGATCCACGGCGGCCGGAGTCGAATTTGGCGACGGCGACGGCTCCACGGGGCACTCCGGCTTGCGTGGCTCGGCGAGGAGGTAGCTGGCGACGAGGCGGAGCTCCTGGGGACGACGGGGAGGCGAGGGAGAGGCGGTGGCTACGGTGATGCCCGTTGGCGGCGGCGGTGGTTCTCGGGTGAGAGGGAGAGAGAGCAGGGGGAGAGGAGGAGGGCGAGGGAGAGTGAGAGCGGTGCGGGGCAGCTGCGTGGCTTCGTCCGGGGCATCGAGGGCGACGAGAGGAGGACAGGCAGGCAGGGAGGGAGGAGGTGGCGCGGCGCGGCGGTGCGCGCGTCGGGCACGCGCCGTCCCCTTGTCGGGGAGGAAGACGACAGAGGAGGGGGGAACAGGTGGGCTGGGCCGCCTGCTAGCTGGGCCGGCCTGCTGCGGCTGGGCTGCACAGGGGAAGCCCCAGGTAAGCCCTCCTTCTTTTATTTTTGTTTTCTAATTTTTCTGACATTTGTTTTGATTTAATAAATATATTAAATCATTTAATTTCCTTATGCCAATTTTTTGCAGGAGCTAGATATATTATTCCAGAGCTCCTTTATAAATGACATAATTTTTGGACCATATTTCATATATATAGAAATATATTTCCAATGCAAATATTTATCGAATTAATCCAAATGGCCAAAATAAATATCCATGAGCTCCTAAAAATATTGTTTTGATTTTTATCTCTGACCAATATTTTCAGAGGGCAACATGAGCATTTTCTTGGACCCTTTTGGAGAAATTTTTATTTGGGTCATTTTCAAAAATGATTCTGAGGGTTCCACCAATCCTCATTTCAAATTTAAATGAAATTTAAATATGATGCACAAATGGCTAGCTAGCCTAGGTCATACCAGACTAGGGATGTGACAACTCGCCCCCACTTGACAGAATCTCGTCTCGAGATTCAGGGGTCGACGGAAAGAAAGCGGGGTACTCCAGTCGAAGACGATCTTCTCGCTCCCAAGTAGCCTCTCTCTCGGAATGATGAGACCACTGAACTTTGAGAAACTTGATGTTCTGACGTCGGGTAACACGCTCTGCTTGATCAAGAATGCGAACCGGGTACTCTCGGTATGTGAGGTTATCTTGGAGATCAAGCGTTTCGTGGTCCACTCCGCGGATGGGATCCGAGAAGCAACGCCTGAGTTGAGAGACATGGAAGACATCATGAACTCGAGAAAGATGTGGGGGTAGTTCCAATTGGTAGGCAACCTCTCCTCGTTTAGCGAGAATACGAAAAGGACCAATGTAACGAGGAGCCAACTTGCCCTTGATACCGAAACGATGGGTACCCTTCAAAGGAGTAACCCGAAGGTAAGCTTGGTCGCCAATTTCATAAGTCATATCCTTATGATGACGATCGTACTGACTTTTCTGACGAGACTGGGCTGTTTTCAAATTCTCACGGATGATGCGAACTTGCTCTTCTGCCTCCTGGATCATATCCGGTCCAAAGAATTGTCTTTCACCGGTTTCTGACCAGTTCAAAGGTGTTCGACATCTTCGTCCATAGAGAACCTCAAAAGGAGCTTTCTTGAGGCTGGATTGGTAGCTATTGTTATAAGCAAACTCGGCGAAAGGAAGACATTTCTCCCAATCCATACCGAATGAGATAACGCAAGCTCTGAGCATGTCTTCGAGAATTTGATTGACCCGTTCCACCTGACCACTCGACTGAGGGTGGAAAGCGGTACTGAAGGAAAGATGGGTTCCCATGGCAGTTTGAAAGCTCTCCCAGAAGTGAGAAGTGAAAAGACTGCCACGGTCTGAATTGATCTCTAGTGGAACACCATGAAGTGACACTATTCGAGAAATATATAAGTCAGCAAGCTGACTAGCAGTGATATTTTCTCGAACAGGGAGGAAGTGAGCCACTTTGGAAAGACGATCAACGACTACGAAGATAGCGTTATTCCCTCTCTTGGTCCTGGGAAAGCCGGTGATGAAGTCCATACTAACTTTATCCCATTTCCATTCAGGAATAGCTAAGGGCTGAAGGGTGCCAGCAGGTCTTTGATGCTCTGCCTTAACGCGACGACATACGTCACATTTAGCAATGAACTCAGCGATTTCTCTCTTCATCCTAGTCCACCAGAACCTCTGGCGTAGGTCCTGATACATCTTAGTACTACCGGGATGAATCGTGAGAGGAGGTTCATGCGCCTCCTTAAGAATCAATTGTCGCAGATGTTGATTCTTGGGAACCACCAAGCGATTCTCAAAGAAAACAACACCACGATCATCCATAGAGAAACATCCACCAACTCCCTTCTTAATGTTTCTCTTAATGCGAATAACCCCCCTATCAAACTTCTGGTCAGAGATGATCTGATCCTCAAGGGTAGGTTTCGCCACCAAGGTAGAAAGGAATCCGCGAGGAGCAATGTGAAGGTTAAGCTTACAGAATTCCTCATGGAGAAGTGGTTGGCCTTGCTGCAACATGAGATTGTTGCAATAGGATTTACGGCTTAGAGCATCAGCCATGACATTGGCTTTGCCTGGGGTGTAGGTAATCCCTAGATCATAATCTGTGATCAACTCCAACCAACGTCTTTGCCTAAGGTTCAGATCCGGTTGGGTGAAGATATACTTGAGACTCTGGTGATCGGTGTAGATCTCGCAACGTTTACCAAGGAGGTAATGTCGCCAGGTCTTGAGTGCATAGACTACGGCTGCAAGCTCTAGATCATGTGTAGGATAATTCTCCTCATGTGGATGCAACTGTCGGGATGCATAGGCAATCACATGACGATCCTGCATAAGGATGCAACCTAGTCCCTGTCGTGAGGCATCGCAGTAGATAATAAAGTCTTTTGTGAAATCCGGTGGCACAAGTATGGGAGCAGAAGTCAGGCGTCTTTTCAGTTCCTGAAAACTGTACTCGCACTGTGGGGACCACTCGAACTTTTTATCTTTCTTGAGAAGTTCCGTGAGGGGTTTGGCTACTTTGGAGAAGTTTTCAACAAAGCGGCGATAATAGCTGGCTAGGCCAAGGAAACTCCTAACTTGTTTGACTGTTTCAGGTGGAGTCCAATCGAGAACGGCTTGAACTCTCTCGGGATTGACAGCAATGCCCTTACCAGAGATTACGTGGCCTAGGTAGGTCACTTCTGACAACCAAAATTCACACTTGGAGAACTTGGCATAAAGACGGTGCTCTCTGAGTTTTTCTAAAACAAGTCTAAGATGTTCGGCATGCTCTTCCTCGTTCTTCGAGTAAATAAGAATATCATCGAGGTAAACCACGACGAACTTATCTAAGTACTCCATGAAGATCGAGTTCATCAAGCGGGAGAATGTGGCTGGGGCATTGGTTAGGCCGAAGGACATGACGGTGTACTCATACTGGCCATAACGAGTGACAAAAGCTGTCTTGGGAATGTCCCCATTTCTGATTTTGATTTGATGGTAGCCTAACCTTAAATCCATCTTGGAAAAGACTGAGGATCCAGCGAGCTGATCATACAGGTCGTTGATCCTGGGGAGCGGATACTTGTTCTTTATCGTGACCAAATTAACGGGACGATAATCAACGACCATCCGGTCCGTAGCGTCTTTCTTCTTGACAAAGAGGACGGGGCAAGCCCAAGGAGAAGAACTAGGACGGATGAAACCCTTTTGCAAGGACTCATCGAGTTGTTTCTTAAGCTCGGCTAATTCTAGGGGTGCCATCTTGTAAGGTCTCCGGGAGATTGGAGCTGTTCCTGGGATAAGATCTATGACGAACTCTACATCTCTGTCAGGTGGAACACCTGGCAGTTCTTCTGGAAAGACATCCGGAAAGTCACGGACTACCGGGATATCTTCAAGGTCTGGAAGAGGGCTGGCATTAAGAGAATAGAGCTGACGCTTTGCAACTCTAGTGGAGACGGTGACTAACTTGCCAGATGGGTGTGTAAGCTGAACAGATCTTGTGTAGCAATCAATCTTGGCATGATGAGCTGTCATCCAGTCCATACCCAAGATGATGTTAATATCTGAGGACTTGAGGGCTACAAGGGATGCAAGGAATACAAGTCTGTCAACAAGGATTTCGTTACCATGGCTTACACTAGAGGTTTGCCATTTGGATCCAGGAGTTTGGATGACTAGCGGAGTTGGCATTCCACAAAATGACAGGTTGTGCAAGTTAGCATAGCTTTCAGAAATGAAGGAGTGAGATGCTCCAGTATCGAATAGAACTGATGCTGGGTGACAATTGACAAGGAGTGTACCAAGAACGACATCTGGATCATCATGAGCGTCTTTAGCTGAGACGTGATGCACACATCCATGTTCAGTGGGGGCTGACCTAACACTGATCATCTTGCGTGATGGCTTAATACAGCCAACAGTCTTCTCGGGCTGGGGTGGAGCATAACTAGTCTGAGAGCAATCACGTGCATAGTGTCCTGGCTTCCCGCATGTGAAGCAAGTCCCTGAGGTTGGACGGGGACCCGCACTAACAAGCGGTCTACCAGTAGGCCTGGGTGGAACATACGACTGAGCTGGAGGAGGCACCACATGAGATGACCTCGGTGTATAACCGGAAGGAAGAGCGGAGTTTGGAACCCAAATCCGGCGTTTCTGGGAACTAGAACCGGAGGAAGATCCCAAATCACGGGTGTGCTTACGAGACTCCTCGTAAGTGAGCTGAGCTGTCTCTGCATTGATGGCTTTGTTCACAAGAGCTTGGAATGTATCGCAATGATGCAGGTGAAGATCATGACGCAACTTGGGGTTGAGACCCTTCCGGAACCTAGCCTGCTTCTTAGCATCCGTGGACACTTCTTCTGTGGCATAACGGGCAAGGTTCTCGAACTCTCTGCTATACGCATCAACAACCATCTTACTCTGGGTGAAACTACAGAACTCTTCTCTCTTGCGATCAATGAGAGCCTGGGGAATGTGATGCTCGCGAAAAGCCTCAGTGAAATCCTTCCAGGTAGGAATCTGGCCAGCTGGAAGCATAGCCTCATAGTTCTGCCACCAAAGACTAGCAGGACCTTCCAGGTGATATGTGGCATAAGTGACCTTGTCATCTTCAGCTACGTTCGCGGAACGCAGCTTATGAGTGATGCTACGGAGCCAATCATCTGCATCGAGTGGCTCGATGGAATGATGAAAGGTAGGTGGGTGCAAGCGAATGAAGTCATGAATGGTCACAGACTTGTTGGACTGATGTGCAGTGTTCTCCTCGATACGTGCCAACAAGTGGTTGGACTCACGCTTGTTCCTCTCCATCTCTAGCATGAACTCTGTCAACGAAGGCTGGTCAGGAGGATCCTCATCCCTACCATATCCATGGTTCTGGCTACGAGCGACGGAACTCCGCTTAGCTGATGACATCCTGAGAAACGAAACCAAGGACGAAATCAAGATTAACTATAGATTGTAGAATGTAGGACAAGGAATTAGTATCTCTCGAACTCCTAGGGAAATTTCGGCAGCATAACGGTAGTAAAATGCTCAGAATGAGACATCCTACTAAAAATGGGGTGGTAACATACTCATCATCATCACTCAAGGTTCGGAGGTAGTACTAAACAGACTACACCGGAAGTACTCGAAAACTGGGGTATGACTCTGATCAACCAATCCTATGGGACTACGGAGTAGTAACACGTGATCCTGATAGACGGAAGAGAAGCCTAGTTCCTTAATCCCGTCGGAAAGATAGGATGACTCAGATCAGAAGGCCATGAGGTAAAGGAATAAAAGAGCCTTACGTTCCTTCCCACAATCAATTCCCTTACATAACTAAAGAATTTCTAGACTCAACTTCGACCAGTATGGCTTGGTAAACCTACAGGCAGTCAGGCTCTGATACCAAAGCTGTCAGGACCCCGACTCGATGCCACATCGATCTAGCATGTAACACCTCATATCGCTTTGCGGCCTCACGCACGGTATCCCCACGGGTGTCGCCTTACCTTTGCCCGGGACCGTTTGCGCATTTTGGCACACGTATATGATGGTGTCGCTAGCATCCATATGATAAAGAGCCCGGGCTGACATGGCTAGTCGTAAACCCAAAGTGGCACTAACTTACAGGGACAGGCATCCATGACCCAGCATCGAACGTGTCGGTCATCAGCGAGTGAATCCAGGCTGTAGCACTGGGCTAACAGGACTCCGGTGAACCGGGCTGTAGCGGGCTAGCAGGACTCTGGTATTCATCGCGTGACATTTCCCCGAAGGGACAGACACAGGATCGAAGAAGGACACATGCCGGCCTGCCTAAGTGTTCCGGAGCAGTAGCAAGCTACCAGGGCTCAGTGGAAGCACTAGGAGACATTTCCCGGTAAGAGAGGCTACTAAGAATCAACAACTAGATAGTCAGATCCCACACATAGCAATACACATTACACGTACGCATAACATGCAAGTATGTGCTGTACAACATGGCATCACAGCATAACTCAACAAACATATAGATAAAGGCTCAGAAGAGCCATCATAGCATTATTACAAACAGGGGTCACATGACCCAACAGTCAGAGAAATCAAGCAACAAGCGAAAGCATTACATGTCTGAGTACAGACATCTATAAATGAAAAGGGCTGAACGCCTGACTATCTACAACGTCCGATCAAGATCGTAGCTGAGGTACTAGCTACTAGTCGAAGTCCACGAGAACACTAGTAAGACCGAAGTCTCAGCTGCAAAAACATAAATAAAGCAACATGAGTACAAAGGTACTCAGCAAGACTTACATCAGACCCTATCATACATGTATTTGTATCAAGAGGGTAATGTGGGGTTTAGTTGCAGCAAGCCAGCTTTGACCCTGTGGCTATCCTAATCTACGACTACCAGAAACTCTTGAGGTGAAACAACGTACACGAGTCCACTAATCACCACACAATACACTACTATGGATTCATCCCCGTCTCCCTACGAGAAGGCCATCCATAGCACTCACACTTGTCTTGAGCATTTTAGAGTATCCACTTCAAGTTGTCTATGTACCATGTAAGCATCCAAGAAGTCCATAACCGCGGACCCGGCTATTCGAATAGATCATGTTAACCCTGCAGGGGTGTACTTCTTCACACACGCTCTCGCCACTTACCGCCATGTACACGTCATGTATCTCGGCAACCTTCAAGCGGAAGCCTGGCGAGGGTGTCGGCCACGACCTGACTAACCACACAAGACTCTAGTCCAGGTTTATCGCCTATTCGGGTTCCATCCGCAAGGAGATCCGGCCGGGGTGTCGCTCACGGCCCCAAATGATGTGAGCAGGGTTCCCAAGCCCACCATCCGGGTGCCACTTGGTACACCGTGCCATGTGTGCCTAGTTTGTCCCAAGCCCACCCTGCCGGGTGCCACTTGGTAGAAAAATAGCACTACCTACAAATACCAGAAACTAGTTGCGACTCCTGGACAGAGATCAAGTTGGCTAATAAGTCGAGAGGGGCACTTAAGCATTCCAATGTGTGGTAGTATCGAGTCATTGGACAACATATATAGAACTCAGTGCTTAAGGACGGTTCCAGTGAGACAACCCACCATGTACTCCTACATGGCCTCTCACCGCTACCTTTACCAAATCGTGTTCACACACTTCACTCTCAGCATCAGAACATATCGTAACACTCCAATTCATTCCCAATGAACCAGACCTGACACAACTCTAAGCAATAGCAGGCATAGCATGGTAGGAACACAACAATGGCTTCAATCAACTCCTACACATGCTAGTGGGTTTCAACTATTTACTGTGGCAATGACAGGTCATGCAGAGGAATGGGTTCAACTACCGCAGCACAAAGTAGCAGATGAATCGTTGTTGTCCTAATGCAATAACTGAGAGCAGGAGCGAGAGAGTAGGGTTTTATCGAGATGAACAAGGGGGTTTTCTTGCCTGGTAAATCAACAAGGGAGTCACTGCTTCACAGACAGGTACTCTGGAACGTCTCCGGAGCAGGACCTATCGAGAAGGAATGGTGCCGGAAATCAATACACAATCATATGCAACAATATGATGCATGAACATGGCATGTAGATGTGATGCTGTTTGAGCTAATGCATCTAGTAAACATTTGGTTTGAAGTCCATTTGAACAAAAGGTTCAAATGCATCTCTAAATTAGGTCTCTTATATATGCCATAATGTGTTTTCCCATATTCAGCATGTATAAGTTGGTTTTTCATGCATGAAACTAGTACAGAAGGAAAGATTGCATTTTTCTAATAATTTTTCATATATAAATTATTTAAATCTGAGCTACGGTTGAATTGTTATGAATTTTTGAAGTTTAAATCATTTTCTGGATTTTCTGAATTATTTTAATTCCAGAAAATATATAATTGCGTCAGCATGACGTCAGCACGACGTCAGCGGTCAACTGGGCTGGTCCGGGTCAAACCTGACGTGTGGGACCCACACGTTAGTGACACTAGGGTTAACCCCGAGTCAAACCCGGGCTGACTAGCTTTGACTAAACCCTGGGCCCACTGGTCAGCGTCAGTAGGTGGGGGATTAGTGACTAATTAACCAAAACCACGTCAGCCCGCCGGAGTTCTGGCCGGCGGCGACCAATAGCGCGGCGGCGACTCGCCGGACTTGCGCTACAGACGGCGTTCGGTCGCGCGAAGACCACCGGGGCGTAGCCCGTCGTCGTCCGCAACCAGGGAAGCTGGTTGGGGGGGCTGCGGGGGCGCCGGAGCTCGCCGGAGCAAGATTGCGGCGGCGGCCGGAGCTCGGCTGTGTTCGGGGACGCGGCTGCAGCGTGCAAACGCGCGAACTAAAGCGCTAGCGGGGCACTACGAGGTGAGGCGAGAGTGCTAGGTGCACTGGCGTGGCCAAAAGGTCGCCGGAGCGACGCCGGCGACAAGCTCGAGCGGAGGCGAGCTTCGGCCATGGCGGAGCTAAGGCCTAGACGGCACAAACGGACACGGGGAGGAGGGGGTTCGGTGCGGGGGCTCACCGCGGAACCAGCGAGCGCGAGGGCGAGGTCGGGGATGCCCGGTAGCTCCCGAATCGCCGGCGAGGATCCACGGCGGCCGGAGTCGAATTTGGCGACGGCGACGGCTCCACGGGGCAC
This sequence comes from Triticum dicoccoides, assembly GCF_002162155.2. Classification (NCBI taxonomy): domain Eukaryota; kingdom Viridiplantae; phylum Streptophyta; class Magnoliopsida; order Poales; family Poaceae; genus Triticum; species Triticum dicoccoides. Next base: position 473,015,526 of record NC_041391.1, on the reverse strand, counting down.
TCCGGCTTGCGTGGCTCGGCGAGGAGGTAGCTGGCGACGAGGCGGAGCTCCTGGGGATGACGGGGAGGCGAGGGAGAGGCGGTGGCTACGGTGATGCCCGTCGGCGGCGGCGGTGGTTCTCGGGTGAGAGGGAGAGAGAGCAGGGGGAGAGGAGGAGGGCGAGGGAGAGTGAGAGCGGTGCGGGGCAGCTGCGTGGCTTCGTCCGGGGCATTGAGGGCGACGAGAGGAGGACAGGCAGGCAGGGAGGGAGGAGGTGGCGCGGCGCGGCGGTGCGCGCGCGTCGGGCACGCGCCGTCCCCCTGTCGGGGAGGAAGACGACAGAGGAGGGGGGAACAGGTGGGCTGGGCCGCCTGCTAGCTGGGCCGGCCTGCTGCGGCTGGGCTGCACAGGGGAAGCCCCAGGTAAGCCCTCCTTCTTTTATTTTTGTTTTCTAATTTTTCTGACATTTGTTTTGATTTAATAAATATATTAAATCATTTAATTTCCTTATGCCAATTTTTTGCAGGAGCTAGATATATTATTCCAGAGCTCCTTTATAAATGACATAATTTTTGGACCATATTTCATATATATAGAAATATATTTCCAATGCAAATATTTATCGAATTAATCCAAATGGCCAAAATAAATATCCATGAGCTCCTAAAAATATTGTTTTGATTTTTATCTCTGACCAATATTTTCAGAGGGCAACATGAGCATTTTCTTGGACCCTTTTGGAGAAATTTTTATTTGGGTCATTTTCAAAAATGATTCTGAGGGTTCCACCAATCCTCATTTCAAATTTAAATGAAATTTAAATATGATGCACAAATGGCTAGCTAGCCTAGGTCATACCAGACTAGGGATGTGACAGCGAAGCAGCAGCGGCGACAGCGGAGCAGCTAGCAGCGGCAACAGAGACAGTTAGCAGCAGCAGTAGAGCAGGGGCGCGGGGTGCGGCTGTCACGGGCGAGCAGCACGGCGGCAGTGCAAGGTGGCGACGGTGGTGAGCGGGGACGGGCGTGGGCGAGGAGCGGTGTCGCGCGTACACTGGGTGACCGCAGGCGGCGTGAGCGCGGTCGGTGGGCGAACTGAGTGGCGCACGGAGGGGGCACGTTGAGCGTGCGCTGCGGGCGAAAGGGCGCGGCGGTGCGGGGACATGCATGCACGGGCGGAGCAACGCAGGAGCAACAATCTACGGGAGCGTGCTACGTCTTGAGCTTGTGTTGGTTTTCCTTGAAGAGGAAAGGGTGATGCAGCAATAGTAGCGTAAGTATTTCCCTCGGTTTTTGAGAACCAAGATATCAATCCAGTAGGAGGCTCCTCAAAAGTCCCACACACCTACACAAACAAACAAAAACTCGAAACCAATGCAATAAAGGGGTTGTCAATCCCTTCAATGCCACTTGCAAAAGTGAGATCTGATAGAGATAGTATGATAAGATAAATATATTTTTGGTATTTTATAATATAGATAGGAAAAGTAAAGATGCAAATAAAATTAGATTGAAAGCTTATATGATAAAAGATAGACCCGGGGGCCATAGGTTTCACTAGTGGCTTCTCTCAAGATAGCATAAGTATTACGGTGGGCGAACAAATTACTGTCGAGCAATTGATAGAAAAGCAAATAATTATGAGATTATCTAGGCATGATCATGTATATAGGCATCACGTCCGTGACAAGTAGACCGATTCTTGCCTGCATCTACTACTATTACTCCACACATCGACCGCTATCCAGCATGCATCTAGAGCATTAAGTTCATAAAGAACAGAGTAACACATTAAGAAAGATGACATGATGTAGAGGAATAAACTCATGCAATATGATATAAACCCCATCTTTTTATCCTCGATGGCAACAATACAATACGTGCCATGCTGCCCCTGCTATCACTGGGAAAGGACACCGCAAGATTGAACCCAAAGCTAAGCACTTCTCCCATTGCAAGAAAGATCAATCTAGTAGGCCAAACCAAACTGGTAATTCAAAGAGACTTGCAAAGATAACTTAAACACACATAAAAGAATTCAGAGGAGATTCAAATATTTCTCATAGATAAACTTGATCATAAACCCACAATTCATCGGATCTCGACAAACACACTGCAAAAAGAGTTACATCGAATAGATCTCCAAGAAGATCAAGGAGAACATGGTATTGAGATTCAAAGAAAGAGAAGAAGCCATCTAGCTAATAACTATGGACCCGAAGGTCTATGGTAAACTACTCACAACTCATCAAAAATGCATTGGAGATGATGCAGAGGCCCTCCATGATCGATTCCCCCTCCGACGGAGCGCCGACGAAGGCTCCAAGATGGGATCTCGCGGATACAGAAGGTTATCATGGTGGAAATAGTTTTTCGTGGTCGCCTCTGATGTTCTCGGGGTACGTGGGTATATATAGGAGGAAGAAGTAGGTCGGTGGATGCCCGAGGGGCCCACGAGATAGGGGGCGCCCAGTAGGGGGGTGCCCTCCACCCTCGTGGCTTCCTCGATTGCTTCTTGACGTGCACTCCAAGTCCTCTGGATCACGTTCGTTCCAAAAATCACGCTCCTGAAGGTTTCATTCTGTTTGGACTCCGTTTGATATTCCTTTTCTTCGAATACTGAAATAGGCAAAAAAACAGCAATATCGGCTGGGCCTCCAGTTAGTAGGTTAGTCCCAAAAATGATATAAATGTGTAAAGTAAAGCCCATAAAGATCCAAAACGGGTAATATAATAGCATGGAACAATAAAAAATTATAGATACGTTGAAGACGTATCAAGCATCCCCAAGCTTAATTCCTACTCATCCTCGAGTAGGTAAATGATAAAAATAGAATTTTTGATGTGGAATGCTACCTAGCATAATTCTCAATGTAATTTTCTTTATTGTGGAATGAATGTTCGATCCAAATGATTCAAAATAAAAGTTCATATTGACATAAGAAATAGTAATACTTCAAGCATACTAATCAAAGCAATCATGTCTTCTCAAAATAACATGGCTAAAGAAAGTTCATCCCTACAAAATCATATAGTTAGGCTATGCTTCATTTTTCGTCACACAAAAATGCTCCCATATTATACACCCCCGATGACAAGACAAGCAATTGTTTCGTACTTAAATAATCTCAAACTTTTTCAACTTTCACGCAATACATGAGCGTGAGCCATGGATATAGCACTATGGGTGGAATAGAATATGATGATGTGGATTGTGTGGAGAAGACAAAAAAGGAGAAAGTCTCACATTGATGAGGATAATCAACGGGCTATGAAGATGCCCATCAATTGATGTCAACATGAGGAGTAGGGATTGCCATGCAACGAATACACTAGAGCTATAAATGTATGAAAGCTCAACAAAAGAAACTAAGTGGGTGTGCATCCAACTTGCTTGCTCACGAAGACCTAGGCATTTTGAGGAAGCCCATCGTAGAATATACAAGCAAAGTTTTATAATGAAAAATTCCCACTAGTATATGAAAGTGACAACATATGAGACTCTCTATATGAAGAACATGGTGCTACTTTGAAGCACAAGTGTGGAAAAAGAGATAGTAACATTGCCCCTTTTTATTTTTTTATTTTTTTTCTTTGGGCCTTTCTTTTTTTCTTTGGCCTTTCTTTTTTTTTTCTTTTTTTTTCTTTGGCCTTTTTTTGCCTTTATTTTTTTATTTGGGGACAATGCTCTAATAATGATGATCATCACACTTTTATTTATTTACAACTCATGAATTACAACCCAAAACTAGAACAAGATATGACTCTATGTGAATGCCTCCCGTGGTGTACTGGGATGGGCAATGAATCAAGAGTGACATGTATGAAAAACTATGCATGGTGGCTTTGCCACAAATACGATGTCAACTACATGATCATGCAAGGCAATATGACAATGATAATATGTGTCATGATGATAAACGGAACGGTGGAAAGTTGCATGGCAATATATCTCGGAATGGCTATGTAAATGCCATAATAGGTAGGTATGGTGGATGTTTTGAGGAAGATATAAGGAGGTTTATGTGTGATAGAGCGTATCATATCACGGGGTTTGGATGCACCAGCGAAGTTTGCACCAACTCTCAAGGTGAGAAAGGGCAATGCACGGTACCGAAGAGGCTAGCAATGATGGAAGGGTGAGAGTGCATATAATCCATGGACTCAACATTAGTCAAAAGAACTCATATACTTATTGCAAAAATCTACAAGTCATCAAAAACCAAGCACTACGCGCATGCTCCTAGGGGGATAGATTGGTAGGAAAAGACCATCGCTCGTCCCCGACCGCCACTCATAAGGATGCACAATCTAAGAACACCTCATGTTTCAAATTTGTTACACAACTTTAACAATACGTGCATGCTATGGGACTTGCTAACTTCAACATAAGCATTCTTTAAATTCATAATCACCCAACTAGCATGACTCTAATATCACTACCTCCATATCTCAAAACAATTATCAAGTATCAAATTGATCATAGCATCCAATTCACTTCCTATGATAGTTTTTATTATACCCAACTTGGATGCCCACCATTCAAGGACCAATTTTATAACCATAGCAAATAGCATGTTGTTCTAAGATACTCTCAAAATAATATAAGTGAAGCATGAGAGACTAACAATTTCTTCAAAATTAAGCCACCGCCGTGCTCTAAAAGATATAAGTGAAGTACTAGAGCAAAAACTATCTAGCTCAAAAGATATAAGTGAAGCACATAGAGTATTCTAATAAATTCCAATCAAGTGGGTTTCTCCCAAAAGTTGTGTACAGCAAGGATGATTGTGGTAAACTAAAAAGCAAAAACTAATATCATACAAGATGCTCCAAGAAAAACACATATCATGTGGCGAATAAAAATATAGCTCCAAGTAAAGTTACCGATAAACGAAGACAAAAGAGGGGATGCCTTCCGGGGGCATCCCCAAGCTTAGGCTTTTGTCTATTCTTGAATATCTTGGGGTACCGTGGGCATCCCCAAGCTTAGGCTCTTGCCGCTCCTTATTCCATAGTCCATCAAATCTTTACCCAAAACTTGAAAACTTCACAACACAAAACTCAACAGGAAATCTCATAAGCTCCGTTAGTGCAAGAAAGAAAAACCACCACATAAGGTACTGTAATGAACTCATTCTTTATTTATATTGGTGTTAAACCTACTGTATTTCAAGTTCTCTATGGTTCATACCACTTAATACTAGCCATAGATGCATCAAAATAAGCAAACAACACACGAAAAACACAATCTGTCAAAAACAGAATAGTCTGTAGCAATCTGTAACACTCAAATACTTATGGAACTCTAAAAATCCTACCAAAATAGGAAATCCTGGGCAATTTGTCTATTGATCTACAGCAAAAAGAATCAACGCAAAAGCACATTTCTGTGAATTACTAAAATTATTTTTGTGCGCACAAAGTTTCTGTTTTTCAGCAGAATCAAATTAACTATCACCATAGGTTATCCTATAGGTTCTACTTGGCACAAACACTAATTAAAACATAAAAACACATCTAAATAGAAGGTAGATGCAAAATTTATTACTAAAAAGAAACAAAAACAAAAAACACAAATAAAATTGGGTTGCCTCCCAACTAGCGCTATCGTTTAACGCCCCTAGCTAGGCATAAAAGCGAGGATAGATCTAAGTAGTGCCATAATAATAAAATAGATCTTGAAAACTCATCTCATATTCTCTATGTTCAGCAGCAATTTTTCTTTGAGGCAAGCAAAATTAATCAAAAGGGCTAAAGTTAATGGGACAAAAGTCCCCAAGATCAATCTCAGGAGGTATGGGTTCCTCCCTTGGCCCTTCATATTGCACAACTAATTCATCATTATAAGCATTCTTTTGGCAGAACTTCGTGAGCCTATACTCAAGAGAGTATCCTAGCTCATTGTTTCGAAGAGCAAAATCATTATTAAGTTCAGAAATCCTATCAACTAGGACATTGGTAGGAACCTTTTTTCTAAGGTTTTCATTGAAAGCAACATAGTCCAAAGATTGAAAACGCCTAATTTCCTCTTGATCAAAGAGGATCGCCTCTATGGGAGGATGACCGGCGTCCACCCTATAGTGCGCAAAGATTTCTTTGGCCTCTCTTATTATAAATGTAAACTCATGAGCCAAAAAGATAGTAACGGCGCGCTTAACAGAAGAATGCTCAATATTAGAAAATTCCAGGAAAATTCTTTGTATGCAAGGATGCATATGCATAAATTGTCTTTCAAGCTCAACTACAATCATAGCGATAGCATCCGCGAGACTACTAGTTCTATGAAGAATAGAACCACCCATAGAGGGTAAAGCACTGGCACAAGTAAAGAAATCTTGAATAACCCCTTTTCCGATAATATTACCACTACCGATTCGAAACCTTTTAGTATGCAAGATAGGGGGTTCTTTAGCAGGATCATCAGAATTTTCATATTATCATTATTGTCCATATCAATGATAATCTCCCCAATTTCAGACATAACGGCAAACAAGAGTGAGGAAGAAGAAGAGGGCAAGCGAAAGAGAGAGGAGATTGGGAAAGAGAGGGCAAATAAAACGACAAGGGTGAAGTGGGGGAGAGGAAGACGAGAGGCAAATGTCAAATAATGTAAATGCGAGGGAGATGAGTTTGTGATGGGTACTTGGTATGTCTTGACTTGAGCGAAGACCTCCCCGGCAACGGCGCCAGAAATCCTTCTTGCTACGTCTTGAGCTTGCGTTAGTTTTCCTTGAAGAGGAAAGGGTGATGCAACAATAGTAGCGTAAGTATTTCCCTCAGTTTTTGAGAACCAAGCTATCAATCCAGTAGGAGGCTCCTCAAAAGTCCCACACACCTACACAAACAAACAAGAACTCGCAACCAACACAATAAAGGGGTTGTCGATCTCTTCAAGGCCACTTGCGAAAGTGAGATCTGATAGAGATAGTATGATAAGATAAATATATTTTTGGTATTTTATAATATAGGTAGGAAAAGTAAAGATGCAAATAAAAGTAGATTGAAAGCTTATATGATAAAAGATAGACCCGGGGGCCATAGGTTTCACTAGTGGCTTCTCTCAAGATAGCACAAGTATTACGGTGGGTGAACAAATTACTGTTGAGCAATTGATAGAAAAGCAAATAATTATGAGATTATCTAGGCATGATCATGTATATAGGCATGCGCCCATGAAAAGTAGACCGATTCCTGCCTGCATCTACTACTATTACTCCACACATCGACCGCTATCCAGCATGCATCTAGAGTATTAAGTTCATAAAGAACAGAGTAACGCATTAAGAAAGATGACATGATATAGAGGGATAAACTCATGCAATATGATATAAACCCCATCTTTTTATCCTCGATGGCAACAATACAATACGTGCCTTGCTGCCCCTGCTGTCACTGGGAAAGGACACCGCAAGATTGAACCCAAAGCTAAGCACTTCTCCCCTTGCAAGAAAGATCAATCTAGTAGGCCAAACCAAACTGATAATTCGAAGAGACTTGCAAAGATAACTTAATCACACATAAAATAATTCAGAAGAGATTCAAATATTTCTCACAGATAAACTTGATCATAAACCCACAATTCATCGGATCTCGACAAACACACTGCAAAAAGAGTTACATAGAATAGATCTCCAAGAAGATCAAGGAGAACATGGTATTGAGATTCAAAGAGAGAGAAGAAACCATCTAGCTAATAACTATGGACCCGAAGGTCTGTGGTAAACTACTCACAACTCAACGAAAAGGCCTTGGAGATGATGTAGAGGCCCTCCGTGATCGATTCCCCCTCTGGCAGAGCGCCGGCGAAGGCTCCAAGATGGGATCTCACGGATACAAAAGGTTACGGTGGTGGAAATAGTTTTTCGTGGTCGCCTCTGATCTTCTCGGGGTACGTGGGTATATATAGGAGGAAGAAGTAGGTCAGTGGACGCTCGAGGGGCCACGAGATAGGGGCGCGCCCAGTAGGAGGGCGCCCTCCACCCTCGTGGCTTCCTCGATTGCTTCTTGACTTGCACTCCAAGTCCTCTAGATCACGTTCGTTCCAAAAATCACGCTCCCGAAGGTTTCATTCCATTTGGACTTCGTTTGATATTCCTTTTCTTCGAAATACTGAGATAGGCAAAAAAACAGCAATATGGGTTGGGCCTCCGGTTAGTAGGTTAGTCCCAAAAATGATATAAATGTGCAAATTAAAGCCCATAAACATCCAAAACGGGTAATATAATAGCATGGAACAATCAAAAACTATAGATACGTTGGAGACGTATCAGAGCGGGGCGAGGTAGGGAGGCAGAGGCGGGACCGGCATTGCCACGGCGTAGGCAACGGGGACGGGGAGAGAAGAGGAGGCCGGGGGCCTCACCGAGCGAGCGTAGGGGACGGGGCAATGGGGAGTTGAGGAGGAGGACGGGGACGTCGCGGCGGAGAGGAGCAGGCCGGCGAGGAGGTTCCAGCGATGGGCGGCGGGGCAGCAGTGGGCGTCGAAGGGCGCGGTCGCTCGATGCCCCGATCCGATCTAGAACGGGGGGAGAGGAGAGGCGTGGGGAGAGTGGGGGCGAGTGGGGCGTCGGGAGGAGCGGTTAGGGTTCGGGAGGGGATAAGGGGAGTGAGGGGGGCCGGCTGGGCCAACTGGGCTGGCCGGCCGGTAGCTGGGCCGGTTGGCCCAGGGGGGGTGTATTTTCCTTTTTTGTTAGTTTTCTATTTTTGTTTTTGTTTTTCCTTTTTCTTTATTTTCTTTTCTATTTTTTTTATTTTAAGTATTTAGTTTTTCTTTAAATCATGGTTCACTTACCTTAAATACCTAGACATTTATTTGCACACGCCGGACATTTTCTTTTTAATGTTTGAATATTTTTAATGCTTGACAAAAATTCAAATTTGGATTTGAATAGTTTTGATCTGACATGAGATTAGCAACAGTAACCGGGATGACGTGGCATCGTTAACGTGGGATTACTGTAGCATGATTATCTGGGCGTTACAAATCCCCTCCACTACAAGAAATCTCGTCCCGAGATTTAGGAGGTAGAAGGGAAAAGTGCGGGATACTCTTCGAGCAGACGATCCCCTCGTTCCCAAGTGGCTTCATCTTCAGAATGGTGCGACCACTGGACTTTGAGGAACTTGATCGCCTTCTGACATGTGCGGCGCTCAGCTTGGTCGAGAATGCGGACCGGATGCTCTTTATAGGAGAGGTCCTGTTGCAACTCAAGCACTTCATGATCCACTGCTCAGATTGGGTCCTTGAAGCAGCGGCGGAGTTGCGACACGTGGAACACATCGTGAACCTGAGAAAGGTTCGGTGGGAGCTCCAGTTGGTATGCCACTTTTCCACGCCTTTCCAAAATAGTGAAAGGACCAATATAGCGAGGAGCTATCTTGCCCTTGATCCCGAAGCGGTGAGCACCCTTCATTGGTGTGACTCGAAGATAAGCCTTTTCGCCAGGTTGATAGACCATGTCCTTATGATGACGGTCATACTGACTCTTCTGACGTGACTGAGCAGTCTTGAGATTCTCGCGAATAATGCGAACTTGTTCCTGGGTATGTTGGATAATATTTGGACCAAAGAGTGGACGTTCCCTAGTTTCTGACCAGTTCAAAGGGGTTCGGCACTTTCGTCCATATAACACTTCGAAGGGGGCCATCTTCAGACTAGCTTGATAGCTATTATTATAAGAGAACTCAGCATACGGGAGAGATTCCTCCCATTTCTTGCCAAAGGAAATAAGACAAGCTCGAAGCATGTCTTCGAGAACTTGGTTGACGCGTTCAACTTGCCCTTGCGACTGAGGATGAAAAGCAGTACTAAAAGACAGATGAGTCCCCATAGCTTCTTGGAAACTTGCCCAGAATCTTGAAGTGAATAAACTGCCATGGTCTGAACTGATTACCAATGGAATACTGTGAAGTGAGACAATTCTGGACATGTAGAGGGTTGCCAGCTGACTAGCAGTGATCGTTTCTTTGACAGCCAGAAAATGCGCAACCTTAGAAAGTCGGTCAATGACGACTAGAATAGCATCATTACCTTTCTGCAATTTGGGAAATCCAGTGACGAAGTCCATTTCAACATGGTCCCATTTCCATTCAGGAATAGAGATAGGTTGCAGAGTTCCAGCAGGCCTTTGATGCTCTGCTTTGATACGACGACAAACGTCACACTCAGCAACATAACGAGCAATATATTGCTTCATATTAGACCACCAGAATCTGTGACAAATGTCTTAGTACATCTTGGTGCTACCGGGATGAATAGACAGAGGCATATCATGAGCTTCTTTCATAACCCTTGGAGTTAGATTCAGGTTTTCACTCGCACATGGCACCACTAGGCGGCCTTTGAAGTACAAGGCGCCATCATCGGCAATAGTGAAGAATGAGGGCTTTCCTTCTGAGAGATAGCATTTAATCTTCTCGACTTCAGAGTCATAATGTTGAATAGTCTTGATATCACTCACGAGATCTGGCACGAGAGTGTGGGTATTTAGAGAACCCTGAGGGACAACACGAAGATTCATCTTTTGGAACTCTGGGGGAGGGGGAGTGAGTGCACCAGGAGGAACAATATGGAGGTTCAGCTTTCTGAATTCTTCAACAAGCGAGGGCTGAACTTTGTGAACCTGGAGGTGGTAGCAATATTACTTGCGGCTCAAGGCATCAACCATTACATTAGCCTTGCTTGGAGTATAGGAGATACCCAAGTTAAAATCTGCAACAGTCTCCATCCATCTCTACTGACGGAGGTTCAGGTCTGGCTGAGTAAATAGATACTTTAGACTTTGGTGGTCGGTGAAGATCTCGCAACGATTACCGAGAAGGTAATGTCGCCACTATTTCAGTGCATGTATAACAGCAACAAGCTTGAGGTCATGAACTGAATAGTTTTCTTCGTGAGGGCATAATTGTCAAGAGGCATAAGCAATCACCTTGCCCTCTTGCATTAGGACAGCGTCTAGGCCTTGACATGAAGCATCACAATAAATGACGAAGTCCTTCTTAGTATCTATAGGAGAAAGCATTGGGGCAGAGGTCAGCTTGTCTTTGAGCGCTTGGAAACGGTCCTGACACTTTTCTGTCCACTCAAACTTGACACTTATGAAGCAGGTTTGTCAGTGGTCTAGCGATCTTGGAGAAGTTCTCAACGAATCGACGGCAATAGTTGGCGAGTCCGAGAAAACTTCTGACTTGCTTCACATTTTTTGGAGGAGTCCAATCGAGAATAGCCTGAACTCACTTGGGGTTGACGGCAATACCATCCTTGGAGATGACATGCCCAAGATAGGTTACTTCAGGAAGCCAGAATTCACACTTGGAGAACTTGGGATAGAGTTGATGCTCTCTAAGCTTTTCCAGAACAAGACGAAGATGTTCAGCATGTTCTTCTTCATTCTTGGAATATACAAGGATATCATCCAGATAAATCACGACAAACTTGTCGAGGTATTCCATAAAGATATAGTTCATCAGACGAGAGAAGGTGGCTGGAGCATTGGTTTATCCAAAAGACATGACGGTGTACTCGTATGAACCATAGCGAGTCACAAATGCGGTCTTTGCGATGTCCTCTTCACGAACACGGATCTGGTGGTTACCCAACCTCAAGTCAAGTTTAGAGAACACTGATGAACCAGCCAGTTGATCATAAAGATCATTGATCCGAGGAATAGGATATTTGTTCTGAATGGTAGCTTGGTTAATAGGGCGGTAGTTTTGGACCAATCAGTTTGTCCCATCCTTCTTCTTGACAAAGAGAGAAGGTGCTCCCCAAGGAGAGCAACTTGGGCGAATGAAACCACTTCGTAGTTGTCGATTTCCTCCTTAAGCTCAATGAGTTCATGAGGCAGCATCTTGTAGGGACGTTTGGCTATAGGAGTGGTGCCTGGTTTCAAGTCGATGATGAATTCGACAACTCTAGCAGGGGGGATCCCTGGAAGCTCTTCAGGAAAGACATCGAGGAATTCGCGCACGACGGGAATGTTTTCAGCCCTCGAGTGGTGTAGCGTTCAATGCATTCAACGCAAAAAGCCTTGCCTCGGCATTCTGAACCAGACGAGCATTGTAGCTTATAATTTCATCAGAAGGGTGTAGCAGATGGATGGTCTTAGTGGCACAAACTACAGAAGCAGTATGTGCTTTCAACCAATCCATACCCAATATGAAATCAATGCTACAGGACTTCATTACGATGGGAGAGCCAAGGAATTCCAGTCCTTCAATTTCAACAGGAACATTATGACTAACCATAGAGGTTTGACATTGGCCCGCAGGGGTGTGTACCACTAGCGGAGTGTTCATCTCTTCGTATTAATGCCATGCATGAATGCAAATTCAGCTGATATGAACGAATGCGATGCACCTGTATCAAATAAAACGGATGATGGTACTTAATTTATGAGGAGTGTGCCCATCACAGTGGCAGGCTGGTCTTGAGCTTCATTGTGGTCAACGTGGTTGGCATGAACACGACCATAAGGCCTAGCATTGTTGTTGCAGGGCTGATTGCTTCCACGGCCAGCTGCAGGGAGGGCCAGTTGGTTCTTGTTCTGAAAGCAGTTCCTGGCAAGGTGACCTGGTTGACCACACTTGTAACACAGACCATTATTGGGAGGGGAACATGAGCTCGGGGAGGTGGAGCTGGAAGCCTTGGCTGCTTAGATGGTGGAGGCGGCAGACGAGGTGCACCATAGGACTGCCTTGGAGAAGGTGTAGTTTGATGGTACATGCTGTTGGGAATCCAGATCCTACGCTTCTGCGAGGGCAGGCCCGAAGATGAGCCTGTGTCACGGTTGCGCCTGTGAGAGCTCTGGTGTTCCTGCAGACCAGTCTCGACATTGATGGCCTTGTTCACCAAGGTGGCGAAATCGGCAAAGTCATGCACTAGCAATGCAAGCTTGATGTCAGCTTGTAGTCCATGACGGAACTTCTCCTGTCTGCGTACATCAGTTGCAATGTCTTCTTCAGCATAGCGGGATAAGTTCAGAAACTCCCGCTGATAAGCTTCCACAGTTTTGTTGCCCTGGGTGAGGTTGCGAAACTCACGCTTCTTCCTGTCCATGATCCCCTGAGTAATGAAGCGGGCACGAAAGGAAACTTGAAAGTCTAGCCAGGTGATGATTGTTCCAACTGGTAGAGTACGCTTGTGGCTGTCGTCCCTTCAGGAAGAAGGAAGCAAAGGTGACATAGCTGGCAGGGGCTACATCAGCAGACTCCATCTCATAGGTGATGTCATGGAGCCAGTCATCACCATCCAGAGGCTGAGTTGAGCTGCGGTAGATGGTTGGGTTGAGATGCATGAAATCCTGTAGAGTTACTAGGGTTTGGCTGCTGGTTCACATTGGGACAAGGAAACTGAGCCAACATATTCTCCATGAACTGATGGTTCAGCTCGAACTGTTGGATCATACCAGCCATGTACTTAGGCGGTGGTGGGGCATTGCCTCCACGACCACGACCACGTGTTCTAACTATCCTGCTAATATATAACAGGGGTAGTTCAACATTGAGAAATTTGCATAGACAAGAATCATTCATGACGAAACATGCATAACGAAAGGAGCACGATAGATACTACATAGTAGTCGGCATAACTTACAAAAGGGGTCGGACATAGAGTTTAGTACACAGAGTTCAGTACAAAGACTAAGTCACCATAGGTGGCATGCAGGCTCGCGGCGAATGCATCTAATACTAATGAGCAAGACTACATAAGTCCCAGGAGGAACTGTGGAGGTAGTCGTAGCCTAAAACCTGGTAGTAACACAATGGATAGTCCTCCATGTGAGCAACCTGGGGGGCGCGGATACTCTAGTGTAGAACCCGACGCTCAGGTGGCAGAAGAGCACCAAGTGCGGGAGCGTAGCCTCCCACCTCTGGCCAACCGACACCATGGGGCATCACGATCCTGGCTGGGTAGATCGCAGAATGCGGCAGCTGTCTAGATCGGACAAAGGGGTGCAACAGCGTCAGAACACTATAAAGGTGTTGACGGGTGGTGTACAACTCGTGGCGAAGATCTCGGTTAGCTTGGTCCAGCCCATCAGCATGCAGAACCAGGTTCTGATGGTGGAAGGGCTCTCGGGTGACGGTGGAGTAGGCAGCAGTGTAGTATCCCTCCGCACCAACGTCGGATGCGGTAGCAATGTGCCTGAAAGGGGAAGTGTCTAACGCCCGATACTCTCCACGAAGACATGTCAGAGCAGCATAAGCAACATCGTGGACTACCATCTCGATGGTCACTCCAACACCATGAGCGGTGTGCAACACAGTAGTGGAGTCATACTCCCGATAGTAGAGGTGGACGATGGCACAGTACTGCTCCTGGTTAAAGTCCTGGAACTGCTCGTACACAGTGTACTCAGGGTGCCAGCGATAACCCAGATAGGTCACCATCTCAGCTAGCTCAGCAGGTGATCTTGAGGCACCAATGGTCGTCATTGTGGTGCACGACCTACCTCGTGGGTTCCATCTGAAAATAAAGATGTTTCAATGGAGTCAAGTGACAATGTGGGTATTATTCAAAATACTATCCTACAGAATAACTATGGCTTATCCAAATTTGGGGTGAATGTGGTAACATGATCCTAATGTTCGAGTTAGTAAATTCGTTTAACCCGAGTAGGAGAGAGTTCAGAGCCCCGGAGTAAAGGTCGATGGGTAAAAGATCCTAATACCACCCAATGGCAACGTGGGCCCGTAAGACACACAACCATGTTAGTAAAAGTTTTGTAGTGACTAGACTCGACTTCGGCCAAGGAGTGTGGAAGGGGGATTCCTACAGGCAGTCGGCTCTGATACCAACTTGTGATGCCCCGATTCAGTCGTACACCAATCATGCACGCAAATGTGTACGATCAAGATCAGGGACTCACGGGAAGATATCACAACACAACTCTAAAAAGTAAAATAAGTCATACAAGTATCATATTACAAGCCAGGGGCCTCGATGGCTCGAATACAAGTGCTCGAACATAAATGAGTCATTGGAAGCAACAATATCTGAGTACAGACATGAGTTAAACAAGTTGCCATAAGATGGCTGGCACAAACTGGGATACATATCGAAAGAGGCGCAGGCCTCCTTCCTGGGATCCTCCTAAACTACTCCTGGTCGTCGTCAGCGGCCTGCACGTAGTAGTAGGCACCTCCAGTGTAGTAGGAGTCATCGTCGACGGTGGCGTCTGGATCCTGGGCTCCAACGTCTGGTTGCGGCATCCGAGAAGAAAAGGAAAGAGGGGGAAAAGAGGGAGCAAAGCAACCGTGAGTACTCATCCAAAGTACTTGCAAGCAAGGATCTACACTACATATGCATGGGTATATGTGTAAAGAGGCAATATCGATGGACTGAACTGCAGAATGCCAGAATAAGAGGGGAATAGCTAGTCCTATCGAAGACTACGCTTTTGGCAGCCTCCGTCTTGTAGCATGTAGAACAGAGTAGATTGAAGTCCCCCAAGTAGCATCGCATAGCATAATCGTACCAGGCGATCCTCCCCTCGTCCCCCTGTGGGAAAGCGATCACCGGGTTGTCTCTAAAACTTGTCTGGGTGATTTTTATTAAGTATCCAGTTCTAGTTGTCATAAGGTCAAGGTACAACTCTGGGTTGTCCTTTTACCGAGGGACACGGCTATTCGAATAGATAAACTTCCCTGCAAGGGTGCACCACATAACCCAAAACGCTCGATCCCTCTAGTCGGACACACTTTCCTGGGTCATGCCCGGCCTCGGAAGATCAACACGTCGCAGCCCCACCTAGGCACAATAGAGAGGTCAGCACGCCGGTCTAAATCCTATGCGTGCAGGGGTCTGGGCCCATCGCCCATTGCACACCTGCACGTTGCGAACGCGGCTGATGAGCAGACCTAGCAACCTCCATTACAAAGGAAGTTATGTGACGCGGTCCAACCCGGCACGCGCCGCTCAGTCGCTGACATCAAGAAGGCTTCAGCTGATACCACGACGTCGAGTGCCCATAACTGTTCCCGCGTAGTTGGTGAGTACGTATAGGCCAGTGGCCAGACTTAGATCAAATACCAAGATCTCGTTATGCATGTTATTATGAAGTAATCGCGAACGCCGACTAGGGCCAGGCCCACCTCTCGCCTAGGTGGTCTCAACCTGCTCTGTTGCTCCGCCTCAAAGTAGCACTCGGGGGCCGTCGGGAACCCATGCCCACCACTACCTGGATGGAGCCACCTATCCTTTCAGCCCCCATTTCCGAATCACTTGCAGGTACTCTACGAGCCGACCCAACTTTAGTCACCATTTGTATAGTATGTATGTATGTATGTATAGTATATACCCGTGATCACCTCCCGAGTGATCATGGCCCGATAGTATAGCATGGCAAACACAAGAATGTAGGGCCATAGATGATAAACTAGCATCCTATACTAAGCATTTAGGATTGCAGGTAAAGTATCAACAACTATAGCAACAACGACAGGCTACGCAACAGAATAGGATTAACCGAACAGTAACATGCTATACTACTCTAATGCAAGCAGTAGAGGGAAGAATAGGTGATATCTGGTGATCAAGGGGGGAGCTTGCCTGGTTGCTCTGGCAAGAAGGAGGGGTCGTCTACTCCGTAGTCGAACGAGGCAGCAGCAGCGTCGGTCTCGTAGTCTACCGGAGAGAATAGGGGGAAGAAACAATAAATACAATGCAAACATAAGCATGATGATGCATGACATGACAATGAGCAGTGCTAGGTGTGCCCTAACACGTTAGTAGGTGGTACCGGCGAAGGGGGGAAACATCCGGGAAAGTATCCCCGGTGTCTCGCATTTCAGACAGATGAATCGGAGGTGAAATGTTGCAGGTTCGCTATGCTAGGGACGCGTGGCTGACAAACGGGTTGCGTATTCGGATACGTCTCGTCGTTCCGAGCAACTTTCATGTACAAAGTTTTTCCATCTGAGTTACATATTATTTAATATTAATTTTCAAAAGTTTTAATTCATTTTTAGAATTAACAGAATTAATTTAATTAGAAAATGTTTATTGCGTCATCATGACATCAGCTTGACATCAACGGTCAGACCGTTGACCGATCAAACATGGCAGTGGGGCCCGTCTGTCATTGACTGTTTATCTAACTGGATAATTAAGGTTAATTAACAGGGTTAATTAGATTAATTAACATGATTAATTAAGTTAATGAATTAATTAATATATTTTTAATTCTTTTTTTATTTTTAAACGTTTCAGGGGGTGGGGCCCGATTGCCAATGGCCCTAGGGAGCCTTAGCGGGCGTGCAGGTTACGGGCACGGGCGCCCAACCCGATTGGGTAGTCGCCCAGATCGGAAAGGGGGGCACGGGCATGGCGAGGCCGGCTGCCTGAGGCGGCAGTGGCGAGGCCACCAGAAGGCGGCGTGCATTGCAGGCGGGTGAGGCCGGCAGAGCTTGCAGCAGTCCCGAGCGGGGTCGACGGGTCGGCAGCAAGCGACAGCACCAGCAGCAGCAGAGCGAAGCAGCGGCGGCGACAACGGAGCAGCTAGCAGCGGTAACACAGGCATTTACCAACAGCGGTAGAGTAGGGGCGTGGGGCGCGGCCGTCGCGGGCGAGCAGCACGACAACAGTGCGAGGTGGCGACGGTGGTGAGCGGGGACGGGGCCCGGGAGAGGCGCGCTGTCGCGCGCGCGCCGGTTGACCGCAGGCGGGGCGAGCGCGGTCGGCGGGCAAACCGAGTGGCGCACGGAGGGGGGCGTGGTGAGTGCACGCTGCGGGCGAAAGGGCGGAGCGGTGCGGGGACGTGCACATGCGGGGGGAGCAGCACAACAGTAGCAGTCTGCGGGAGCGGGGCGAGGCAGGAAGGCGGAGGCGGGACCGGCATGGCTACGGCGTGGCGGGGCAGAGGCGGGCGGCGCGGTTTGGTGGCACAGGCGAGGCACGGCGACGGGGATGGGGAGAGAAGAGGAGGTCGGGGGCCTCACCGAGGGAGCGTAGGGGACGGGGCAATGGGGCGTTGAAGAAGAGGACGGGGACGTCGCGGCGGAGAGGAGCAGGCCGGCGAGGAGGTTCCGTCGATGGATCGCAGGGCAGCGGCGGGCGTCGAAAGGCGCGGTCGCCCGATGCCCCGATCCAATCTGGATCGGGGGAAGAGGAGAGGCATGGGGAGAGTGGGGGCGAGTGGGGCGACGGGGGGAGCGGTTAGGGTTCGGGAGGGGATAAAGGGAGTGAGGGGGCCAGCTGGGCCAACTGGGCTGGCCGGCCGGAAGCTGGGCCGGTTCGCCCAGGGGGGTATTTTCCTTTTTTTGTTAGTTTTTTGTTTTTGTTTTTGTTTTTTCTTTTTCTTTATTTTCTTTTCTGTTTTAATTCATTTTAAGTATTTAGGTTTTTTTAAAGCATGGTTCACTTACCTTAAATACTTAGGCATTTATTTGCACATGCCGAACATTTTCTTTTTAATGTTTGAAATTTTTTGATGCTTGACAAAAATTCAAATTTGGATTTGAATAGTTTTGATCCGACGTGAGATTAGCAACAATAACCGGGATGACGTGGCATCATTAACGTGGGATTACAGCTGCATGATTATCCGGGCGTTACACAGGTGGAGGCTGGAGGAGGTCGACGGTGGATGAATAGTAGCCCATGGAGGCTAGAGGAGGTCGATGCTGGAGATGAACAGTATCCCGTGGAGTCCTGTTTTGCGGTACGCCACACCCCTCCCAATGAACAGGACCCCTGTTTTGACCATAGCATTCCAGAAGTCCGTTTCCTCCGTTTTGCGGTATGCCACACCCCTCCCGATCAACAGGACCCCATTTCGACCGTTTCCTCTGTTTTGCGGTACGCCGGACCCCACCCGATGAACAGGATCCCGTTTCGACCATGGTCGCTCGAACACAAGGCCGTTTCCTCCGTTCTGCGGTATGCCAGGCCTTGTTTCCATCGGTTGTTCTGTCCAAGCCCTCCTGATGAACACGAAGACACATTCTGTTCTGACCTAGCGGGTTGGCTCCCCATGAACACGACGACGACGCAATTTCTCCGTTGCAACCCAGCCATGTACACGAGCCCTGGCCGTACGTATGCGCGAGTAGGCATTCGAGATCCCGCCCGTATGTACGTACATGGCCGTATTTTCTTCCTTGCACCCTGGCCATTGTACGTATATGTACATGCTATGTGTGTGCCTCTACTACGACACGTGCGCGCCTCTACATCGACTACGTACACATTCGCGACGAGAATGACAATGCTACGTATGCTTTGAACAGGTGGGTCCCGACTGTCAGGCACTTCCTTGCGTGTGAAGATGTAGCTGGTGGGTCCCAGCAGTCAGGGGGCGAATCGTTTTTTTCCCGTAATATGGACGCACTTCCTTGCGTGCGAAGATGTAGCTGGTGGGTCCCAGCAATCAGGGGAAATGTTTTTTTCGTGAAATACGGTGGCCCGTCCGGTGGGTCCCTGCTGTTAGGTGGAGGAATCATTATTTTGCGCGTAATAAGGAGGCACTTCCTTGCTACGGTCGTGGACCCAGCTGTCAGCCTCTCCACGTACAGTACTCTTCCGATGGAAGTCGTTCCTAGACCACATTGACCATGCCGCGCCGAGAGCACCAGGGCGGTGGATGACGGCGAGGCCTAGGAAGGGGACGGCGCAGAGCCGGGGAAGACGCGACAGTGGAAGCCCGCGCGGAGAGGAGTATGAGGGTTCACTGGTTCGGCTGCGGTGTGAGGCTGCCATCGCCGCAGAATAATAGGGGGTGTGGGTGAGTAGAGGGATGCCCCGGCCAGCGGTGGGAGTAGTAGGGGCGGTGAGGCCTGCGCGGCAGCATAGCCGGCCATGGGAGGCGGGAGCAGGCGGTCCCGCCGGCGCTGGAGTTGGCGGCTGGAACAAGAAGATCAGAGATTAAAGAAACACGACAGTCATTGGATTGACATCCAACGGTTACGTCTGCTAGAATCGTTTGTTGGCGTATATAATAACTAAAAAAATCTTGCATACACGTCAACTTAATAGGCCCACAAGTCAGAACATTCCCTATTTTTTTAATATTTATATATAGCTCATTGCAACTTCTTATGCAATTTATTGCAGTCCCTTTTTTGTTGGCCGGGGCCAGGGTTAAAAATTTAAACGAAATTTCGCATATTTTGTGGTTCCAAACTATTTTTAATGCCGAAATGTCGAGCCAGATTTAAAGTACTTTGAAGATATATTTAAACAAGGTTAAAGCCCAGTGAAATAGGAATCTGAAAATGTGAAAAAAAATCAGAAATTATAAAGTAATTGCCAATTTGTCATCTGTTTTTATATTTACAATCCATTTCATATTACTTTCAAGATTTACAGGTGTCTTGAAAGAGTTATAGCCCATCAGGGCATAGAAAAATAAGTAGGCCTGGATTGGGTATTCTTCAGAAAAAATAAACTGGGCTCATTTTCACAAAGAAAAAATAGCTGGGCTGGTCATATGGTGAACATAAAATATAAGCCTGGGCTAGATGGGCCACAGCCCAGTTGAAACCCTGCTCCATCTCAACAATAAAAAAAATACTGCTCGAGCAGCTACGTCCCAGGTGTCAGCTGATCTTGTGTTGTTCTCTTGTCTATTGACTATATATGGTCATAATGTCGTGGGTCCCAGATGTCAGGAAACCACTAGGAGGAAGCATTTTCTTTTTCCATATGCTGACATGGTGGACCCCTACTGTCATCCTCTCCACGTACTTCTATCGATTCCTGTTGTTTGTTGACCATGTTGACAATGCGAGAGCGCGGTCCGCGACGAGCGCCCCAAAGCGCGCGGAGGACGTCGGCGTTAATGATTTAGGAGACGGTGGGGCGGCGATGTGTGCACTAAGGCGCAGCCAGCCGTGGGAGGCGGAAGCAGGAGGCCCTGCCGGCGCTGGTTTGGTTTGTGCGGCTGGAGGAAGACAGGACTAAAGAAACATGACGGACTGTAAAAGCAGTAGGAGTACTTAACAACCTTAACTGAAACCAGTAAGGGCACTTAACAACCATAGTTGAAAGCAGTATGAGTACTTATATAGGTTCAATCGTACAAAGCATGCCTCGAAT
Source organism: Triticum dicoccoides (assembly GCF_002162155.2). Classification (NCBI taxonomy): domain Eukaryota; kingdom Viridiplantae; phylum Streptophyta; class Magnoliopsida; order Poales; family Poaceae; genus Triticum; species Triticum dicoccoides. Next base: position 472,994,508 of record NC_041391.1, on the reverse strand, counting down.
AGTGCTACTTTGCCTACAGTTAACCAAGGGTGAGGCCGCCAAGCCCCAGGACAAGGCCCAGGCGCCACCCCGCGCATCCACAACCTTCTAAAAGCGGCTTAATCTCACGGTGTGGTCAATAAACAGGACATTCGCTTTAGAGCCGTGGAAAAGCAGGAACATAATCTTCTGTCCTATTATCCAGGATGGACGGGCCTTCACTATTTGAGACCACCCATGAATAAGTATCTTTTCACCTCCAAGGGGAATGGAATAGGTCGACATAAACATCATGTTGTGACCAAGTGCAAGTCTGACCCTACCATGGTCAGGCATCTATATAGGAACAATAGAACTGGGCAGTTTCTATTTCAAGAAGATCAAAGCTGTAAAACTGTGTATAAGCAATAGTTTATGAACAACATATATAACAAAAAACAGCTCGCACCATAAGTTTCTCGACACAGTTGGACCTGTTCAACAAGTGCAGCAGTGGCACACATATCCCACGCGGCCTTCCACCATTGAAACGCCCCCACAAGGACCTCAAGATGATCCATAAAGTGTAGGAACTTGTGGATGTCGTCCCAGTCAACTTTAGTGCCATCAGTAACAGTCGAGTTCTTACAGAATAACAAACGAGCAGCCTGCTTAACTCTGAAAAAACCTACACATGCCACCAATTATAAGAAAATATTAGTTAGAAGTAGCATCTTCGTGAGAGATTTGTTGCTACTTCTAAAGTTAAATCGTGATTAGTTAGACAGAATACGCGGATTAAGACGTAATCGAGGCAACAAGCAAGAACCAGATACAAAACTAACATGGATGAACAATTGGAACGACGTCGGGGTGGAAGATCACAGTGAAGATGAGACCAGGTTCTGCTATTTCCATTAACATTCGTGCGCCAACTTTCAGTCAGTAACACTTGAGAAAGTTTATCCAAGTTCGGCCATAAAAAATGTAGCGATCTTCTTGGTTCATGAACCCAACTCGGAACTTATATCTATGGCTTGTCTTCACTGTGACCATTAAAATGGTGTATTCAGTTATGGCAAGGCCGAGCATCTTGAGTACATGTGTTCTGGCAGAGCAAATAATGCATTGCAGGAAAAATAATATGAGAACACAATGTATTCCCTATCCAAATCTAGAAATAATTTCCTCCTTCACATCAGTATTGACCATCGTACTAGTACCTTTTATCCAAATATAGCAATCCAAATTTCCAAATTAGTCGACAGCATGTTTAAAAAAACCCACCCTCCCGGATAGAAAAGAGGATTCTAGGAACATACTGTGTGCATTTTAAAATCATGTGTTAGGATGAGAAGGAACAAGTGTGGCGTCTCGCCGAGGGTGCAGAAACCTGTAGGCTCCTCGCACTTTGGGCACTGCAAATGAAACACACTAGATTTAGTAGGAAGAAAAATGCATCAACGATGGCGGTTGCCATCCTAGGATTACCCGCGACCAAGGGACTTGGATTTATCGAGGATGGATGAAGAATTCATACCTGGTTCTCCATGAGAAAACCCTATGCAATTGCCGAGAGGGGGTTTTCTCTGAACAAGTAGACATGGGAGAAGGGGATTCAGGCCCAGTGAAATATTGCCGCTTCATCCGTCCGTCCAGTGGAAAGGTGGGGGTTTTTGTGATTTGACGGCTCATTGGGCATTACCGCGGCGCTACGGTCGGGGTGTGTCTACCGTGCAATTGTGCCATCTAATTTCGTGCATATGGCACATGGACCCCGTTGCCAGATGCCCCACATATCAGCGAAAGGAAGTAGAAAGACAGGAGTAACTAGTTACACATAAATATATTTTTGATAGAGAGATACTCCCTCTCTAAAGAAATATAAAAATCTTTTATATCACAACTTTATACATAAGAAAAATCAAGGGGGATATATATAACATATATAATTATAAAAACAGAGTTTTTTTAACACAGTATAGACGAGTTGGTGATGATGGTGTGCCTGCCATCCTGCAATATAGGTCGTCCGATTTATATCTGACGGATAGGAAGGAAACTATGGCAATTTTGCAAAAAGGTACCCACACACCTCTCCACATTTCCAAATAAGGCATTCCCTCGTTCATCCTTTTCTCTCACAAGATAAAATACTCATACAAATGCATCTTGATGTTACGTGCAACGCACGGGCATTATGGGGGTTCAGCTGAGAATATAATACTCAAATAGGATCACGGTTCTGGACTTTGGGCCACAGTCCGGTGGGCCTGCATGTTTGGGGGCCCATATGTTCTACCTCAGCGCTTTTCATATTGCAAGTGATCGGTACGGCGCTAGTTTTAGATGTTGTCACAAGGCAAATACACAAAATTGAATAAAGCATGGCAGCTATTGGAATGAAATCAAACAACAGTTCCTAACCAGCAATCAGAGTTGCAATTCTATCAACAATATACCATGTGATAAATAATACTATCGTACTACTTATACACACAGGACACTTGTTTCACCATGCCTGATTATTACATCAAAATCTCTCGGAGGATAGATGTTACTAAAGAATTTCAAAGTTGATTTGGACCAGCTCTCCTTGCATCAATCATCATGTGACCATCCTTTGTACTTACGATATATTGAGCAGGTTCATTCACACCAAGGTTGCGCATGGTAAGAGAAGCTTGGCCACGATCGCCTGGATTGTTGAACGACTCCCTCGTTGCTCTAGGAATTATTTGGTTGCAAACAAGAAGACATACACAAACAGTTAGATCAACACAGTGAATCATGTGAAACAACATGGAAAGAAAAAAGAACGAAGCACTTGGGCAGCCAATGCTTACCAAGAAGGTGGACATGTCAGTTTTTGTAAGGACTTTGATATATGAAGTGTGAACTGCAGCCCAGTCTGTTGCCGGTGCAACTGCTCGTTCGGTTGCTGTTGCACGGGCCGGAGCAGATGCAAGTGCAAGTGTTGGTGCAGGTGTCGAAGCTGTTGCTGGTGCCCGTGCTGGTGCGACTGGTAGTGCCGCTGCTGCTGCCGGAGATGGTGCTCCTTGTAGAGCTGGTGCCGGTGTCGGAGCAGGTGTCGGTGTCGATGCCCGTTCCTCCGGTAGATCAGCCTGATCCGCTGACGCGGTCAGTGCCCAATCCTTAGCTGGATCAGACTGAGCTGCTGCCGCTGTCAGTGCTAGAGCAACTGCCGGTGCTCGATCCATTGCTGAAGGTGGTACCGATGTGCGAGACAGCGGCGATCATGTCTGGTCTGACATGACCAGCTTTCTAATTTGACTAGGCTCCGTGACCATGGTCTAGTTTTTTTTCTTCATTTCTTTTAAACGCGAGAAGGACTAATTGTGGCGTTTTTGTTAAACCAAACTGCAGTTCATCATAGGGGTTCTGCTTGTACTCAGACAACAGACTGATCCAATTTTTTCCAGTAATTTAAGTGATGGATAGTGCCTTCGTTACTGACACGACATAAGAAGTGAAACTTGCAAAAATAGCCATCGTAGAGCAAACCAAACGGTTTATTCTGTGATGAATGTCACATGGCAGAACCTGCATCATAAAATTGCAGGAAAAGAAAGAAAACATGGCATTTAATCAATAAGATTTAGACAGTAAATCAATAAGATTTACTGGATGTGACACAAGTGAATCCTTACCAGGAAATCACTATGTTGAAGTACTAAACAGAATATTGATCATCCAACTACGGGTGGCATGCAGGGCCCCCGCCTACTCCCACAAGCAGGACAGTCCAAAGGTCGTGACAAATTGTATGGACCGAACATCCATGGGACTGGAAATCCTGGTGGGTGCGATAAACCCTGCAATGCATACAGATATTCGAGTGTAACCATAATTGATAAACCGTCCTCACAAAAAATATGATCTGGATACTTCAAAATATACAGACTGAATTGAGTGGACAGACATTAACATAGACTGTTCTCAAAACTCGCCACACACCAAAAGCGCCAGTACTAAACAATACAGGGTTCACAAACACAAATCAAGTACTGAACAATAGTACTTACTATAGACAAGCAAAGTTGCACTAATTAAACTCTGCAAACTATTTCTTGCCACCGACCTACGGGATGAACCCGCATAACTGACTAGGCCAGGGACTTCGTGAGAGATGTCTACCTGCACCATCACCATCTCGTCAACCTTGGAGAACCTAACAGAGTGGTCTTTCCACTCATAAACATGATGATGAAGACAGGCCGCATCAGATTTGTCGGGAAGCTTTACAAGAACCACACCCTTCGTAAGCGAAGGCACAACCAGGAAATTGTTGTGGTCAAGTACAGCCTCGAGAACATGCCTGACAACAGTGCTATAGGAAAACACTAGTTCAGGACATGTGGCGACAATGACACAACAGGTAGATAGTTTAGCAAGTAGAACTCATCCTCAGGTCTCCTAGTTCACACGGCATGACTTTGAGAACTTCATCTCCACCACGGACCTGGTTCTAATTCAAACAGAAACCATATTTTATTACTACCTCCATTCAGAAATATAAGATGATTTTGGATATTATACTCCATATATGACTACATATACGCACAGAAATGAGTGAACAAAGACACTAGAACATGTCTTCAAAGGCATGAGAGCAGAGGGATTACTTGCAATATCCATAACACAAGTTACGGCAAATATACCCTCTTCAAAGGTAGCATTGATGTTCATAAAGTACTCCCTCCGTCCCAAAATTCTTGTCTTAGATTTGTCTAGATACGGATGTATCAAGTCACACTTTAGTATTAGATACATCCGTATCTAGACAAATACATCCGTATCTAGACAAATCTAAGACAAGAATTTTGGGACAGGGGGAGTAGTTGAAAGTAATCTATAAGAATGAGTGTCAATCTCTTGCATGTTTTGGTCAAAAGAGGAATTTAGAACCGTCATTTGGCACACAAAAATCACATGCAAGATCACCCAGAAAGTTGTACTACTAGTACTAGTACTACGTGTTAGATGAAAAAACACGATCAAGATCGAGAAAAAGATCGTCAAGAAGAGATATTACCTAGAATTTCTTAATGAGGGATCCCGGAGAGGGGGGCTTGGACAGGGCGATGGCTTTAAGCTTGTCTACAGTAGCCTCGGCGGGGTGCTTGCGCTTCTTTGTACCATGAGCCTCGCCGGTTTTGGCCAGAGCCATAGACATCACGTCGGCCGGTGCTCCAGCGTCCATCCAAGAGAGGAAGCTGAAGAGAAGAGTGAAATGAGGAACGAGATGAGGGAGAAGCGAAGCGAGTGGGGGTTTTCTTCAAGAGAGGAAGCTGAGAGAGAAGAGTGAAATGATGGTTGTTTTGTCTGTCCAACTTACTGCTAGAAAGGAGGGGGTTTTGTGATTTGACGGCTCATTGGGCATTACTCCGGCGCTTCGATCCGGGTAGTCTACCGTCACTCTACTATGGAGTAATTTAGTGCATGGATGGTGGACCCCGATGCTGGCTGTCCCACGCGTCGGGGAAAGTGAGTAATTTAGTGCATGGCTGGAGGAGGATCCGCACGGTAGAGCGTGTCCAATGTTTTTCTGAAGAAAAAAATGATTACAGCAAGCATTTCCACCCTTACGACGGCGGAGTGCGAAACACGACAGCCACTTGAACATACACAGTGCTCCTACTACTAGGCATGTGCAGTGGTTCATACGTCAGTACTACATAATCTTGTTGCTAGTGTAGTAAGATATGACGATAACAAATGATGTTGTGCGCATGTCAACTATATGAACAGTAATGTAGTAACATAGGACCGCTTTTTCGACTATCCGGTCGAGAATGAACGGTGAGATCAATGCTAACAGAGCTAGGTCTACAACGCACGGAGAGTACGGTGCTATAGTACTCCATGAAACATGAACCATATGAAGCACGAATCAATGTTAGGCAGGGTGTATGAAGGGTGCACGGGATGGGAGCAAAAATTCCCTTCTCGACCCACTTTTGGGTGTTTGGCAGAGCGCATGAAGGGTGCATGAGTCCACACTAGTAGGTTAACACAAATACACGAAGAGGGAACAACTATATTGAGATGAGAATGCAACCAAACACACCCACACGCTTTGTGCTACAGTGACTGATCTGCACCGTCTGAGTTTGATCCAACGGTCATGTTGCACCGATACATGGACATGCCCATGCAGAGGGTGCCTAAACACCACCGAAGTCCCTCTGCTTCTCGAGGCACACAACATTGGTGATGTAGGGTGCAACCTCCCGTAGAGCCCGCTCCCGGTCGACGGGAGCCAGCTCATCAAAGATGGTGTCCAATGGCACGAATGGATTCTGGTGACGGAGCCCTGAGAGGATTCGCCCGGCAACGGTGATGGCAGCCCGCAACCCCTCCTTGTCCAGCTCTACCCCCACCATCACGTGGAGACGTCTCATCTCCTCGGAGATATAGGTGAAGAAGGAAACCAGGTCAGGAAGCCGCAGCTCATTGAAGTCGACGGGGTGGTCGAACAAGGTTTAGCCAGATGGCTGGCATGGTCACGCTGGCACGACGGTAGGCATCACGCAGCCGCAACACGTGCGTGGCAACTTGGTCCACCAAGTGGTTGAGGAGATTCTGGACCTCGTCGCGATCAGCCCGCTCGCGCTCCAGCTGGCTCCCCTGACGGCCTATCGTATCTCCCGCTTTCTGCAGCAATGCTACCGATGCCTCGAGCATCTTTGTGGTGGACGCCTTCCGCTTTTGAAGCTTCGTGAACTCCCGCACATAACGGAGGAGCATGGCACTCCTCTCCTCCTTGAGCTCACGGAGCTCCACGTCCTTGGCCCTGAGCTCTGCATCCATGGCCTGGAGCTCCTGTGTGAGGCACCTCACCTCGGACTTCATGATCTGCTGCGTCGCCATGGCACCAGGTAGAAGCAATGGGGAGAGGAAGCAAAGAGGGTGAAACGGCTGAAAGGCAATGCAATCTACGGGAAGGTGGAGGGAGCCAGCCGAGGAGCGGGGAATCTTTTGGTTTTCACCATGGGAAAACACTAGTCGACGACTTCTCACATCAGGGAGCAGTCAGTTTTACAGGCGGAGTCATCGTGACTAATTGATGTTGCGCCTGCTCCCATCAATCAAAAAATTAAAAATCCTATCGCGCCTGCTCCTGTCATTCAAAAAATTAAAAATCTTGTCGCACCCAAACACCAGAGCAACGCTGCGGTGGATATTTAAATTTACCTGCCGGCAAGGAGATAAAAAAAGGGGTGAAAAAACAAATGTGGCGGCGGCCTAGCTAATCGATCGCGCTACCCCAACTAGCTAGCCACCGTGCTTCACTGGTGTACTTGGCGGGAAAGGTGGACTTTCGTGATTTGACGACTCATTTACTTGCTTTGGTGCTATGACCGAGGAGGACCCAGAAAACACGCGGTAGGGCGTCCCACGTCTTGGCAAGGAAGAATATATGCGTGCACCACCCGGGAGGACCCCAAAACCGCGTAGTAGGGCGTGCCACGTCTCGGCCCGGAGGAAAAATGTGCGTGTAAAAATATATTGTATCAGACGTAGTACCTATGGTTCGACCTCGGGACCCATCCAGTTGGTCGGAAACACCCCACTAGCCACACAGCTTCATCATGCTAACATGGCACGGAGGATAGGTGTGGTTAGCTTCGTCTCGACCAGCCACAACGTCTCTTGTTCTAGGTGATTCTTCTATTTTCCATGCCTTTTTTAGTTATAATAACACCACAGCAAGCTAGGTCCACTCTTCGTGTGTGACCATGCAAAGGTTAGACGATGGAGAGGAGAGAGAGATCACAGACCTGGGACCCACCAGTAAGTGAGTCAACGGTCATGCACGTGTTGACGAGGCACTCCCTCTACTCTATTCAACATAATACTGTATAAAATCAATTTATGGGACAAAGCCAACAACCGTTGTTACTTCAGGCTATCGACTTACGCTTTGTAGTCCAGGTTGCCAGTTCGAATCTCATCTTTCAGATTTGTTAGTTATAGGTCCAAATTTGATTAATGACAAGTGGGACCCTCGTGTGTTCTTCCGATATTTCAGTGTAGGATGTTTTTTTTGAACAAACACTTTGCGCGGTTAGACAAGTAACGGCACGAGTTACACGTATTTTGCAAGTTTATGAATAAAAATGACAGCGGCATAGAATATCACATCCACCCCGTAGCTTAGATGGTATGGTGGTACGAGTTTTTACATCGTTGGAAGTGAGATTCAATGGCTTGGGAGTAGTCTTTTTAATTATGTGCAATTTCCAAACTCTCCAAAGGTTTTTTTGCAAATAAAACATTCATGCCACGTGTGTGCCACTGCATCTTGGATCCAACTGCTCCCCATTGCTCATATTAGGTGCTCCCTGTAGCTTAATTAGCCGCTATGGTGATACGAGCATCTAGGTCGTATGATCAGTGATCAGATGGCACATGCATAGTACTTGTACTTTCTGCGCAATTTCCAAACTCTCTCAGCTGTATATTGCAAAAACATTCAAACCTCCTACTGTGGGCCGTTAGATCTCCGTGAACTCGTATCACCATAGAATCTACGGTGCGGGAGCACCTCATATTCTCCCGTGCGAGAAAACATAAGGTGCTCTTGCAGCTTGGATGCTACGGTGATACGAGTTTCGAGGTCGTTTGATCTGAGATCCAATGGCATCTGAGCAGTCTTTGTGCTTGTAAGCAGTGGCCGAACTCTTTGGGGGCTTTTCTGCAAAAAAACATTCGAACCACGGAGGAGTTGTTGGGTCACAAATCTCACGGCTCCGAAGAGCTTGTATCACCAAAGCATCTAAGGTGTGGTAGCACATGATATTCTTACATACAGGAGAATATGATGTCGTCCTTCATCTTAGATGCTACGGTGATACGAGCTTCGAGGTCATTGGATATGGGATCCAAGGGCATCTGAGTAGTTTTTGTACAAATTGTGTGCAATTCTCAAACTCATAAAGGTTTCCTGTAAAAATATTAAGACATCATGTGAGCTGCTATATCTCAGATCTACAAGCTCCAAGCAACTCGTGTGGGCATATAGCATCTAAGGTATGGAGGCACATGATATTCTCCTGGGGAGGAGGAGGGTGCACCACAAATCGGTGTTTGGGAGGGTGGGGACAAATATAATCTAAACAAGCCTAAACAGAGCTTCATAATTTTATCCAAGGTCGAGGGGTTAACCCCCGACAATCTACATAGTTCCGCCTAAACACAACATTTGCATGTATTGTAGTACTAGACTTAATATTCATGTTTCAGTTTCCTGTTCATTTTAAATATTGAATTGAGGACCATGCATGTCTTACATTTTACTCCCTTTGTTCCTGAATATTAGTCCTTTTAGAGATTTCAAACTGACTGGCACTTACGTATGTATATAGACATATTTTGGAGTGTAGATTCACTCATTTTGCTCCATATGTATTCACTTGTTGAAATCTCTAAAAGACTAATATTTAGGAACAGAAGGAGTATTTTTGAATTCGTGTCATACATGCATGGTTTGGAAAAATAGATGCACTATACTTATTGGATTGTTGTTGTGTTCGTGTGTGTGTGTGTGTGTGTGCATGTGTGTGTGGTCATATGCTTGATACATACAAAGTTTTCTCACCACCATATTGTTCATCTTTTAAATTTGAATTTGCAGTGAAAAACTTACTAGGGATACCATCAAATGTGAAATCCACGTTGAGAACAACAAAGTTTTTTGCAATAATACCATGGTGCGACGTTGAAGGTGAGAAAGGACGTGTGAGACAGCGATGACCGGGCCAGAGGGAAATCAACTGGGGGAGGTGCGGGGGTTGCAACGGTGTTTGGAGTAGTTGTGGGCCGAATGCTACGAAAATATAATCTAAACCCACCGGAATAAATGCCTACACAAATTAATCCAAGGTTGGAGTCCCCCTCGCAATGTAAATAGCTCCGGCTTTGCGAGGGATGGAGAGGTAGCTTCAATGTGTGGAAGATACGGCGTGATAAAGCAAGGTCAATCGAGAGACATATAGATAGAGAGACAAAGTGAGTGTGGTCCAACATTCATTGAAAATGCTCCGGAGAGATATTGTCCGGTTGAGCTTTTGGGAAGGGTGAGGGCTGTAAGATAGAGCTTGAGAAATGATCCTGTCACAGACATGTAGATATATTTTGTCCATGGGAGGAAGCAAGGTCAATCGATTACATATATAAAGGGAGAGAGATTGAGAGAGTGTGGGTCATCGTGCGATCGAAAGAGTGAGATGGGTTGGAGAGAGTGGCCTAGAGAGACAATGTGCATGAGAGAGTATACAATATGAATATGTCGAATTGGGCTCAAACATGGAGATATATCATTTGTGTCCGAGAAAGAGCAAGGTCAATCGAGACATACACAGAGAGAGAGAGAGGAGAGAGAGAGATTGAGCGAGTGTGGCCCGCCATGAGGTCGAAAGAGTGGGGGCAGCTTGGATGGACTGACCTAGATAGACAATCTGCATGAGAGAGTATAGAGTGTGTCGATTGAGGCCCGAACAGGAAGATATATCATTTGTGTGTGAAAGAAAACGAGGTTAATCGAGACTCAGATAAAGAGATCGAGATTGAGCGAGTGTGGCCCGCCGTGCGAAAGAAAGAGTGAGACAGTCTCGAGGGAGTGACCTAGATAGACAACGTGCGTGCGTGCACATGAGAAGTTGGGGCTAGATAGGCAATGCATGTATCTAGCGCGAGAGGGTGGGAGAGAGAGAGAGAGAGAGAGAGAGAGAGAGAGAGAGAGAGCTCGGCACATGGGGTGCAATGGCGGGTGTGTGAGGTAAATACAATTGGTAACAGAGTGGAAAAAGGGGGTTGTGTAGTTGAGAGAGTTAGAGATCGAAACATGGAGAGAAAGAATGAACATGTGTCAGAAACCGATACAAGAATTATGTAGCGTGTGTGCCGGGGGGCGCTAAAAACAACATTTGAATGTAGATAGTACGAGACGTAGTATCGATGTTTCAATTCGATGTACATTGTAAGATTTGAACTAAGGACCATGCATATGGGTAATTATTTTGAATTCGTGCAATACTAGGTTTGGAAAAGTTGACATTGGCTCGATTGTTGTGCTATTTTGTAGGTCATATGTTTGAATCCATCCAAAAAAAATCTCACTACCATGGTGTTCATCATATACATATGAATTTGTATTAAAAAAGTAGCGTGGATACAGTGAAATGCGAAATCCACGTTAGAATTGGAGATCGCTATGTGACACACACTCTAATTCAAATAACTACTTATGTGACACACACTCTAATCCACGTTAGCGTGGATACCGTTTCGATTTTATTTTTTCAAATAACTCCTCATTAATTAATTTATAATATCACGTTTCGAATGACTAATTATTTGCAAGGAAAACACGAGCATGGTAATACATACAGATTCGTTTGCAAATGAAAGAAGATTCGTTTGCATTCTCAATTGTAGGCGCACCAGGCAGACCAGGGTCGTGTCGTGGTGGTCGCGTGTGTCGGACGGACGCTTAGCACCCAGCCACCCACCCCCGTCACTCCTTCCCCCTCCCCCCTCCCCCAAAAAAAGGACGATGACAAAATAAGTTCACGCTTCCACGTTTTGGATTGAAATATCTGGTGGCCCCAATTCCAGGCCTGCAAAATCTCCCTTCTCTACCGTTCCCTTCCGCA